>NW_024412512.1:1153149-1194409 GCF_014898765.1 Herpailurus yagouaroundi
GAAAAGGCCCACGAGAAACAGTCCCCCCCCCCCCCCCGTCTCCCTCTCCTCCCTCTTGGATTGGGTGCTGACTCAGCTTTCCTGCGGCTGATTTTCCCCTCGGTACCTGGGACGGCCTTTTGCTGGCCTGTCCTGCGTGCGAGTGGAGAAAAGCCCCCGGGCCCTCCTGGGCCAGTAGGTTGGCGACCTAGACAGGACCCGGGGGAGGCTGCCAGCCGTTCTGTTTCTCGTGGGCCTTTTCTCCCGTGCTGGCCTGGGGTCTGGAAGGACGTCCCGAATGCTGTCGTGCCTGGACCGCTTCTTGTCTACGTGTTCTGCGGTCAGAAACCCCGTTCTCCTCTGAGCTCCTGCGGCAGGGCTGTTGTTGTTTGTGCGTGGCTTTGACCTCTCTCGCTGTGTTGTCCCTCAAAGGCCGCAAGCATACAGCCACCCCCCAGGCCACAGCCGTGAAGTCTGCATGAACTTGCCGAGGCTGCCGGCAGGACGGGGCTGGTGAGAAAGCCAGGACGTGAGGTCCGGCTGTGACGGGAGTGCTTTCCCTGCCGCCTGGCGGGGCCACCGAACCCCCGGCGCTCCGGCTGCCTGAGCCCGTTTGGTTTGTTCCTGAGGCCAAGCCGAGCCTCCTTGCAAGAGTGTTTGCAGTTTTAAGTGAAATAATCTGTGTAGATCTTGCAGGGTGGGCCTGAAACCAGTCAATCGTGTTAACTGGTTGGCTTGGTTTGATTTATGTTATTAAAAAAATTTTTTTTAATGTTTATTTGTTTTTGAGACAGAGAGAGACAGAGCATGAGCAGAGGAGGGGCAGAAAGAGAGGGAGACACAGAATCGGAAGCAGGCTCCAGGCTCCGAGCTGTCAGCACAGAGCCCGACATGGGGCTCGAACTCACAGACTGTGAGACATGACCTGAGCCGAAGTCGGACGCTCAACCGACGGAGCCCCCCAGGCGCCCCTGATTTATGTTATTTTTTAAAAAGTCTGCTGGTTAAGAAGTGGGAGTGTGGTGGTTAACACAGCAGCTCTGAGTCAGGTGGGCTGGAAGCCGTTTCTCGTGTGTAGGGCTGGTCACTTGTCCCTGGTGCTGGGGCTCAGCATCGGCTCTGCGGCCTTGGAGCCAGCCCTCTGTCTGCGGTCCCCTGTGGCCTCGTCCCCTCCCGAGGCCGTTGTGCGGGAGCCTCACGTCGGGCTCCCAAAACGGCTTCACCTTCTTCCTGGCTGTCCCTGCAGACCCGTTCTGTCCGTTGGCAAGATGCTCAGTTACTCCAGTGTTCTTTCTCTTACTCTCCTTTGCGCGGTGGGGAATTTGCAGGAGATACGGAGGTAGACAGAGGGTATACTGAACCCAGGTTCCCGTCACCCAGCCTGACAGCGACCAGCTCGTCGCCGCCTAAGTGTCATCTGTGCCTGCACACACTTCTAGTCCTTCCCGCAGTTGTATGTTTTAAAAGTGCAGTTGCCGGGCGCCTGGGGGGCTCAGCTGGTCGAGGTTCCCGCTTCCGCTGAGGTCACGATCTCGTGGTTCTTGAGTTCGAGCTCCATGTCGGGCTCACCGCTGTGAGCATGGAGCCCGCTTCTGATCCTCTGTTCCCCTGTCTCTCTGCCCCTCCCCCACTCGTATTCGCTCAAAAGTAAACGTTTAAAGAAAGATTATGAGAATTACGAACATTTGGAATACAGTGAGCGTACAAGAGCCACACACAGGTAAGGTACACGTTCTGACGGGCGTGGACGTGTCCACGCGTGCGCAAGGCAGCCTCGGGAGCGGGCATCTCTGTTGCCTGTGCGGGCTCCCTCGTGTCCTCTGACCTGCGTCCCCCCACCGCTGTCCCCAGGCGGCCCGAGCCGCGTTCTGCCTCTGCAGGTTACTTTGCGTGTTCTAGAACTTTACGTACGTGGACTTGGTCAGTGGTGCTGTTGTTTTCTCCTGACTCCTTTCAGCACCCGATTTTCGGGTGGTCGTGTTTCCTCTTTGTTTCTGAGGAGTTTTCCCTCGGAGGATAGACTGCCGTTTGTTGACGACTGTTCGGGTCCCGTTGGACTCTGGTGACTATGAACAAAGCCATTGTGAACATCCACATGGGGGTCTCGTGTGGCCATGTCTTTGGTTCTTTGGGCAAATACCCGGGAGCGGGGTTACTGGATTTTATGACAGCTTTCTCGAAGAGGAACTGCCAAGGTGTTTTCCAAAGGGATCCGCCTGCTTTGCACCACACCCCCAGTTCAGGAACCTCTGTGTAGCCCCCCCCCCCCCCCCCGTGCACCAGCATGTGGTGTTGCGGTGGGTTGGTTTTGCGGTTTCTGATTTGAGCTGTGTAGTGGTATTTTAGTGTGTGTGTGTGTGTGTGTGTGTGTGTGTGTGTGTTTCAGTGTTTGTTTGTTTAGAGAGAGCTCAAGCAGGGGAGGGGCAGAGAGAGAGAGGGACAGAGAGAATCCCAAGCAGGCTCCACACTGTCAGCACAGGGCCTGACGCGGGGCTTGAACCCACGTACCGTGAGATCATGACCTGAGCTGAAACCAAGAGTTGGATGCTTAACCAACTGAACCACTCAGGTGCCCCTCATTGTGGTTTCAATTTGCATTTTCCTAATCACTAATAATGTTCATCGCCTTTTGCCTGTTTTTAAGAACTGATTTCTTTCTCACTATTGAATTTTGAGTATTCTTTTTAAAAAACATATTTTTTTTAACATTTATTCACCTTGAGATAGAGACAGAGTGTGAGGGGCGGGGGGGCAGAGAGAGAGGGAGACAGAGAATCCGAAGTAGGCTCCAGGCTCTGAGCAGTCAGCACAGAGCCCGACGCAGGGCTCGAACTCAGGACTGTGAGATCATGACCTGAGCTTAAGTTGGACACTTAACCGACTGAGCCACCCAGGCTCCCCAATAGCTTAATTTTCAATAAAAGTTCGACTTGTTCACATTTTTCTTTCATAAGTTGTGTTTTTTGCCTCTTAAGAAATATTTGCCTAAATATTTGCTCTTGAGCTCACAAGGGCTTTCTTGTGTGTTTTCTAGAAGTTTTACAGTTTAGGTTTTCTTTTTAAATCTTTTCATCCATCTTGAGGGAATTTTTACATGTGGTGCAGTGTATGAGTTGAAAGTTTATTATTTTGCATGTGGATGTCCACTGGTTCCAGCACCGTTGTTAATCACACTGTCCTTTCTCTATGAAATACCCTTGTCGCCTTTGCAAAAGTCAGTCGACAGTGTAGGAGTTGGTTTATTTATAGACTTGGTTCTGTTTCACTGACCCCCATGTGTGTCCTTTGGCCAAAGAAGACCTTGGTTACTTAGCTGTATAGTAAGTGTTGGAAGTGGGTAGAATAATTTCTCTTTGTCTTTTTTTAAAACGTTGTTTTGGTTATTCTATCTCCTTTGCGTTTCCATGTACATTTTATCTTAAAGTTTATTTTCATTTATTTGAGAGAGTAAGTGGGAGAGGGGTTAGAGAGAGAGGGAGAGACAGAATCCCAAGCAGAATCAGCACGGAGCCCGACCTGGGGCTCGAACTCACGAACCGTGAGATCATGACCTGAGCCAAAGTCAAGAGTTGGACACGTAACCTACTGAGCCACCCAGGTGCCCCACATTTCCATATAAATTTTAGAATCAGCTTGTTGGTTTTTGCATAGTTTTGTTAGGAATTGCATTGAATCGATAGGTCGTTTGGAAAGATTTGCTGTTGCATTTTCCAGTATTGGGTCTTTCAATCCATGAACATGGTATATCTTTCTACTTACTTAGGTCTTTCCGTGTTTCTCTAGCAGTCCTCTGTTATTTTAGTGTGGGGTCGTGGACACCTTTTGTTAGATTTGTTCTCAGGCAGTTAAGCTTTGGGCACCACTGTAAATGGGATTCTGTGTTAAATTTTATTTTCCAGTTACCTGCTGCTCATAAGGAAGAACACACTTGATTTTCATACATTAACCGTGATCTTTTGCTAAATTTATTGATTCTGGTACTTGATTGGTAGATTTATTAGGATTTGCTGTAAGAAATAATTATATCATCTCTGAGTAGGGACAGTTTTACTTCTTCCTTTCAGTCTTCACGATTTTATTTCTTTTCCTTGGTCTTGTTGAGGTGACTAGGCCCTTCAGCCTTTTCTCACGGAGATGACGTAAGCTGTAGGTTTTTCACAGATGCCCTGTATGAATTTGAGGAAATTCCTTACTGTTCCTAATGTTGTTTTTACCAGGTGCGCCCACAGCATTGTAGTTATGTTGAAAGAAACAGTCTGTCACTTTTAGGAGGCATGCTGACGTATTTGTGAGGGACACACTGGTAACCTTTGTGGCCTGCTTCTGAATAATGTGGAACGGGTGTGGAAAACGGTTGTGACAAAAAGCGTCCATTCCTGGCAAGAGCCTCAGTGCCGCGAGAGGCACACGGCCTCTAATTCTGCCTTACTGTGGAGTGACGTTAGGCTTGACCACCCGGTCGAGGTGGCGTCCACCAGGCTTCTCTGGGGTGTAGTTACCGTTTCCCCTTTTTAATTAATACATACCTCGGGCGAGGTCCTGGGGAGCTATGCGGAGATCGTGGTTCCACTTGGACTTCCGCACCACAGGTGGACCTCACCTGCCGCCACTGCTTACTGCTGTGTTCTAGGCCTCATCCTCTCCTCGGCTGTTGATCAGAACTCCGTTTTCATGTTTCATCCCATGAGCCGTGATGCACTCCTGCTGTTACAACCTCGTTTCACATTGTTCCTGTGCTGGCCACCGAGGGCTCTCCGGTTCGTCCCGTGTCCCTTTGGCATGCCCCCTGTCTTCCTGAGCACATCCTTGTTTTCTAGAACCACAGATGCTCTGGAGTCACCTGAAATCTCCCATGTTCCAAACCTTCGAATCAGCAGCATCTCTGAGGAGCTCTGGTTTCTTTCTCTTTTTTATTTTAATTATTTAAAAAAAAATTTTTTTTTTAACGTTTATTTATTTTTGAGACAGGGAGAGACAGAGCACGAACGGGGGAGGGTCAGAGAGAGAGGGAGACACAGAATCTGAAACAGGCTCCAGGCTCTGAGCAGTCAGCCCAGAGCCCGACGCGGGGCTCGAACTCACGGACCGCGAGATCATGACCCGAGCCGAAGTCGGACACTTAAACGACTGAGCCACCCAGGCGCCCCTATTTTTTTTAATGTTTATTCATTTTTGAGAGACAGAGCATGAACAGGGAAGGGGCAGAGAGGACACAGAATCCAAAGCAGGCTCCAGGCTCTGAGCCATCAGCACAGAGCCCAGTGAGGGGCTTGAACTCACGAACCGCGAGATCATGACCTGAGCCGAAGTCAGACGCTCAACCGACTGAGCCACCCAGGCGCCCCTCCCTGGTTTCTTTTATGAGAGAATAGTTTGTGCTGCTTTTTTTCTTTTTTTAAAAAATTTTTTTAATGTTTATTTTTTGAGAGAGAGATAGAGTGTGAGCAGGGGAAGGGCAGAGAGAGAGGGAGACACAGAATCCGAAGCAGGCTCCAGGCTCCGAGCTGTCGGCACGGAGCCTGACGCGGGGCTCGAACCCACAGGCCGTGAGATCATGACCTGAGCCAGTTGGACGCTTAACCGAATGAGCCACCCAGGTGCCTCTTCTTATGTTTATTTTTGAGAGAGAGAGAGAGACAGAGAGACAGACAGAGCTCGAGCAGGGGAGGGGCAGAGAGAGGGAGACACAGAATTTGAAGAAGGCTCCAGGCTCTGAGCTGTCGGGAGGCCGATGCCAGGCCTGAAACCCCAAACCATGAGATCATGAGCAGAGCCAGAGTTGGATGCCTAACTGACTGAGCCACCCAGACGCCCCAGTGCTGTTTTTTGAGATTGAGTTGTTTGCGTTGTCCTTGCTGAGTTGTGAGAATTCTTGACATATTCTGGCTGTGAATGCCTCGTGAGATACTTCATTACACATAGCGTAGCTGCTTGTGGTTTTAATGGCATCTTGACTAGTGGAAGTTTTCAGTGTATCAAAATTTTTTTTAGGTTTATTTATTTATTTTGAGAGAGAGAGAGAGAGAGAGAGAGAGAGGGAGAGAGTGCACGCAAGCAGGGTAGGAGCAGGGAGAGAGAGGGAGGGAGAGAGAATCCCAAGCAGGCTCCATGCTGTCAGCGCAGAGCCTGACGCGGGGCTTGAACCCGTGATCCGTGAGATCATGACCTGAGCTGAAGTCAAGAGTTGGACACTTAACTGACTGAGCCCCCCTAGGCGCCCTGTGTGTCTATTTTACAACCGGGTCGTCTGCTTCTCCAGAAGTTGCTGGGCTTGCACTGGGCACTACTCTGGAGTTGGCGGTTCCGTTTTGGGGGAAGGGCCACTTTAACAATGTGGAGTCTTCTGTGAGCAGAGCTCCCCTTTTTTCGTCTTTACATTTGCTCAGCAGTGTCTTACAGTTTTCAGTGTAGAGGTCTTACAAATCTTTCATTAAAGTTATTCCGGGCGGGGGGGGGGGGGGGGCGTCTGGGTGGCTCAGTCGGTTAAGCGGCTGACTCTTGATTTCAGCTCAGGTCATGATCTCAGGGTTGTGAGTTCGAGCCCCACATCGGGCTCTGTGCTGGCAGGTTGGAGCCTCCGTGGGATTCTCTCTCTCCCTGTCTCTCTACCCCTCCTGAGCACACACTCTCCCTCTCTGCCCCTCCCCTGCTCACGAGTTCACTCTCTTTCTCTCTCAAAATAAATAAGTAAACATTAAAAAACAATTATCCCTAGGTATTTAGCTTTTACTGCTGTTTTAAACGGCATTAGAAAAATCCATTTCAAAATTCTTTGCTGCTGACGTATGCAAATAGACTTCATTTTTGCCCATTGACCCCATGTGTTCTGACCTTGCTCAATCCACCTGAGTTCTAGAAGTTTCTATGTAAATTCCTTAGGTCAGTCTGTGTGTTAAATTGTGTGCCTGTGAATAGAGATGTTTTGTTGTTGCGTTTCTAGTCTTTGTGCTGTATTTTTTCCTGCCCTGTGGTGCTGGCCGAGCCTGGACTGAGTACTGGAGGGAAGGGTCTTTCACCTGTCCCTGCCCTTCGGGGGTCCTCAGTGTCGCGCCGCTCGTCTGGTGGCCGCTGCAGGGCGCACACCTTCCTGTACCCTTGGGTCTCCTGACATCAACCACGTGTGCTGCCGAACGGACTGCCACCACGGAGAGGTTGCTCCCTGGGTCTGAGAGAGCACGGGGTAGTTGATGCTTGGAGGCGGGCGTGCCCCGCTGGCCCCGGGACTGTGAGCCTGAGGGGGTCTTGTGGGGAGGGACAGAGTGGGGAGAGAGAGAGAATGGATCCCTGCCAAGCAGGCTCTGTGCTGACTGTGGAGCCCGATTCGGGGCTGGAGCCCACGACCCTGGGATGGTGACCTGAGCTGAAATCAGGAGTCAGGTGCCCAGCTGACTGACACGGCTTGCTAACCTGTCAGCTAATATTCGTAGAGGATGTTTGTGTCTGCGTTCATGAGGGAAATTGGCCCGACGATTTCCTTTTTCTACGCGGAGTTTGCTTTACGAGGCTTTGTGTCCCTCTGGTTTGCGCACCGGGGTAAGGCCAGCCTCATTGGTGTCACTCGTTCCTACACGTGTCAGGTCTTGGTTATTTGTGTGTTTCAAGGAATTTGTTCATTTCATCTAAGTTTGAAATCATAGCGTCCGTGTTTTATATGGTCTACAGCCGTGACGTCTCCCTTGACTTTCTGTCCGCGTTGCATCACGATTCAACAAGGGTCGTGTCTTGGGTTCGTTGGTGTATTTTTGTGCCCCTTTTAGTCTGTAGGCTCCCCCTGTTTGTTGAAGAAACCCCCTTGTCTTGCGATCAGTTAACTCGCGAGATAATAGTTGCCTTTAGGGGCCTCTGGGTGGCTCGGTCTGACTCTGGATGTCCACTCAGATCGTGATCTCATGGTTCATGAGGTCGAGCCCTGCTCTGTCGGCGTGGAGCCTGCTTGGGATTCTCTCTGTCCCTCTCTCTCTCTCTCTGTTCCTGCCCCTACCCCGCTCATTCTCTCTCAAAATAAGTAAACAAACTTAAGAGAAAAATAGTTGCCTTTAACCCTCAGTCCACCCGCTGCTTTTCAAGCTCTGACCTGATCAGGCACGCTTCCAGGCTCCATCGCGAGCGAGCCCACGAGCCCAGTTACCACGTTTCCGCCCCCCCCCCCCCCCCCCGCCCCGCCGTAGGCGACACCGACTGAAGCCACGGAAGCGTGTGTGTCACAACTTCGTCCTAAACTTTACGCGATTTGTTCTGAAGTGATGCCTCCCTTTCCTCTTGTGCATTTTGAGTTCGGTAATGAGGATTTGTTCTCGTTTTTGTCTTCAGTATTCGGGAGCAAACCGTGTTTAAGACCGTTGAGAGTGGAAAACAGGTGATCGTAACAGTCTTCACTGCTGTCTCTACACTTGTGTTTCAGGTGGGTCTGCGAAGAGATCCCGGACCTCAAGCTCGCTATGGAGAACTACGTTTTAATCGACTACGACACCAAAAGGTGAGCCGAGCTCTGCCGAGTGGTCTCTGGTCTGAGACTCCCTGTCTGGGTTGGCTGGCGCCTCCGTGAGGTTTTGTTGGGGGAAACGTGGATCAGACACCGGAGGACGCGATTGGGAGGGGCGCGCTGCGGGCGCTGCCCCTGCCGTGTGCGGGGCCAGCCCCGGCTGGCGGGCGCTGCCTTCTCTGCGGCCACCGCCAGCGGCGCCTCGGCACGGGCCTCCCCGGTCTCGGTCTCGGTCTCGGTCTCGGTCTCGGGCGCCGGGCCGGCTCCAGGCAGGGTCTCTGGGGTTCACCCTCCGGCAGCTTCTGCCAGTTTCCCCGCTGGCACATCCGGATGGGGAGAGTCCTGTGGGTGGGGAAGGGCGGGGCCGGCTCTGGAATGCCTGCCTGGAGTTATTTGTTTCTCTTCTTCCCCACTCCTGCCGGTTTAGCTCTGGGCAGGCTTGAAAGCGGCCTGCAGTCTGTCCGGAGGACTGGGTCACCTGCGGGCATGATAGCTGGGCCCAGAGGAGCCTCGAAGCCCCTCGCGGGGCCCGGCACCCCACTGTCGTTGACCTGGCCTCGCTCTTCCAGCCTGAGCCAGCCCTGGCCCCGTACCCTGTTCCCTGATCAGCTCAGCACTTGAGAAGCAAGGAAGGGGCTGTGCTCACCCTCCGTTGTCCCGAGCGCTCAGGCCCTGGGCTCTGGTGACCTGTGCCTCTGGCAGCAGGGGCCCGGCCGAGGACTGGGGTACGCCCCTCCCGATCCCAGGGCGAGGGTGCGGACGGGCGCTGACCCTTGGACAGGCATTTGGCCAGCGAAGCACACCGTCAGAAAAGGGTTGATTGCTCTGTGCCCGGCCAGGGTTTTTAAGGATTGTTTTCCTTCAAGGTGGTTTTCCCTTCCGTGTCCAGGTGGCTTAGGAGAGATTGCAAGTGGACACTAGGGGGCCGGTCTGGGGTGCGGCCGAGGATGAGGGGCAGGCGGTCGGTGAAGACGCAGGGAGGCCTGGGGCAGGAAGCTCGGGGTGCACACGGTGCGGCCATCGCTTCCCGTGCCCTGGGTGTGGAGGCTCCTCTCCCAGGCTCCTGGTGTCCTGCTCAGGGCGGGAAGCCTCCTTGCTCTGTGTGCGTTTGTGGGTGTTGTAGGAAGAGCTGGTGACTCCCCCTCCGGTTTGGGGCAGACACTTGGAGCACGTCCCCTCCGCACCGCTGACACCAAGCGGGTCTCGTCCTCCGTGGGGCGTCCCGGGCCCTGTCACAGGCTGAGCAGCGTCCCTGGCCCCACCCTGTCGATGCCGGAAGTGCCCCCGGAGCATCCGCAGATGTCACGCAGTGTCCCCTGGAGGCAGAGTCAGCCCTTGGTGGGGGGTGGGGGCGGCTCCTGGGTTGGAGGATTTCACTGAAAGTCATACTTGAAGTAAAAATGGTGGGGTTTGGGAGAGTCTAGTCTCACCGACAGACTCCCAGCCCGGTTGTCCTTAGGTATCTAACATGTGCTACCTATGTCTTGGAAAGCGCTGGAAACTTTCTGCAGAGGCCGGTGTTGGGCGGTGCCCAGGAGAATCGGGGGGCCCTTGCTGCCGCCGGGTGGTCCCCAAACCCATCAAGTTAGGGCTGAGGCAGGGGCTGTTTCCGGCCGGGGAAGGAAGACCGTGTGGGGCTGGTGCACAGCCCTGCGGGGCAGTGGGTCCTGCTGGCAGGTCAGATGGGACTGCTGTCCGGCCCCGGGGGCAGTGACGGCCGGCCCGGGTCCTGCCCACAGCGCGACGTGAAGTCTGTGCAGGGCTCCTCACCTAACACCTCCTGGGCGCGCCGTTGACCTTGGGTTTGACCCGGGAGCCTCGGCTTCCGCAGGCCGCCCCAAGCACGCGGCACGTGGCCCAAGACTGTCTCAGCCCCAGACTGTTGGCTCGGCCTCGTCGCCCACGCGCGGTTCTCCTGGGGGCCCGAGTCCTCCGCCTGCCCACCGGGGGGCGGGCTGGCTCTGCCTGGCCTTGGGCTGTCCCTCCCGAGAGGCCGGCTGGGCCCCCACGCTCGTTCCGAGCTCCTCCGTGACCGGAGCCTTTCCCTTGCCTTCCAGCTTCGAGAGCATGCAGAGGCTCTGTGATAAGTACAACCGCGCCATCGACAGCATCCACCAGCTGGTAGGTGGCCTCTGCCCTCCCCCCACGCTCGGCTCCTTGCCTGGGGCCTGTGCTGGGCTGCCAGACCCGGCTGCCCTCACGCTCCCCGGGTGGTTTTAACCACACGCCTCCCAGAGCCTGCAGGCCACCTGGAGTGTGGGCTTCCTTGAGAGGCGTCTGCAGGGAGCGCACGAATGTGGTTTGGGTCTGGGGAGCTGCTGTCGGTGGTGGGGTGCGTCCTCGGGCCCCGTGTGCCCAGCGGTCATCCCCAGGCTCGCGCGCACGCGTACCTTCCCGCTGGTGCCCCGTCTCCGCGGACTGTGACAGGCGGACACGCTGAGGAGCTTCCCGGGGCTTCTCCTGCCCCTCGGCCAGCAGTGTTGTGAGCATCTCCCCGCCGTCCTGGGACATTCTGACTGGGGAGAGGCCTGAGGCTCTGTCCTCGCTTTCCTGACCCACCATGCTGGGGCCTTAGGAGGCCTCGCCTGGCAAAGAACAGAGACAGCCGGGCCAGGCCAGGCTGCGGAAGCAGTTCCAAAGAGCACGTCACTCCTGTTTCCAGGGACGTTCTGCTGTCCAGACAGTGTGGGCTCTTGGTCTGGGTGGGGGCTCTCCGGCAGGAGCCTTGCTGTGGGGGGGGCTGTGGTGGGGTGACAGGCCCTGTGGCACCGGGGCCTGGGACAGGGCAGTCATCCCCGTTAGTAGCAGTGATGGGGGAGGGGGGTGCTGAGTCAGTCGGGTATGGTCGGGCCTCGGGCCTCCTGTGCAAAGGGACTGGGGCTCAGAGGTTCTTCTGGGGTCAGCTGTGTGGCACTCCCACCCCACTGCCTCAGTTTTGTCCTGGGCAGGAGGCGGGGCCTGAGGTTTGGGCCGGGCCGTGCGGTCTCCAGTCCCCCGCACAGTGGTGGCCTGGCTCCAGGCCGCCCTGTGGCTCTAGGTGGGAAGGTCCTCGGGGATGCTCTGTGCCCCAGTCCTGGCTGCAGGTGGCTGTAGGGCAGCTGCTGTGCGTCGGAAGGGGGTGGGCTGTGAGGGGTCGGAGGACCCACGGCCCCTTCGGGCCCAGCTCCTGTCCCTGAGGCAGAGGTCCCGGCCATGGGGCCCTAAGAAGGGGCCCACAAGGCGCTAGCCTTTTTGTGGCTCCCGGCCCACTTCTCTGCCCAGCCAGGCTCCCGGGTAAGGGCAGAGAGCTCTGAGGCCAGGGCTGCGGGGCCTGCACAGCTAGCGGCCTCTGCCGTCTCCTGAGGGGTGTGGCGCCCGGGACGGCACATACGTGTGAGCCTTTAGCCGGCTCGGGCGGTCACTTGTGACGTGCTCCCTTTGACGCCCTAGTGGAAGGGGACCACTCAGCCCATGAAACTGAACACCCGGCCGTCCAACGGGCTCCTGCGGCACATCCTGCAGCAGGTGTATAACCACTCGGTGACGGACCCCGAGAAGCTCAACAACTACGAGCCCTTCTCCCCGGAGGTGTACGGGGAGACCTCCTTCGACCTGGTCGCGCAGATGATCGACGAGATCAAGATGACCGAGGACGACCTGTTTGTGGACCTGGGCAGCGGTGAGTGCGGGCGGCCCGTGCGGGCAGCACGCCGCCTCCCTGGCCCCCGGAGGCAGAGCGGGTGGCTCGGTCACCACCCCCTGCTGCCCGCAGCCCCTCGCGGCAAGCCCCTGTGGCCTCTTGAGACCTGGACGGCTGGGCCTGCGTGCGTGCGGCCCATTTGTCAGGACGCACGGTCCGGAGAGCCTGTCTCTGGTGCGCGGGGCCTGCTCCCTGCAGCCCTGCGTCAGAGCCGGCCCCCGCCACGCTGTGGCGCCGACGGGGGTGGGCTCGGGTGGCCGGAGCCTTCGGGGTGCTCCCGCGTCTCGTGGAGCCGTGTCTCGCGGATCACTTAGGTCTCAGGAGAACAGCGTCCTGACGCGGGGGCCGTGCGGTGGCCTGTGTGTGTGAGGCAGTGTGAGCGAGACGGCCGTCCCGTCCGCGGGTGGGGGCTCAGCTCAGGGTCTGTGTCCCTAGAATGTCCTCAGGGACCTGGGAGAGCCTGTGGCCTCTGCCTGTTGACCCCCATGGGCAGCACCAGGGGTAGGTCGCGCCTCTGACCCAGGGGCCGCGTCTGTGACAGCACCTCTCCCTTCCCCCCTGTCTCCCTCCCTCTCCCCCCTCCCTCCCTCTTCCTCTCTCTCTCTTCCTCTCTTTCTTTCCCTCTCTTTCTCTTCCTCCCTCCTTCTCTCTCCCCCTCCCCCTCCCCCTCTCTGTCTCTCTCTCTCTGTGTTTGTCTCTGAAGGAGTGGGCCAGGTCGTGCTCCAGGTGGCCGCGGCCACCAACTGCAAACATCACTACGGCGTGGAGAAAGCTGACATCCCAGCCAAGTACGCGGAGGTGAGTGACCCTGGAGTATGGTGCAGGGTCTGGCTCCTGTTGGCCATGACCTGCGGGGCACAGAGAGAGGACAGAACAAGGCGGGTCTCCGTGTGCTCCCCACAGGGCGGCCCGTGCCCTCCAGAGGCGGCTGCCCGGGGAGGGGCCGGTGGGGTTGGGGCAGCGCCTCTGTCTCCGGAAACCCCTTTAGAGTGTGTGGTCCGGACCCGTGGACCCTGCAGGCCCCGGGCTGTCCTGGGGCTGCTTGTCAAAGGGGTCGTGTTGAGGCCTGGTCCACGGGCGGCCCCCTGCTTGCCTCGTGGGGGTAGGAAGGGGCCACGGGGAGCCGCTGACGGCTGTGTGGTCGTTCCCTTGCAGACCATGGACCGAGAGTTCAGGAAGTGGATGAAATGGTATGGAAAAAAGCATGCAGAATACACAGTGAGTGCCATCGCTCCATGCCCCTGCGGCTACCGATCCAGCTCCATTTCCGCGCCTCTTCCTCCCCCTTGACCCGCCGTTCTTCTCCCCTCCCGGGACGGGACGCCCTCCCTGCCTGGCCCGGCCCTGCGTGGGGCGCGCGAGTCGTCACCGGAGTGCCGCCTCCCTCTCCGGTCTCTTCCACCCTCTCTCTGGGCTGCCCGGGGGCTGCGGCCCCTGCGCCTGCCGTCCGAGAACGGCGACGGTTCCCCTCTCCCCCGGCCGCTGAGCGGAGTTCATCGTGCGTGTGTCTCCAGGCCCCTGCGGGCTCTCGGGGAGCCCTCCTTGGTGTTCCGCACGTGTCTGTGCGAGCAGCGGTGCCAGGCGGGGCCGTGGGGTGTGGGTGGGACGGCCTCTTCTCTCACCTGCTGGCCCGCTCCGGGGCACCTTCTCCTTGCCTTCGTGGCAGTACGTGACCCCGCCCGTGAGTCCCTCCTGGCGAGGCTCGGCTTTGGGGCCGCACGCGCCCCCGGCTCTCCCGGCTGCCGCCCCTCGGCCTCCGTTGCTCGGCCCCGCCTGTCGATGCCCAGGCTCCTTGGCCAGGGTTCGAGGCCCCTGGCCTCCGTCTGCCTCCGCCCGGGCACCTGCATCACACCTTGAAATGTGTGTCTGGGCCCGTGACCCCGTCCCTCACTCTCTCTCTTGCCGTGGACACACCGCTGCCCTGTAGTCTCCCCGTACTGGGCTGCCGCGGGGACGGCACAGACGGAGTGTGTCCAAGCCGCATCTTTGACTCTTCCTCTCATCCCAGGTCATCGCCTGCACGTACCCAGAGGTTGAGGCCCCGATCGCTGAGGTCCACTTGGCCCTGCGGCGGGGGCCCCGTTGCCCCTCCGTTCCGTGTTCACTTCTTTCCCTCTCCGTGGTCACCGGCCCCAAGCGGGCCGTCGTGGGGCGTGGGCTTTGAGCCGCTTGTGTTAGGGAATGAGGATTGGTCACGAGATGACAGGCTGGGGCGTGGGGGGGGGGGGGGGGGGGGGGGGGGGAGGCTCCCTCTCCCTTAGCACCGCCTGACAGCTGCTGCTTTCACCCTCGTGCCTCTGCTGCAGCGTGGGAAAGGCACTCCCCAAACCAAGGTCACCCACCCCTGCCCCTCGGTATTTTCCGGGCGTTCTGGGGAGTTCCGTGTTCTGTGCTTGACGTGTAGAGCTGTGAGGTGTGAGGTCGGCTCCCGGATCCCTTCCGGGCACGCAGGCCCCGTCCTTGCAGTCTGCCCTCGCCCCGGTGCTCTGCCCGTGAGGCGTGTCGCATGCCAGTTGAGTGTTTCTGGCCGTCTGTCCTGTCCCGCTGTCCGTCTCCCTCACCAGCCCGTGCCGGCCACGTTCCCGTGGCTCTGGAGTGCGTCTGCGCTCCCGCAGCGCCCGGCCGTCCTCTGACGTGATGCTTGTCTTTGCCTTGTCCGGATAAACCCGAGAGTCCGTCTGGGGTCGCCCATCACAGAGCACGCTGGCTCGGGGCCGGGGGGAGCGTGTGCATCTGCCCGTTGGGTCGGGAGGAAGCAACATCTTGCTGGTGTTTCCTGCCCTCACACGGGGACTCTCCGTCCGTCTGTTGACTTCTTCGTTGAGGTCGTTCACCAGGGTCTTGTACTGAGCCTCGTGTAGGCGTCCTACACGTTCCGTTAAGGTTATGCCCGAGTCTGTCTGTCTGGGTGCTCACGTGAAGGTCTTTTTAGCCTCCGGTTCCACTTGTTCGTTGCGCGTTGATAGGAAGGCAGCTGACCTTTGTGTGTGGTTTGTTCGGGGGCAGCAATACCCTTACTCCGTGACTGTTGCCGTAACGGCTGGTCAGTTCCAGGTTTGTTTGTTGGTTTGTTCTCTGGATTCTTTTGATCCTGTCATCTGTGAACACAGGCGGTTTTACGCCTTCCTTCTCGATCTGCGTCCCGTACGTCTGTCTTGCTGTGCACGCCAGCGTGGTGGCAGACGTGTGCAGGACGCTGTCACGAAGAGAGAGCGGCCCCCTTGCCCTGGTCCTGAGGGCATCGGGAGAGCTTCGGGTTCCTCACCATGGAGACGGCGTGCGTTTGCAGGTGTCCCGTGGGTGCCCTTTATCAAGCTGACGTGGTTCTCGTCTGCCTTATTTTGTCGAGAGGCTTCATCATGGAGGCCCTCTGTGCGTCTGGCGTGAGCCTGTGCTCTTTCTTTGGCCCGTTGATGTGGTAAGCGGAGCCAGCCCTCCCGCCAGGGTGGATCCCACTCGGTCGTGGCGTGCGGTCATTTCCACACGCTGTGTCGGATTTCCGGGGCGTTCCCGTGTCCTTGAGAGATGTCGACCCATTTTCCTTCCTGTGGAACATCTTTGGTTCTGGTGTCAGGGTGCGGCCGGCCTCGTGGTGGGGAGGTGCCCTTCTCCTTTTGGGCCAGGACGTGCCCATCCTGTCTGTCTCCTGGTGGGATTTCTTGCGGAGTTTTCTCCCCTCCGTGAAAGGCGAGCAGTCCAGCCTTCCTCCTGTGCCCCTGTGTCTGAGGTCCCCTGGTGTTTGCTGTCCGGGCTGAGTGCGCAGTGGGTCCAGTGGGTTTGTTTCCAGGGAACTTCTTCCCGCACGGTCCCCGTATCTGCTCTTAACACTGGCTGTATTCCCAAATGGCTCATCGTTTTCCTAAAGCTGTGACTTCCTAAACTGTTTTATTTCATTTTTGTTTCTTAAAATTTTAGCTTAGAACGCGAACAGGGGAGAGGGCCAGAGGGAGAGAGCATCTTAAGGAGGCTCCGCGCTCAGCCTGACACGGGGCTCCGTCCCACGACCCTGGGATCGTGACCTGAGCCAAAACCAAGAGTCGGACGCTCATTGACCGACCTACCAGGTGCCCTGGGTTTTCAAGTTTTCAAACGCTTCCTGTTTCTGGTGACGGGGTCAGGCAGCTGCAGCCCACAGCGTAAAGGTTCCGAGATTTCCCAGAAACGGCTGGTGTTGATCGGCGCACAGCCTCCGGCACTTTGTCCAGAGCCTGGTTTTAGCCTCTGGCGTGTTCCTCACGGCTGGAGTAAGAGATAGGGGTGAGGCTGGGGGCGCTGCGCGCCCCGGGCGGGCCTCTGCTCCCCCCACCTCCCCTCTTCCCTTCCTCCCGTCCCCATCCAGAGTCGGTGGTGCGTCAGAGCCTTGTGGCGCAGTGGTTGGCACGCAGGAGGGGCTCTCTCGTTCCTCCCGCACTCGTCGGCCCTGTCGGGGCCCCAGCGAAGGGGCTGGGAATGGAATTTGGCTGGAGGGACACTGGGGCACGGCCTCGGAGTGGTGTGTGGACGAGCAGCTGGCCGTGCCCCTGGCGTTCTGTTGCCGGCTCCACGCGGCCCAGCTCCAGCAGGGTGTGGTGGATTTGTGCCGACCGTGAGCGCCCAGATCTGGCGGGAACTTGTGTCCTGGGTCTGGCGAGGCCGGCCTGCCAGCTTTCTGTGGCTTTGACCGGGCGTCCTGGTTGGCGGACGGAGCCCCGCTCCCGTTACTTACGGACTGAAGAGGAAACAAAGCCAACGGGAGTCTAAAAATAGCCCAGTGTGCTTCTCCGGGCCAAGGCTCCCTGGGCGGCCGCCTCGGTCCCCCTCCCGCCACCACAGAGGCGCCGCCCAGCCAGGGCTCACCCTGCCAGCCTCGGCACCCCCACCCCCACCCCCCCCGGGCCCCCCCCCCCCCCCCCCCCCCCCCCCCCCGGCAGGGCCGCTTCCCCCCCCCCCCCACCCTTCTGCTTGGCTGCCGTCCGCGCGTCTGTCTGACCTCAGGGCACCCCCTCCGTCCCTTCTGCCTGGGAGGTGCTCTGTCCAGCCCCCGGGGCCCCCATCACACAGTTCACGGTGAGACCCGCCTGCTGTGGGCACCTGGCGGTGGGCCTGGCGCACAGCAGGTGTCGTGCGTTGAGAGTCCGGTACCTGGGGTGCCTGTGGCCTCGTGGAAGTGCCACGTGGGGAAGGTGCCAGAGTCTTTATGGACCGGCCTGTGCCCTCGTGGGCAGGTGTGCCTCTCTAGGAAGTGTGTGGGGGCCTCCCTCTGGGCGCCGGCCGCCCCTCTGGGCCTGTCCGCGTCAGGACGGCCCAGTGCTGCCGGCGGGCAATGCCGTGTGGCCCTCGGGGTGGCTGGGCGCCGTGGTGCCTGCAGCTTCCTCCTTGGCCGGGTCAGCCGGAGCCCCGCGCTGGGCTCACCTCCCCTCTGGTCTTGGTCTGGGTCGAGCTGCTGGCGACCCGGTGCTGCTGAGGGAAAGGATCTGCCGTCCTGCCGAGCTGCGCTGTGTCCGTCTGTGGGTTGGGCTGCTCCTGGGCAGGTGGGCTGCAGGTTAGCGAACATAGAGTGATGGAGCATGCAGGGCCACCTGACCCTGGGTGGGGGCAAGCTGGGTCTCTCCGTTCCTGGAAGCAGGCTCTTGTCCCCTCACCGGAGACGTGTTCCTCCAGGGGGAGCCAGCGGCCTGGGTGGGGTGGGGCCGCGGGGGCCACCGGCGGATCAGTGGTTTCTGGGAAGGGCGGGGAAAGGTGGTCATGGGGACTGAAACCCTCTGCACCTGTGCGTGCCGGGGCCCTCTCACGCGTCTCCGCGTTTCTCTGTAGAAGGAGGTCTCGGGGTCCCCTGGGCAGGGGCGCACGGGAAGGCCACGCACGTCCTTCTGAGCTCTGTTAACTCCGGAGCGCTGGGCCCAGCGGCACGGCCGGCTCAGCTGGTCACTGTGCCCGTCACTGCCCTTGGATGATCGCAGCCTGCCTGTGCCCGGAGGAGGCCTGCAGGGGCTGGGTGGGCAGAGCCTGGACACCGGCTGTTTCCCTTGCTTGGAATGGGAGGCCGAAGCTCCACAGTGCTGCTGTGGACGGTGAGCTAGCCTCCGAGGTCAGGGACCTGGCCACGGCAAGAGACACCTGCGGCACCCCTGTCCGTTCCCAGAACCCCACCCTACGGGCAGGGATGTGCCAGGAGGGCCCTCGAGGGTGGGGGTGTTACGGGAGGACCCCCAGGGCTCAGTAGACGGTGGTCCCCAAGCCCCAAGGCTGTGGTTTATACAGAGAGGATAGGAAGCAAGATGACCTCCGGGCAGAGGCGTGTGGGGCAGGGGTGGGGACACCAGGCCAAGCTTCCAGAATCCTCTCCCACCGTGTCCCTCAGGATGTGCTTAATTCCCCCAAACCGACACGTGAGCTGTGGTCTCCAGGGGGCGTAGAGACCCAGCGCCCAGGTTCTCACCGGGGGTCGGTCAGCAGGCCCCTCTGCCGGGCTCGGGCGGAGACCCCAGACCCCAGGAGGGGAGCAGGTCCTCGGCGCAAACCTCGTGTCTGCACAGACAGCTCCGGGACGCGAGCCCCCCGCCCGCGAGGGTGGTGGGAGCCCCGGAGTCCGGGTCCAGACTCCCCTGAGGGCCGGCCTCGCGAGCCGGCCTCGGGGGAGGGAGGCGTCAGGCCCGTGTGGGCTCTGTCTTGCACAGGACAGTAAGCACTTTGGACTTGAGCCACTCCTGAGGCCCTCAGGGCTCTTCTTGGGAGTGCAGATCCTGAAAGTTCCACAGGTGGGAGGGGGTTCAGAGACAGGACGACTGGGGTGTGGGCAGCCCCCCCCCCAAGGTGCCAGAGCGCGTGAGGGTGGCCGCCCCTTCTCCCCGTCCCCCACGCCATGCGCTGTCAACAGCACATCCACCGCATGCTGCCCTAGGCGGTCTCCTCGCGTGTGCACCGGAAGACGGGCCTGGCTCGGGCCCTGGCTCACGGCCTCATGCCCTGGGGCAGCAGCACGCAGGACCTTCTCTGCTCGGGTGTCTCTTCCGTCCCTTTGTGAGAGCCTGCAGGGCCGGTGCCCCGTTGGGCTGCTGTCTTCACGAGAAGGGTGGGGGTTCCGGGTCACCTCACCGCATGTGTGGGGGTGCAGGTGAGGGCGGTCACCCCCGACCCTCGGCTTCCAGGAGCCCCGTCCTGTCCGTGGACGGGCCTGTTCCGGACATTTCACCCATGCGGATTCAGACCCCACGGGGCCTCTCGTGTCTGGTTCCCTCCCTGAGCGTCGCGTGTTCGGGGTCCGTCCGCGGGGCGGCGGGGGCGGGCGCCTGGCTCCTGCTGGCGTCCGGGGGACCTTCCTGTGTGTGGGGGACACGCTGGTGGACATTTTGGGTGGTTTCCACGGTTTGGCTCTTCTGAATCACTCACGCTGCCGAGGTCACGCGTGCACGGGATCTTGTGTAGATGTGTGTTTTCCGTTGTCCGGCGGGCACCGAGGAGCCGTGATGACTGTCTTTTCAAAGAGTGATACAGTTAGGCTCCTTGGCTTGTGGAACGCCACGGCTGTGGCCGCGTGGGTTGTCACGAACCGGGTGCTCCCGGGCGGACTTGGGCCCGGAGTCGCCATGTCTGTCTGCCGCGCAGGGAGAGCTGGAGGGAAGGTGCCTCGGGGCCCTTGCAGGCGGACAAGCCGGCGCAAGCCTGGGGTCAGATGGACGCCCCGGGGGGTGTTTGTGTGTTGCAGAGAGCAAGCCGTGCGGACGCTGTCACCTGGCCGCTGTCGCCTGGCGGAGACCTGTGCCCCGGGGCGCTTCCTGAGTGCCTCGCCAGCGGGTGGGAACAGAAGCGGCCGTGCCTCGCGGTCCCGCGGCGTGTCCTCTGGTGTAGCTGGAGCCTCCGGCCCACCGTCTTGTTGTCCCGTGTGTGCCCCGTCCCTGCTCCGGGCCGCTGTGCGGTGACCGACCGTGGGTGGTCCCGTGGCCCCAGGCGCCGCCGTCCCCTCCCCCGTCTCACGTCCCCCCCACTTTAGCGACCGCGCCCATCTCATCCTCTCTCCGAGGGCCGGGCGGGCGGGGCGCGACGTCCAGGGAGGCCCCCCCAGCCTCCCTCCTCTTCTCTTCCTTCCAGCTGGAAAGAGGCGACTTCCTCTCGGAGGAGTGGAGAGAGCGGATCGCCAACACAAGGTAGGGTCCGGCCCCGGGCAGGTGCCCCGGGGGAGGGTGGGTCCGTGGCCATGGGGCACGAGCTGTCTTTCTCTCCCGGCCGGCCCCTCGCCTACAGCAGAGGGGGGCGGGTGGGGGTGGGGAGGTGGCCGGGCCCCCGGCTCCCACTGCCCCTCCCCCCCCCCCCCGGCCAGCCACGGGGCTGGCTGTCCGCACCCCTGACCCCTGAGGGCGGCCGGCTGGGACGCTGCGGCGTTGCCCACGGGCCTGCCCTGGGCCCGACACGGGTCTGCGGCCCCTTCTCTGGCCTCCAGCGTGTGGGTCTCCCCGGACACAAGTCAGCCTTGCCCGCAGCAGCCACTGTCTGGGGGACCTGGCAGTGTGGCCTCTCTCTGCCTTTCCTGCAGGCTTACCGCCTGCCGCCCTGTGTTCCCCAGCGTCTGAGCCTGGGGGCAGGTAGAAGGCAGGGGTGGGGTGGGGGGGGCGGCTCTTTGCAGAGTGTGTCCCTTTGTGGCGCTCCTGTGACAGGTCCCCCATCTGTGCTGGGTCCGCCCTGGTCTCCCTGCCAGCCCGGTCTTCCTTCTTTTCCTGAGCCCCTTGTGCTGACCCCATGAGCGTCCCCATCGGTAGGGATGTGAGGGCTCTCCAGTGGAGAGGAAGCCCCATCCTCACCGAGAGCTGGCTAGCAGCATCCAGGCCCAGGGGTCCGGTCTCTGGTTGCGCTGGCGATGTGAGAGCTCATGGCGAGCACACCGCCCCCCTGGGCCTCGCCGCCCCTGGTCCTGTGGGAGAGCAGGACGGGCCTTGGGCCCGGAGAGCATCACCTGACGTGCCCCAGGCGCTCTGCTTCTGGGCCCCCTCCCCAGCAGCCCCCTTATCGTTAGGGCGTCCGCCCCTGCTTTGCCTGGCCTCAGTGAGCTTCTGGTGGCTTCCGAGACATGAGAGGGTGGCTGCCTTCAGAGCACCCTTCTTCGGTCAGGGCTTATCGCACCCAGCTCTCTCGTCGGGGCTCGGTCTCTCAGCCTCCAGGGACGCCTGTGCCCCGGCCTAAAGTCCCACCCGCCCTCCTTCCATGCGGCGCTGTGGGGGGAGCACACTGGGCGCTTCTGCGTCTCTAATGCCTGTTGGGTGCGCTGTCTGTTCTCACCCTGCTCAGGCTCCCCAGGACCATTCTGTTACTGGGTGCAGTGACGGTTTCCAGGATTTTTTTTTTTTTTTTTTAATATTTATTTTTCGGGAGAGTGTAAGCAGGGGAGGGGCAGAGAGAGGGGGACAGAGCTGTCAGCACGGAGCCCGACGCGGGGCTCATGAACTGTGAGATCATGACCTGAGCCAAAGTCAGACGCTAAACCGACTGAGCCACCCAGGCGCCCCAGGTTTCCAGGCTTTTTAATTTTAAACCATCAAGACTTAAATGGAGCAGCGAGGGGACGGCCATCGGCCCTCTCTCTGTCTTCCGTCACGTTCCGGTGAGGAGGTAAACTCCCTGTCCGCAGTTCTGACGGCTGTGCCCCGTTCTCGCTGTGGCGTAGTTTTTACCTGGAGGCCCTTAGGTGGGGAGACAGGAGCCACACGACCGCGCACAGAGCCGGGTTACTCGTGGGCTCAGATGAGCCAGCGGCGTGCTGCTCGCAGAGCGCGGCCGTCAGAGTTCCTCTCGTGGGCGAGAGCCGGGCCTGGGCGGGCGTGGGGCGGCGTGTCCGGGCCAGGCACGAGGGAGAACGGAGAAGGGACGAGCCACACCCTCCCTGGGGACGACTTCGCTTCTGGTCCCACGGGTCCTCTCCTGCTGCCTCGGTGTCCTCACGTCTCTGTCCCCAGGGGACATCTCTGCGGTCCTGTTTCGGCCCCAGGGGCCTCCTCCCGGCGAGCAGGTGTCCCCCTTTCCTCCAGGGAAGCGGGCAGCCTGGTTGTCGAGCCAGCAGCAAGCCGGGCTCAGCGTCCTGGCCCGCGGGCCCCGGTCGCACCCCCTTTCCCCCCTCCCCGGGCTGGGGCGCTGGCGGAGGAGGCCGTGGCATGGTATGCCCCGGAGTGCTGTGCGCGTGCGCGGATGGAGCCTTCGTTGTACTCAACTGGAATATTATTTTGCAGTGTTATATTTGTGAATAACTTTGCCTTTGGTCCTGAGGTGGATCACCAGCTGAAGGAGCGGTTTGCGAACATGAAGGAAGGTAACGCGCTCCCCGTAACCCTGCCCTGCGTCACCCTGCGCCCGGTCTGTCTGTGGATCTGGCACCGGTTGTGGGGCTTGGAGCCCTTGCCCGTGTCCGTCAGCCTCGGGAGTGGGCTTCCGCTGATGGGACCCGGGTGGGCGGCCAGACTGACGAGCGGGCCCCAGGCCGTGCGGTTACGTTCCCGTTTCGCGTAGACACCGAGTGACTTCTCTGTACAAGGATGTCCCCGCTTCTGCTGCAGGATCGCTCGGTCCGTGCCTGAAACTCAGATTTGACTGGCGTCCCCATTTTATCTGCTGGCCCTAACCTGGGGGTGGTGAGGGCACCGGGGCCGTCCAGACCGGCCCCTTTGCTCTTCCTGGGTTTTCCCTGTGTCTGGGCCCATCGCCGCCCGGCCGCCTCCGCCTTCTGTTCCCGGGGTGGGCAGGAGGGACGGCCCCTTTGCTGTGTGTGAGGCTCTGACTCGCGGCCACAGCTGCTCGGCACGGCTGGGGGGGGGGGGGCAGTGGAGGAGCCTGGGAGCCCGCACTCGTGTTCTCAAGCCAGACGTGCGCCTAGGGTCGTGTTTCCCTCGTGCCCGTGAAGGCTTCTCGGTTTGCAGCTGTGTTGGTGCTTTGGTGACGTGTGAGGCCCTCCACTGTGTCCGGCCTGAGCCGCCTGGGGAAGAGTATGTGTTTTCTAAATCTCGGCAAGCTGAGAGTCAAGGCCGCGTGCCGAGGTGGAGCCTCTTGGCAGCCTCATGGCCGCTTCACGGCCTGGCACAGCCAGCCGCTCCCTCTGGGGGAGCACCTGGGAACGGGCGTCCTGAGTGGCGGCCCAAGGTGCCTGTGCCATGGGGCCGCGCGCCCCGCCCCACCCCCCCCCCCCCCCCCCGCACACCCTCTGTGGCTGCGGGAGGAGGGAAGGAGGGTCGGGTCGGCTCTTGGCTTCTGGCCCCGGGAGTGGGGTCAGGGCCCGCTCAGGCCGCAGGTGGCCCAGGTTAGGTGTCTCCTCTCCCTTCGCCGTGCCAGGGGTTTCCTGGTGTGCTTGGAATGTCAGACGGACGAGAACATCCCGTGTAGAATCTTCTCAATAGGTGGGAGTCAGCTAGTTTGTTTGGATACCAACTCGGCCTTTGTAAGTGCCGGTGGGCCACACAGCATGTTGTGCTCGGACTCGGCGCGTGGGAGAGAGAACCCGGCGAGCTCCCGGAGGGAGGTAGGAACGCCAGCACGCTTGTGGGCTACAGGTTGCCCTGGGCACCCCGTGGGCCACGGCGGGTCCTCCTGTCTGTCTCCGTGGACGGGGGCCGTGCCGCCTGGCCGTTTGCTCTCCTCGGTGTGCAGCCTCCTGCCTGTTTCTCAACCGTCCTCACTGACCCAAGAGTCGAGGTCGTACCTGTTTCTCCCCGTGGAGAAAGTCCAGTCAGTTGGGCCGAGCCCTGTGACGCGCTGAGCCCCGCGTCCTTGGCCGTCGTGCACGGTGTTTCAGGAGAGAGGAGCCCACCGCTCGTGGGTCCGGTCTGCAGCCAAGTGCTCAGACCCTAGCTCGGGACTCCCCTCCCCACAAGCGCCCAGGGTGCACGGCGGCCGGGCTCCGGGTGGGGGCCAGGGGCTGCAGCTGTCCTCGTTAGAGCTCTGACCTCAGGCGCTCGTCCTTCTCCGGGTCCTCTGGGCATGAGCACGACTGGCCTGCGGGCGCCCGGTGGGGTGTGCCCTGGTGGGGGAAGTGGGCCGTGAGCTGTGGCTGTACCGTGAGGTTGTGTATGCTGTCCTCACGCTGTTGGCCCCCCGGGGCCTGGACGGGAAGCCCCAGGAAGTGCCCTCATTCTTAGCCGGTCACTGCAGTTCCTAAAGCTACAAGAACTTTCTAGGCTCCTAGATGGCCTGCATGTGACCTCAGTGCTCCCAGCCAGGGAGTGGCACCTTCCCTGCCTCTCCCACCTGGGTCCTGTCCCTAGCTGTAAGAAGGCCCCGGGTGCCCTCTTCACCCCTGTTGTTAGAGAGGAACGGGATTGGGTCCCCTGTGTCTCGTGATAGAAGGTTTTGAGCTCGTGAGAGGGTCGCTCTGCGTAGACACAGGCGGTTGCCGGCTGTCTTCAGCACCGACGGCCACGGGTCGTGCACACGTGTGTCTGTCTCTTGGTCATTTTGGAGGAGGGAGCGGTGGCTGTCCCAGGGTAGGGACCGAGCCATGCACCTGCCCCGGGACGGACCGGGGAGCCCCTCCGCCTGCTGCCCGCCCGAGAGCTTGCCTTCCCGCCGCCCTGCCCTGGCCAGGGGCCTCGCGGGCTTTGGCTCCAACACATCTCCTCCCTGCTCGTCGGGGATGCCTGCCGGGCACTCGGGCTCGCCGTCCCGCGTGGCGTTGCTCTCTGGGTCTCTGCATCGTGCTTTCCCGTGGGAGGGCTGCCTGCCTAGCCCTGCGGTCCCAGCTGCCGGCCGTGACCTCCTCCCGGGCCCTCGCGGCACCGGCTGTTGCCGAGTAGGCAGCGCGGGGTGCCGGGCTCCTAGCGGGAGCGCCCGTGGACCCGGCGTTTATCCCGCTTGGCACCACGCTCTCAGAGGCGCCCTGGGTTCCCAGCGTCCCACGGGGCTCTGTTCAGTCCCTGGCTGCGAGACCTCTGATGCGACCCCGCGCGCTCTGTGAGCTCTGGCTCATGCCCTGGCACGACACGTCCGCCCCCTGACTTCGCCCCTGGCCCGGCGCTGGGCCCGTCACCCCCTGCTCCCAGGGGGCCGGTTCTCAGGACCGGGTGGGGCAGTGGGTGCTCCCGGCGCCGGGGGTCATGGCGGGCTGGCGTGTTTGTGCCCGTGTGCGTCCGTGTCTGTGTGCGTGTGTCGAACTGCACTCAAAGGGAGTTTTCCGATTGATTGATTCGTTGATAGAGAGGAGGGAGGGTGCACAAGCAGGGGAGGGGCAGAGAGAGAATCCCCAGCAGGCTCTGTGCTGTCAGCGCGGAGCTTGACGAGGGGCTCAGTCCCACGAACCGTGAGATCATAACCTTAGCCAAAAATCAAGAGTCGGAGCTCAGCCCACCGGCCACCCAGGTGCCCCGGGACTTTTCCAATTTGAACGTGACCTTATTGTTTTCCTCGACTTCTCCGACTGGCTCTTTTTTCCCTCATACGGAGAAGCGTGGCTTCTGGGAGCGCGTGTGTTTGTTCGCGGTGTTTGTCACGCACGCGCTGCGGACTCCCTCCTGAGCCCGCGGATTCCTCTGTGAGTCCTCTCTCCTTAGAACTCCGCACACTGGGGATGATGCGGCCCGTGTGGCTGCCCCGCCGACGCGGCCCGGTGCTGCTTTTGGGGCCCTAGGGCTTTGCCTTGGCTGTCGATTGCGGGACGCGCCCCACAAGCACGCAGACCGTGGCGGGGGGGGGGGGAGCGTGCCAAGTCACCGTCCTCACTCCCGCCTGGTCTGTCCTCACAGATGGGTGAGCCCCCAGCTGGGACCTTTGGGTCCGAGGTCAGCACCGTGGGGCCTCGGACCGTTGTCACAGGAGAGCAGCTGGCGGGACAGAGTTAAGCTGGGAGGCGGCACCTGGTCCTGCTCTTCCTCGTAGGAGGCGGACGGGACTCCGTCCTGCTGCTGTGCACGCGGTCGCTGTCCCCGCTCCTCCTGCGGCTTCCCCTTACTCCCCTGACGTCTGTCTCCCTCTCATTTGTGTGCGTGCAGGTGCTTCCCCACGAACGGCAGTAACTAGGTTTGTGTTTCAGGCGGCAGAATTGTGTCCTCGAAGCCCTTTGCGCCTCTGAACTTCAGAATAAACAGCAGAAACTTGAGCGGTAAGAAGTTCTTGGTTGCTGAAGTATTAAGATCTGTGACTTCCGGCATCTGGCTGTGTCAGCATAGGGTCTGTCCCCCGGCACTGCTCACGTCGGGGCAGACCGCCCCCTGGGGGGCATTCCTCCCCTGCCCGGCCCCCGCCCCCACCCCATGCCAGGACTGCCCTGGTTGTGATGACCACAGACGTCCCCAGACCTGCCCTGTGTCCCCTGGGGGCAGAGTGGCCCCAGGTGGGTGTCGAAGGCGGGACAGGTCAGGAGAACTCAGGGAGGGGTCTGTCACAGGGGTGGCTGTCCTGCATAGCATGGGCTGCACCTCAGGCCCCTGGGCCAAGCCACATGGGCCCCGGGGCTCATGACCTCTTGTGTGCCGCTGGGGGCTCCTGTAGCCACGTTGCTTTTCAGTCGCCCTCTAAGTGGTCTCCAACCCCACGGGGGCTTGTCGCCATTCTCCTTGGACAAGCCCCTCGGGGGAGTGGGACTGATGCGAGCACCTCACCTGGCCTCCCACCTGTCTCTTGTGAGGAGGGAGGGAGTCCCCACAAAACCGCGCAGAGCCTCCCCCCACCCACACACACACACCCTGCTCACCCCTCGGGCGCAGGAGGGGCCCTGACCGCAGCCCTTTGTGCGCAGACATCGGCACCATCATGCGCGTCGTGGAGCTCTCGCCCCTGAAGGGCTCTGTGTCCTGGACGGGGAAGCCGGTCTCCTACTACCTGCACACCATCGACCGCACCATAGTGAGTGCCCCACACGTGCGGGGTGGGGGGGCCCGGCGCTCTCCACGGCCCCAGCCCTTGTGTGGGGCGGGCCTTGTCCCGGGTGGCTCGTGACAGGGTCGGGCCCCACACGCTGGGAGCCCGGATCGGGTCGGCCCCCACAGACGTCCGCCTGGGGGGACTCTGTGCCACCCTCCCGAGAGCGCCCGCTGGCTGTGCCTCCGGGACGTCGCTTTCGTCCTGAAAGGGTCGGGGCTGACTTCTAATAAGGGTTTTCCTTTCCTTTTTGTATTTTTAGCTTGAAAACTATTTTTCTAGTCTGAAAAACCCAAAACTCAGGGTAAGTCTGTGTTCTTCCCTCGCCTGAACGGCGTGTGTGCGCTGCCTGTTGGGGTGTGCGGGTTGCAAGTGGCCACACACGCGCAGGTGCTGGTCTGTGCGACGGGGTCTGGGTCACGGCCCTGCCCGCGCACACCCGCCTCAGCCTTAACGGCCGAAGCTGGGCCACGGTTCTTATGCGCGTTTCGGCAGCGGGTTGAGCGGGTCTCTGAAGTGGGCTTTGGTGACGCGGGCATTTGTGCTGAAGGGCGGCGAGCGGCCCTCGTGCCGTCCCGGCGTGAGTCGCCATCCGAGGGCAGAGCGGCCGCCCCCGCAGCGGGGCGCCAGCCTGGGTCCTGACTGCGCCGGCCGCCTGGTTCCTGCATTCCTGCCAGTGCTCACGCCCTCCCCGCTGCGGCCTCGCGGCCGCTGTCCATTTGTTCCGTACGTCTGCCCGAGAGCTTTTCTTCCTTTCTGGAGACTCAGACAAGTCCGTGTGCAAGAGAGGCCTGTCAGACGGCCAGCTCCTGCCACCTGGGGCCCCGTGTCCTTCCCACCGTAGCCGGGCACCTGTGCCCACAGCCCTGCGGCCGCCGGCCCGCCCGGGTGTTGCTGGGAGCCCAGGCCGGCGGCAGCGTCTGCCCTCGGGCGCGGGCCTCTCTCGGTGTGGCGGTGTGGCAAAGCTCGCCGCCCGTGGGAGGGAAAGGACTGTCGGGCGGCTCCTCCGCCCCGCGGTCCTCGCGGTCTGCCTGGAGGGTGGCGGGGGGGGGGGGCTGCACTCTCGGGCTCCGCTGTGCCTCGGTTTCCCCGCCTGTGCTGGTGGCGCACCGCGAGCCGTGCAGGAGGGCCCGGCCGAGCCCGCGCATCCGCAAACGCCCCCCGCTTGCTTTCCAGGAGGAGCAAGAGGCGGCTCGGCGCCGGCAACAGCGAGAGAACAAGAGCAACACGACCACTCCCACCAAGGTGCCCGAGAGCAAGGCTGCCGTGGCCGCGGACACCCCCGTGGTGAGCGCTCACCGCACGCCCTGCACCCGGGCCCCCCCCCCCCCGCCGTGCTCCGTGGAGGGCGGCGGCTCCCGTGACTTACCGGGAACGCGTGTCCCCGACAAGGGCGTCGCGTCCCCTTGACGTCCCGCTGTCCGCTAGGATTCCGGTGCCGAGGAAGAGAAGGCTGGGACGACCGCCATCAAAAAGCCGTCCCCCTCCAAAGCCCGGAAGAAGAAGCTGAACAAGAAGGGGCGGAAAATGGCCGGCAGGAAGCGCGGGCGCCCCAAGAAGATGAGCGCTGCCAACCCCGAGCGCAAGCCCCGGAAGAGCCAAACTGCACTGGACCTCCTGCACGCCCCGGCCTCGTCGCAGACGGCGGCGCCCTCGCCACAGGGTGAGCCGGCCGCGGGCGGGCCCACAGCCCCCCTCACCTCTCCACCTCGGGGCTCAGGCCGCGGTGACGGCTCGTGCGCTGAGTGGCTCGGTGCCGCAGACGCACTGGGGCGTCCCCCGGGCCTGTCTACGCCCGGGCGCCCCGCCCCGGAGCGGGTCCCGCTCTGGGCCTTGCCAGCATCCTGCTGACCCAGGCTCTGGTGAAGAGCTGGGATTTCTTCGGTCGCGAGGGGACGCGTCTCTGCTTCCGGAACTGCCGGGACGTCGTGTCTGCCAGCGAGCGTCCTTGGCCGACCGCGTTCGGTCGTGTCTTTACAAAGACCTGGCAGTTCCGTGGAACGGACTGGCCGGGCCCCGGGAGCGTCAGTCTGCCGCTGACGCGTGAATCTGCTTCTCCCCGCAGATGCGTACAGGTCACCTCATAGCCCCTTCTATCAGCTACCTCCCTGCGTGCAGCGGCACGCCCCCGACCGGCCGCTGCTGGCAGCCACCCCGCCCGCACTGCAGAAGCTGCTAGGTGAGCCGCGGCCTGGCCCGCAGGCCCCCACGCTGGGCGCCCCGGGCCTCAGGCTCAGTGCCGCCAGGTGGCACCTGGGCCTTGGGTCGGCCCGGCCCCCTGGTCGCCTGAGGTCGGGGCTCCACCCCAGGGCATGTGGGGCCATTTCTGGGGGGGGGGGGGGGGGGGGTCTGTGACTGTCTGGACTGCGGTGCTTCTGGTATCGAGGGGGTGGGGCCCAGGGTGCCGCGCGGTGCTCCCCAGAGAACAGTCCGGGCCGTATCTACGGCAGTGGGTGGGGGAGGCCCCGTGTACGCACGCGCTCACGATGTTAGGCCGGGTAGACCTGTTGCTCGTCTAAACATCAGGCGAAGGAAACCCCTTCTGTGCTTCGGGCGTCGCCGGTTCCCTCGGTTCAACATCGGTAGCCCGTGTTTACAAAAAAACCGGCAGATTCAGTAACACGGCCTTGCGGGGAGGACGACACCGGGGAGCGGTGGCAGCAGCCACGAGGGGCTCCAGGGGGCACCGAGGGCCCTGGCCTGATGGCAGGAGGTGACCTCCAGCAGCCTGTGGGGACGGCGGCCACGCCCTCCCACACCGGCGTCTGAAGGGCCCCACGGGGCCACGTCTGCAGCGAAGTCGTCTCGCTTCCCCCTAGAATCCTTCAAGATTCAGTACCTGCAGTTCTTGGCCTACACCAAGACCGCCCAGTACAAGGCCAGCCTTCAGCAGCTGCTGGACCAGGAGAAGGTGAGCCCTGCCCTGGGCCCCCTCACGGAGCGGTTCTGCCCCCCGGGTCCCGAACGCTGCCGGGCTGTCCTGGGCCCAGAGGCATAACCCGGCGGGGGCTCCCACGCCGTAGGAGGAGCAGTGACGGTCTCCGCAGGCCCAGTCACCTGCCCCTGCAGGGTCTGGAGAGGCTGCGGGACGTTGCTCCTCACCGAGCAGCGATGCTCTCAACCACTGCGATGGGCCAAGGGGCGTCGGCCTTCTGGGCCGGGGCATGTCCCGCCGTGGGAAGGGGCGTGGGGGCACGGGGCCTCCCGTCACCGTGCTGCGCCCCTGCAGGAGAAGAACGCCCGGCTGCTGGGGGCCGCACAGCAGCTGTTCGGCCACTGCCAGGCCCAGAAAGAGGAGATCAAGAGGCTCTTCCAGCAGAAACTGGATGAGGTAGGGGTGCCGAGACCGCACCACCACCCTGGGCGGGCAGCGTGCGGGCCAGGGCACGGCCCAGGGAGTGGAGATCTGGAAGGATCTTCTCCTTCCTGGGGTTTTGACCTTTCACCTGTTCTGACGGCGGGTTCCGGAACGTGGGAGGGCTCGCGCCCCTTTCCCCGGCGGCCGCCCCCCGGCCCCCTCCTTACCGGCCCCACCCCTTGCCCGCCATGGCGCATGCCCGCATGAAAGCCCACCCGTGCTATCGTGTGTCCACAGCTGGGGGTGAAGGCGCTGACCTACAACGACCTGATTCAGGCGCAGAAGGAGATCTCGGCCCATAACCAGCAGCTGAGGGAGCAGACGGAGCAGCTGCAGGAGGACAACAGGGAGCTGAGGAGCCAGAGCCTGCAGCTGGTGGGCGGGGGGCGGCCTTCTGGGGCACACGGGGTGGGGAGAGGGGCGGCGGAGGGGGCACATGGGGCGGGGGGGGGGGTGGCCTGGAAACGGTCATTCTGTGTGCACCCTGGACAGGCAGGATGACAGGGTGCTCGTGGGGCCCGACGTCCTTCCCGAGGATGGGTTTCCCAGGCCCCCCCTCACCCGACTCCAGTCCGGCTCATTCTGGGAGCACTGAGGTCCCTTCCTGGGCTCTCAAAGGACGTGGGAGCCAGCAGGGCCCAGGGCTCTGCCAAAGGCCCTGACGCTTTCACCAGACGTGGCTTTGTAGGTGGCCCAGGCTTTCGCGTTTCTGCCACCCATGCTGGGCTCCCGAATGCACCCCTAGGGCTAGGGCGCAGGTCTCTCGGGACCTCGCTCCCACGGGGCCCAGGGCACGTTGCTGGACGGGCAGAGCGCCACTTCTCACGGGGCCTCCCCGTTCGGTCCTGAGGACCCTCATCTTGTCCCCCTTGGGTGTTCCTACAGGGGACCCTGGTCTCCCCCTTGGGCTGCCTTCTCAGCCTCACCTTCCCTTAGCGGGTCCCTTCTCTGGGCCTGCAGGCCCTCAGGGACACCTGTCCGGTGTCTGCCCTGTGCCGGGCGGACCGGTGCCCACCCCGCCCTCCCCGCGGGCTCACGACTGCGGCCTCCCCGTCCCTGCAGCTCAAGGCTCGGTGTGAGGAGTTGAAACTGGACTGGTCCACGCTGTCGCTGGAGAACCTGCTGAAGGAGAAGCAGGCCCTGAGGAGCCAGATCTCCGAGAAGCAGAGGCACTGCCTGGAGCTGCAGGTGGGGGCCCCTCTGGGCTTTGACGCATCACGAACGCGGGAAGTGCCCCCCGCCAGCCCCCCGAAACCACCCTGCTCCCGAGGACAGGATATGGGTTGTGTTGCTGCAGCGACGGCGGCCCTGATGCCCCGTCTTGGCCCGCGGGGGGGGTGGGGCGCCGGGCTTGGCGTCCGAGGGGCCCCGCTTGTTCCCGCTTGTTCCCGGGGCGGCTCGGCTTCCGTTAGAAACCTGGGATCCCCTCGGCGCCCCTACCCACCTGGGGGTGGGTGCCGAAGCGGCCCCCGGGGAGGGCAGCGCTCGCGCACCCCGCTGCAGAGCTTGCGCTGCTCGCTGAGGACGGTGACGTGTGCGTCCAGGTCAGCGGGGACACAGGGCGAGAAGGAAGGGGGGGCAGGGGGGCCCGCGTGTCCTCACGTTCCTCGGCTGCTGGCTGACCGGGTGTCCCCACGACCAGTTGTGCTCTCTGAAGGGTTGTGGCCCAGGCCTCCCCTCCTGCTAAGCCAGCGGCATGTGGCACAGAGAAGAGGCCTGCCGACCCTGTCGGCCGGGCCGGGCCCTGTTTCCGCAGACACACCAGCAGGAGGAGCTGCTGGGCGCTGACCCTTCCGCGTAGTAAAGAACGAGGTGCTTTCCTTACGGGAGAAGAACAGAGAGGCCTCAGAGGGGGCGTCTCGCGTCCCCAGTGACCGAGAGGGAGCGCGGTGGGAGGGCTCCTCGCGGACGGAGCGCCCGTAGCCTCCTTCACAGACGGGGGCCGCCCCGTCCCGTCCCCTTTCCCACAAGTGCGCGTCGGCAGAGCTGCTCTGGACGTCCCGGAGCCTCTCGACCCGTGCGGGGTGGCCGGCGGCGCTGGCTTCTGCGTCACCCACAAAGCCGGCCCGCGTCCTTCCCGCCTTCCCGGGCCCGTCCCTCGGGTGCCTTGCTGGGCGCGGCCCGGCCGGCCGGTCCCCAGGCCGGTGGCGGCGGCAGGCCTGACCCCCCTCCCCTTGCAGATCAGCATCGTGGAGCTGGAGAAGAGCCAGCGGCAGCAAGAGCTTCTGCAGCTCAAGTCCTGCGTGCCGCCCGACGACGCCCTGTCGGCGCACCTGCGCGGGAAAGGCGCCCTGGGCCGGGAGCCGGAGGCGGACCCCGGCCGGTTGCACCTCGACCTGGACTGCTCTAGGTTCTCCCTGCCGCGCTTCAGCAGCGCCAGCCCGGAACTCTCCATGAACGGCCACGCGGCCAGCTACGAGCTCTGCGGTGCGCTGAGCCGGCCCCCCTCCAAGCAGAACACCCCCCAGTACCTGGCCTCCCCGCCGGACCAGGAGGTGGTGCCCTGCACCCCCAGCCACGGCAGCCGGCCAAGGCTCGAGAAGGTGTCTGGCCTGGCCTTGCCGGACTACACCAGGCTGTCCCCGGCCAAGCTGGTGCTGAGGCGGCACCTCAGCCAGGACCACGCGGCCGGCGGCAAGACGGCAGCCGGGGAGCTGCACCCTCGGTGAGTCTGCGCGTGGCACGCGCCAGCCCTGCTCTGGTGCCCTGGGGCCACCTTGGGGTTCTTAGGGTGAGACCGCAGAGGTTCAGAAGAGATTCGGGGCGTTTGCCGGGCCCGGGATGCCAGCTCTGGGTGCAAAACCCCGGCTCTGGCGGCTCCCCGGAGAACGAACCAGAGACGCGTCTTCTTCCAGAGCCGAGCACGCCAAGGAGAACGGCCTTCCGTACCAGAGCCCGGGCATCGCCAACGGCATCAAGCTGAGCCCTCAGGACCCCCGGCCCTCCTCCCCCGTGGCCTTACAGATGACAGGGGAGAGGGGCAGCGAGAAGGTGAGGGCGGGGCGTGGGCTGTGCGGGGCGCTCGGCAGGCATCCTGAGCCAGGCATCCTGGGCCACGCCAGGCTTCGGGGGGGGGGGGGCCGGGGGTGAGCCTGGAAACGGTGCTGAGCCCCTGTGGGAGGCTGTTGCCCGCAGGCTCGAGGAGGAGGGCGGTGGTTTCGTTCGTGAGCGGAAGGCGGCAGGTGTGAGGGGCAGCGTGTGGGTCACGGCGTGGGGACCTGAGGTTGGGGGGAGGCGGGACCCTGAATTTCGGGAGGAGCCGTGAGGGGGGCGGTTTACTGGGACAGGGGGCCTTCTCCTGTGGCGGGAGGTCCCCGTGTCCTTCCGGTGGTGCTCGCGGCCCTGCGTTAGCGGTCAGCGGGAGCAAGGAGGGTGTGGCCGTGTGTCTGCAGGGTTTGAAGGAGCGTGCCTACGCCAGCAGCGGGGAGGCCATCACCAGCCTGCCCGTCAGCATCCCGCTCAGCACCGTGCAGCCCAGCAAGCTGCCCGTCAGCATCCCTCTGGCCAGCGTGGTGCTGCCCAGCCGTGCCGAGAAAGTGGTGAGTGGACGCCGGGCGGGGAAGGCGCCGGCCACCTGCTCTCGCAGGCCCGGGCCCTCGTGCTGCAGGGGTGTGGTGTGTAGGCAGAGGGGGTCTCGTTTTATTTTTTCCCCGCAAGGCCTGGTAGTTCCCTTCTGTGAGCTTGCGCGCTGGTACGTTCGGAGCAGACCGCCCTGCTCCGGGACATTGGAACGCCCAGATTCCGGGGCTCCTCACGGTGACGTTTTCCCGTGTTTGTTTCAGGTCTGTTTTTGTAAAAGGGGGCGCGCGCGGGTGGAGAGGGACTAAAAGTCTGGATTCGGTACAGGCGCGCAGCCCGTCTCCCCTCCTGCTGGCTCACCTTTGGCCCTCCCGCCTCACGTGTGTGCCCCCGCGAGTGGCAGAAATGGCAAAGTCTCGTGTGATGCGGGCCTTACTTTGTGTTAATTGAGACACGAGTCACGGACGGCCCACCCACATAGAGCATACTTTAGTGGTTTTAATACGTTCAGTTATGCAGCCGTACCCCTTCACGGGTTCACTCACACAGGTGGACTCCCACCCCGTGTGGCCTCTCGTGTCGGGTTCCCTCCCTGAGCGTCGCGTGTTTGGGGTCCGTCCGCGGGGCGGCGGGGGTGGGCGCCTCGCTCCTGCTGGCGGCCGAGGGTCTCTGTTTGTCCGAGGGTGGACGTCCGTTTCCACCTTTGGCCATTGTGGATCACGCTGCCGTGAACGTGCACGCACAGGTTTGGTGTGCGTTCCATAGAGGAGTGGAATGACTGATTACGTCATAGCTGCAGCCGGTCCCGTCTCTCCTTGATCCCTCCGTCGCTAGCCTGACGTTCGCCGTTAGCCACAGCTATCCTTTCGAACCCAAGTCGCCTTGTCAGAACCTTCTGGTGACCGCCCACGGTGCTCAGACCCAAGCAGGTCCCTTTCCTCCTATGTGCCGGCTCTCACCTACCTGCCGTTCTCCCTGCCTCCGGCCCTTTGCACCTCCCGTGGCTTGCATCTGGGACACTCTCTTGACCTTCACCCGCCAGCCCCGGCTCAGCTGACAGCGCATCCTTTTTCTCCACAGAGAAGCACCCCCAGCCCCGTGCCGCAGACCCGAGAGTCCTTGTCCACACTTGAAAAGCAGATGGGCGCTACTGCACACAGCGCCGGAAGCAAAAGTCTCGCCCCGGCCCCTGCAGGTCGGTGGGCTCCTCCTGCTCCTGAGTCCCTGCCCCTGGCCCTTCCCCCGTGGCCCAGCTGGCCCACCTCCTCCCGGCCGTGGGGCCTGAGGCGTGGCATTGGGGCTGTCGTCACACAACACGACCAGCTCTAGGCGGTTGGGGGTTTCTCGTGTGGGCTTCGGCAGGGCTCGCGACCCTCGGGCCTCGGCTTCCCGACGTGAACGCACTCGCTCTGGCTGTATTTCAGCCCGGGAGGTGGGCCTCAGCCGGTAGGTGATGTCCTCGTCAAGCTGCTGTGGGCGTTTCTAGCCCGGTGCCGGTTCTCCTTCAGGGAACGCCGGTGGTTGAGGCCACACGCGCTGGCAGAGGCCCCAAGGGCTTTCTGTAGCAGGCAGCCAGGTGGCACTCCGCGGTCCGCTGGGTCTCGGCCCCCCTGTGCGGCTCTGTGGCTGCGGAGCGCGTGGCCCGGGATGTGTGTGCCAACGATGGCGTTTACGCAGCAGGCGCCCAGACCGCTGGACCCACGGGCTGGTCTTGAGTTAGCCGGCCCCCGTGCCGACACGTGGCCTGTAGGAAGGGAGACCCTGCCTCCAGTTCCTGGCACGGCAGCCTCCCTAGCACCGGGGCCGGGCCTCGGTCTGCACAAAAGACGTTCGCGTGCTCAGGGCTTCCCCCATGCTTGGTGAGGCTCCCGGGGCGGGCCGTGAAAGGGCTCCCTGGGGGTGCCGGCGCGCGTCCGGAGCTGCGGGCCCCCAGTCCAGAAGTGCCGGGAGCCCAGGGGCGCCCGGGGCTGGGCGGGCATCTCTCGCACCGCCGAGCTTGGCGCGCGGGCGCCTGTGTCCGGGTGCTCGAGGGAACCACGTGTAGGGCAGGTTCGTGGGTGCCGAGCTCCCTCACCAGCTGCACCCGCGCGGGTCCCCTTGGCCACTCTGCGCCGGGCTCCCCTGAGAAGCTGTCTTTTCCGGCAGGCTTCTACGCGGGCTCGGTGGCCGTCAGCCCAGCCCCCCTCGCTTCCGGAGCAGATCCCGGCACCTTTGACGAGGTCCCCAGCGCAGGCGGTCTGTTTGCCAGCGTGGGGTCCTGTGGCTCCACCCCGCAGCACCCGCCCCTGCTGCCGCAGCCCCGGGGCTCTGGCGCAGCCTCGCCCGCCCACCCGCTCTGCGCCAGCCCCCGCCTGGGCGGCGCCGCCCAGGGTCCGCTCCCTGACGCCAACAAAGGGGACCTTCCTCCCGAGGCCGGCTTCTCGGACCCCGAGGGCGAAGCCAAGCGGAGGATCGTCTTCACCGTCTCGGCCGGCGGGGGCGGCACCAAGCAGTCGCCTCCCAGCAAGCCCAGCCCTCTGCCCACGGGCGGCCGTGGGGACGGCAGCCAGGGCCACGGGCAGGACAGCCGCAAGCGGGGCAGAAGGAAGCGGGCGGCGGCAGGGACCCCCGGCCTGAGCTCAGGCGTGTCGCCCAAGCGCCGGGCCCTGCCGTCCGTGGCCGGCCTCTTCACGCAGTCTTCAGGGTCCCCCCTGAACCTCAACTCCATGGTAAGGCTGGGAACGGGCGGGGGCGGGGGTGGGAGGGCGTGTTCTGTGCCCAGCCCGGCCGGGGCCGCAGGGCTCCCGGAGCACAGCCAGGCCTCGGCCCCCTCGCCCCGGCACTCCCCCGGAGGGTCCGGTCTGAGATCCGGAGCGGGTCAGGGTGGGAGGGTCCCAAGCACAGCCCTGGGTGTCGGTGCTCTGGGAGCCTGTTGACGGGGTCGTGCTGTGTCTGTGCTGGTCCCTCAGGTTAGCAACATTAACCAGCCTTTGGAAATCACGGCCATTTCGTCCCCTGAGAGCCTGAAGAGCTCCCCTGTCCCCTACCAGGACAGCGACCAGCCGCCCGTCCTCAAGAAGGAGAAGCCCCTGAGCCAGACCAACGGGGCCCACTACTCCCCACTGACCTCGGACGAGGAGCAGGGCTCCGAGGATGAGCCGGGCAGCACCAGGTGAGGGGGGCCAGGCAGGGCAGCTTTCGCGGGAGGGAGGAGAGGCCCTCGTGATCCGGCGGGGCCCCTCCCAGGGCAGGGCCCCTCCCAGGGCAGGGCCCGGGTGAAGGACAGGCGGCGTCCGGCTGCCATTAGTTGGGGGGCACGGGGGGCACAACCCCTCGGCTGCTGTCCACGGTCCCCCAGAGCGGCCGTCCTCGGGCGGACAGTGTCTCCGGGGTGTTGGCCTCCGCTCGGCGAGTTGCTGTCTGTGAAGGGCCCTGGCCGCCTTCCCACCCACCTGAGATTCAAGGTCCAGGGCAGGGCCGGCCACCCGGGTTTGGAGGCCCCGGCGTGGGGGCCGCTCTGTTGTTTCTCGTCCGGGGCGCAGGCGGCCATGGCAGGAAAGCGCTCGAGGAGGCCGAGCTCTGCGCTGCTGGTGAACGCTTCACCCAGGGCGTGATGGGTCACGAAGGGCTTCTCTTTTGTGCGTGGCGGTCTCACTGGCGCGGATTCCCGCAGCACGTCTCTGGAGCGCGATCTGGGGGTCGGGGGCGTGTTCAGAGTGGTGCAAACGTCGCTAGTGCCAATTGGAGGAGGTTGTTGTCACCCCGAAAACAAGCCCCCTTATCCGTCACTCCCTGCCCCTGCCCCAGCCCTGGCTCCCACCATCCACTCTCTGTCTCTGTGGACGGGACTCCTCCGGGGGGACCCCCTGTGATGGGGTCACGCGGGACGTGCCCTTCTGTGTCCGGCTCCTGTCACCGCGCACAGTGGCCTCCGGGTCCGTCCACGTGGTGGCAGGCGGCAGGACGTCCTTCCTCCCTGGGGCTGGGTCACATTCCGGGGTGTGGGTGGACACACCGTGTTTGTCCTTCGTCCACGGAGGGACCCTGGGGTGGGTGTTGCCACTTTTCAGTTCATGAGGACTACGCTGCTGTGAAGTTTCACACACGTGTTTTTGTTTGAAAATGTTTTCCAAAAAAAATAGTGTTTCCCGTTTACCCAGAAGTAGAATTGCTGGGTCACACGGTGACTCTGTTTAGCTTTTTGCGGAACCTCCAGACTTTTCCGCAGTGGCTGCCTCGTCTCACGTCCCCCGGCCACGGGTGAGGGTGCCAGTTTCTCTGTGTCACTTGTTATTTTCTGGTTTTGTCATCTACCTACCTATTTATGATTTTTTTAATATTAATTTAGAGAGAGAGGGAGAGAGAGGGAGAGCACAAGTGGGCGGAGGAGAAGAGAGAGGGAGACACAGAACCCAAAGCAGGCTCCAGGCTCCGAGCTGTCAGCACAGAGCCGGACGCGGGACTCGAACTCACGGACCGTGAGATCGTGATTAAGCGGAAGTCAGATGCTTGACCAGCTGAGCCACCCAGGTGCCCCAACTGTTTTGTTTTTTTTTTTTTTAACGTAGCAGCCATTCTTACGGGCACAGCGTTTCGTAGTTGTGGGTTCCTTCTCTTTCAATCACCAGTGACGGTGAGCGTTCTCTCGTGCGCTGCTTGGCCATTTGTGCGTCTTTGGAGAAACGTGCGTCCAGGTGCTCCTTGTGTGTGGCGTCGTTGGGTGGGATTTTGTTCGACTGTCAGAGTTCTTTACGTGTTCTAGACGCCATCCTTTATCGGAGATCTGATCCTTGAACGTTTTCTCCCTTCCTCTGGGTTTTCTTTTCACTTTCTTGCTGGTGTCCTTCGAAGGGCAGAGTTAGATTTTGGTCCAGCCCCATTCCTCTTTGCCTGCTTATCTTGCCTGTGCTTTCGGTTTCTTGTCTAGGGTGATTCATTCTGTTCCTCTTCCGGGTACCTAAGTTATGTTTCTAGGAATTTTGCACTTGAGTGCTTTTGTTTTGTGTTGGGAATGTCCAACCTAGTAGTTTCCAGATCCTTTTGGAACTTTTCCTGTGTTTCTGGAGGTCATAGCATTCTTGGCACGTGCTCTGGAGATACTGACACGTAGAACATACGGATTTGGTGCCCCTGTGCCTGAGCCTCGGCCCTGTCGCCTGCCACTGGCGGCGTCCTGCACGGCACACGAGAGGCCTGGGAGCCACAGTTGCCTGTAAAGGGGTCTGAGGGCAGGTGGGCCGCGTGCCGCCTGCCTCCCCGCCTCCCCGCCTCCCCAGGCAGCAGCGTGCGCACACGGCCCTCTGCCGTGCAAATGGATTTCAAACATCTGCCGCCTATGTTTTTCTCGATAGAATTGAGAGAAAAATTGCGACAATCTCCTTAGAAAGCAGATCTCCCCCGAAAACCTTGGAAAACGGTGAGTGACTTTCCTCCCCGTTCTGTCCTGTATCTCCCCCGGGCTGAAGGTGACTCGGCCCCAGGGCGTGGCCTGGACGCTCGGCTTCTAGAATGGTCTCTGGGCAATGTTGAGTGCCACCTGCGTGGACAGCGGGACCTAGAAAGCCGTCCCCGCGGCTGTTGGTCCCGGTGCTGCCGGGCGGCAGTCCTGTCCCCTCCTGTTTGGCCCAGGCCGGAGTCTGACTCTCTCTGCTTACACGCCTGCCTCGTCCCCCCTCGCACAGGCTCTGGTGCCCGGCTCCCCCCCCCCCCCCCCCCCGGCCCGCGCTCGGCCCCCCCCGCCCCCCCCCCAACAGGCCTAGTTATGGACCGCGGCACGCTTCCCTTGGGTGGGAGGGGTGTCTCTGAGCCCCCAGCCCCTCAGAGGCCCAGCACCTCGTCTCCTGCCCCGCTCGGCCCTCGGAGGTGCCTGCGCCTCACGGGCTGCACGTCTCCTCGGCAGGTGGAGGCCTGGCTGGGAGGAAGCCGACCCCTGCCAGTGAGCCCACCAACAGCAGCAAGTGGAAGTCTACCTTTTCGCCCATCTCCGACCTCGGCCTGGCCAAGTGCGCCGACAGCCCGCTGCAGGCCGGCTCCGCCCTGAGCCAGAACTCTCTGTTCGCTTTCCGGCCCCCCCTGGAGGAGCCCGGCTCGGCCGACGCCAAGCTGGCCGCCCACCCCAGGAAGAGCTTTCCCGGTGCCCTGTCGGGGGCAGGCGGGCTGAGCCCAAGCAGCAACCCTCCCAACGGCTTCGCCTTCAGCGGGGGCCTGGCCGCCGACCTCAGTTTACACAGCTTCAGTGATGGTGCTTCTCTCTCCCACAAGGTCCCCGAGGCGGCAGGCCTGGGCGCCCCCCTGAGCTTTCCCGCCCCCCGGGGCAAGGACAGCGCTGCAGAGCCTGGGCCCTTTGTGAACAAGAGGCAGCTGGACGGCGCGGGCGGCCCCAAGGGCAGGGAGGCAGGCGAGCCGGGCCCCCCGGCGTGTGGGCCCCCGGACAAGGCCTCGCTGGCGCACGGCAAGCCGGGCAAGGGCCGGGACCGTGAGCCCGACCTGAAGAACGGCCACAACCTCTTCATTGCAGCCGCCAACGTGCCCCCCGGGGGCCTCCTCAGTGGCCCGGGCCTCGCCACGGCGGCGTCCTCAGTGGTCAGCGCGGCCCCCTCCGCCCAGGCGCACCGCCCCTTCCTGGGCACGTTTGCCCCCGGCCCGCAGTTCGCCCTGGGCCCCATGTCGCTGCAGGCCAACCTGGGCTCGTCCGTGCTGCAGTCCCTGTTTGGCTCCGTGCCGGCCGCCGGCCTGGTGCACGTCTCGTCCGCCGCAACCAGACTGACCAACTCGCACGCCATGGGCAGCTTTCCCTCCGGGGTGGCAGGCGGCGCAGTTGGAGGTAGGCGGACGCGCGTCTCTCTCCTGTGACTCTCGGGTCCTGTGGGCCGCACGCCATCGCCGACACCCTCCTGGACCGCCGGGTTAATGACAACTGCTTTCCAGGTTCCCTTGCAGGGCCCCCTAAAGGGCGAGAGGCTGTGCCCGTGTGTCCCCTCGGGTCCACTTTGCACCCGTCACCTCGTTCCTTTTCGTGAGCTGCAGACGCGCCTGTGGCGTGGGCAGAGCGCCCACGCGTGAGTCGGCCTGTGTCAGGTCCTCGGGCCGTGACGGTGTCCCTTGTACCTTCGGGAGAGCTGGCGCCACGACTAGGGCTTTGTCTCATCCCCGTGGAGGCCACCTGTCGAACCTGACACGGCCCATGGGTCCGGGCGGCCGCGGGGGGCCGGCGCTGGGCGAGAGCCGGCGGCCGTGGCGCCTGCCGCGTGGTGGCACCGTGTAGGGGTGGAGAGGAGCCGCGTGGCTGGGCCGGGCCGGGCCCACCGCGGGGTCCCAGCCAGCTCTGTGGTGGGCGCAGGCGGGCAGGACCCCGTCCTGCGGCTGGGAGCCCCGGGCAGGTGCGCCCGCAGGTGAGTCACACCGGCCGCCCGCGCCCCTCCCCCCCCACCCCCCCCCCCCGCCCCCGGCGGGGGGCGGCGTG
>NW_024412512.1:1199409-1209841 GCF_014898765.1 Herpailurus yagouaroundi
GGCAAGTGCGTTTACTTTTGTGCGTCTCTGCTCGTCTGGGGCTCACGCCGCCATCCACCAAAGTGCGTAGTAAGCTCACGGCACGTTGGCCGGTGACGTGGGGCAGGTTAGTCACGGGTGCCTGGTGTGTGTGTACAGAAGAGAGTCACGCTGATGAGTGACAGTATTTTATAGAGATGTGATGAAAATTTATAAATTTCATAGACTTGACTTCATTTATTTTTAGATTGTATAACGCACAGTAAACTAAAAAAGAAAAGAGAAAAGTGAGGGGGGAAACCTTTCTATTTATTCAAGTGCACACAGTGGCAGGGGCCCAGGGCCGGCCCTCAGCCCCGGACTCTGCGTCACCGCGGCTCCTGGGGCAGAGCGGACAGGCCCCGCGTCCTGCCCGTGTCTCTCTGGCCAGTTGGCATTGCTGCTCCCGGTCTCAGCCGGCCCCTACCCCGGAGCAGCCTTGATGGTGCTTGGGAATGAATGCACTGGGGGGACAGGCGACCAGGGAAAAGTCAGGAGAGTCGTTTTAGATGTTTCCAGAGGTCGCCAGCAAGGTCCAGCATAGCAGTCTGTGACTGGTCCCGGGTCCCCCAGCTGACCAGTGCTGTGTCTCTCCACAGTCTTCAGAAGGGTGCCCCCCCCCCCGAAGCCTTCCATCCCCTGAAAGGACCAACGTCAGCCAAGGTCCTGGGAGGGGACCCGAACCCCAAGACGGGGGAGGGGTCAGAGCCCTGTCCTCAGGTGCTTGCACCCACCAAGGAACACAGGCAGCTTGCCTCTTTCTGAAGGTGGGCTGTGCGTAGGGTCTAACCTGTTGCTCAAGTAAAGGCCTTGAGCTCCTGCCTCGTCTGGTCTGGCCAGCAAGGCTGCCTCCCTCCAAGTGTGGATGCCAGGAGTCCTCTGCCTACCTGGGAGGGTCGGTGTGGTGGGCCGAGGCCAGGCCCCGCTTCCTCCTCACCCCCAGGGGTGGGGCTGGAGGATGGTTTTCTGCCTCCCGCCACCTCAAGATGGCGGACCGGTCTACGCAGGGCAGGTCTGGCCACTGGCTCAGCTTTGGAAGTTGGCCGGACCCCTGGTTTCCACCAGCCAGACCCTCCCTGCAAGAGCCCTGCTTTCCTGCTTGCTCTGGGGATGACGTTGCTAGTCCAGACCAATAGTTGAGGCGGAAGATGGTGCTCGTGATGGGTTCTTGAAATTGGCTCATCCTCCTGTAACTGGTGGTCATGGCTCCCTCCCTCTGGGCCGGTGCTCCCCGGCGTGTGAAGGTGCTGTGCCTCGCCCCTGTGAACCCCAAGCCCTGGCCTCCCAGACAAGGCGGTGTCTGCTCGGCCTCTTCTGAGAGGGTGCCCTCCCACCCCCTGTCAGGAGCCCAGGGCTCCCTAAAAACTACAGGGTGCGCAGCAGAGAGGTCACGGCACAAGTCCCTGGTCTAGAACAGGGCAACCCTGTACACAAACACTGCATCGCTTCGGGGGGTCCCCAGCGACGTGCCATACGCATCCTCCCGATAGAAACGGCGCACACACACGAGCGTCGGTGTGCAATCTCAGCGGCCCCGCTGTCCCTGGCGGGTTAGGCTAGGGAGTCTCCTTCCTGAGCCCCTCGGCCCTCCTGACCGCGGGACCAGTCCCCCCCCCGCCGCCAACAGCAAGGCCGGCTGTGGGAGGGAAGGCAGCACAGTGGTGGCGGTGGCGCGCAAGGCCCCGGTGCCGCCGCTGACTGCGGGCACCTTCAGGGAAGTCCGGTGGGCCGCAGGGTGGCTCTGCTCAGGAAAACCCAACAAGGAAAACGGCCCCCCGGGCAGTCGCCGTTTCTCACAGCTACAGACGGACGCGTGTGAGCCTCATGCGCCCCTCTTGATCCACACCGCTCGCTCCACAGCAGGACACGGTTCCTTTCTGGCCCCTGTCCTCCTCCCCATGGTCCAGCCACACTGGCTCGTTTTTCGTGTGTCCACCTTAATTTGTAACTCAGATGGGGCTTCGCTCTGTGTTTCTGGTAGACTGTGTTTCAGTTGGGGGTGGGTGCTGGCATGGCCTGTCCCTCCCCGGGCTGCTGCCTCGACCCTCCTCCTGTCCTAAGAGAACCCCAACGCACTCTGCATCTCCACCTCTAGGCGCTGTAATAAAATACTTTTCATTTGAACCTGGTCTGCTGGAACCATTTCTTTCTGCTTCCGACGGGGTGAGGGAGAGGCATGAGGGCCAGGGCCCACACTCCCCACTCCCCAAGTGGGAGGACTGGAGCTCGCAGAAGCAGCCCCCCAAGGCAGCCGTGAGACCATGACTGTGAGCACCCATCTCAGGGAGGGCCCGGCCCGGCCCGGCCCGGCCCGCCCCGTCCGGTCCGGGCCCGCGCCACCCGGCCTCGCCCTGCCTGTGCCTACACCTGAATAGGTCAGTGCAACCCAGCACGCTTCCCTTTTGAAGTAAAACCAACTAATTTAGGACTTTTACGTTGGCAAAATGCTTCCTGAGGTCCTGCCTGGACTCAAGGGAGGCCTGGGACCTGGAAGTGGGGTCCAGTCAGGATCACCTTAGGGTTCCTCACCCAGCCTCCCCGTCTCTCCGTGGTCTGGTTCTAGGTCTCTGTGATCCAGGCAGGCCAGCCCTTCCTCCCGGGGAACTTAAACCTCTGGCCTGGAGAGCACTGCTGTTCCATTTAGGCCCTGCTTCCTTCTGGAGCCGGCTCAACCACCCGGCCCGCCAGCCCTCCACATGTCCACTGCAGCACTGTCCCACGTGGAAAAGAGGTACCTTTATTTGAACAGAACAAGCACGCTGGCCTGAGTCAATGCTTGCAGCTCCCCGCCCGGAGGTGCCCAGCCAGGGCCTGCCCATCGGCAGGAGTACAATTCACAGTGGCTCCAGGAGGCCCGGCCCCCACGCCCTTCACAGCATCATCTAGCTTCGTACATTCAGCCTGCACAGGGAAGCAGGGCTGCACCAGCCTTGGGTGCTTCAGGCCCCAGATGGATACACCCAAGGGCTGGGCACAGCTTCTGGGAGGGGACACTCATCCCCCGGTAGCAGCATGTGGCACCAGCAGGTGCCAGACCAGTCGGGGGGGTGGGGGTGGGGGGAGTCAGGGGGTGGGCCTGAGGCACCAGGGTGGGGGTGGGGGTGGGGTCACTGAGTTGTCTCTCCAACCTGCCCCCGCCCACCTCCACCAGTCTTGGGTTTCTGAAGTCTGCTGCAGCAAATCCAGGCTCGGCCAGGAACCCCAGGGCCTGGTGAGGACGGGGAGGGCTCTTCCAGCCCCAGTAGAAAAGCTGAAAAGCCCCACCCCACACTCAGGCCTTCAAGCCACCCAGCTGGAACCTGGCCTCCTCGGAGATGCCAAACTGCTCCAGGGGGTCCTGTGCGGGTGAACAGGTGGTGTCAGCTCAGGCCCCAGAGGCCCCACTCCATCCCCCCCCCCACCCCCAGCCCTCTGTGCACCTTGCCGGTCATTTTCTGGATCTCATTTCTGTAGAATATAAGGCTTCTCCGCATGAACTCGTAGCTGGGGGAGAAAGCGACGTGTGCTCACAGAGTCCTGCTCTGCCCCCGGCCCAGACCGCCCCCCCCCCGCCCCCACCGGGCCCACACCCCACCTGGCTCGACGCAGAGCCCCCATCCACTCCTGACACTGTTCCTCACTGCGGCACTCAAAGTGATACTTCCTCTCCGGATCCTCGATGAAGCCTGCAGGGGGAGGCAGTCCCCATCTCATTCCCCGGCTCAAGAGCCGCGCCCCGCCCCGCACCTCCCCCTCCCCCTCAGGCCTCAGCTTCTCGCGACCTCTGTCTAAAACTGTCCCTTCCTCCAGTCCAAGTCCAGGCTCAGGACTTCTCACCAGCTGTGCCCTGGATGGATTTCTGTCCCTAAAATGGTACGTTCAAGTCTAGAACCTAAACACGTGACCTTATTTAAATACACAAGTTACCAACGTAATGACTTACTATGAGATTAGACTACAACAAAACTAGCACCAAGTCTAGCAGAATTTGTGTCCTTGTCAAAAATGAAAATCTGGACACAACCAAACAAGGAGAGTAAACCACGTGAGAGTGAACACAGGATGGGGGGACATGATTCTACAGAGAAGCGCGGGCAAGGAGCACCCTGGATCGCTGGCGACCCCCAGAAGTCAGGGAAGCATGGCAAAACGTCTTCTTAACAAGGAACCACCCCTGCACACACCCTGATCTCAGACTTCCACCCTCCAGATCTGGGGGAGCACACGTTCCTGCCGTTTAAGCCCTTCACGTGTGGCATGGGAAACTTGTAGAAACTCTGTCTTTCCTCGCTGCCAACCCGACCCCCTCAGGACCCAGGAAGATGCTCCGCAGGGCCCGGAGGACGGCACCCGAGGGGTGCAGGGCTCCCCAGCGAGAGACAAAGTCCTAGTGGATCTGGGGCGGGCACCGCGGGGCGCTAGAATGCGGCGCCCGCCCAGCGGGAAGGCCCAGCTCGACCTTGGGCAGCCCGGGGCAGTGGACTTGATCTCGGCAGAGGCAGGCGGGGCAGGGCGGGGCTGGGGTCGCGGCCGGCCTCGTCCGCCACGCCCGACACTCACTGATGGAGAAGCCGCTGGGCTCTTCCTGGGTGACTCTGCAGTGCTCCAGCAGTAGGGCTCCGACGGGCTGCGGGAAGAGGAGGAGCAGGCGAGGGTGGGGGCGCGCCTCCGGGGGAACCCCGGCCCCCGTGCGCTCCAGGGCGCCCCCCGGGCGGCCTACCTCGGCCTCGTCCGTCCGAAAGTAGAAAAGGAAGTTGACCACCAGCTTCACCAGTCGCCGCTTCAGCACTGCGAGCACAGGGCAGGCTCGCGCGGGCTCGGTGGCCGCCCACCCCCCTCCGCCCGCCCGCGTCCCCCTGCGCCCGCCTCGGTGACCCGGCCCGCTCACCGCTGCCTTTCTTGGGGCCTCGCATGCCGAGCTCGGCCGCCAGCTCGGCCGGCTGCCGGGAGAGCGCCTGCAGCTCCTTCTCGTTGTAGCGCATGGCGCCGCCCGGACCCAAAACACGGAGCGCGAGCCGCGCCCTCCGGGCCGCCGGCCGCCCTCGCGCCAAAAAAGTCCCACAGCGCCGTTCTCCCGGAAGTACTACCGCAGCCATTGCGCTTGCGCGCTGCCGAACCACCCATCCCGTCGACCTCGGGCGCGCGGCGCGCAGGAGACAGTAGACAAAACAGACGATCGTCACATATAACTGCGCAACAAGCTGGATCCGGGGTGGGAACAGAGTAAGGTACCCTCACGACCAGTGGCGCCCTTTGCCGAAGCGGACAGAAGCAGGCGAGGCGGAACGAGTCGCAACCCGACCTACCGCGAGACCTGAGCCCGCGCGAATTAGAGCCACCGAGAAGGCGTCAAGAGGCTGGCGCGCACGCGCACTTAGAATCCCGGCCCATACTCTTAGTCCCGCCCCCTTTTCTCGCGCCTCCCGAGCCTCCGGCCCACGTCTCCGGCCTGGGCGGGCATGCGCACTCGGGAGGCCCTGCCCGCTTCGTCCCCGGAAGTATTTCCCTAGGATGAGATGCGCTTGCGCGTAACGTAGTCGTAGTGGCGGCGGGCGCGGAGTGAGGAACGGAGCACGGTGAGGGCGGGGGGGGGGGGCCCGGGGCCCTGGCTTCCCTGGACGGGAGCGTACGCGGGCGGCGGGGGGTGCGAGCGAGGGCCGGGCGGCTTTGGGGTTCCCGACGGCCGCGCGCCAGGAGAGCCAAACGAGTCCCGCGTCCTCGGAAGTCTCTCCGTAGGCCCGTGGGATCGGGTCGGGTGGCGGCTCACATGGTGCCCTCCGCGCCCCCAGGACCCCTGCTTGCCCTGATTTGCGGGTCTTCGCCGTGGTTGTGCGGTCCTGAGTCTCTCGGGTCCGGGAAGCTTCCATGCCCGCCCCTGTTGTGTGGGGGATATAACGGCCGCCCCGGGCCCGCCGAGTAGGGAGCGCGGTCCTGGGGGCGGGGCGCTCGGCGCCGCCCCCGGGCGGCCAGAGCCCGTTAACTGGCCCTGGTCAGACTCGCGTGTCCGGGGCTGCTTTTCCTGGCCGAGAGGAGCTGGCGCTGATCATCCGCTTGCTAGCTTCCCGCTCCGTCGTTGGGCCCCGGAGGCCGCCTCCCTCTCCGTAAAGCGAGCCCTTGCTTTTGTAAGGAGCGGGTCTCTGGCCGTGTGGGTTTGGGGCCTGACCTGCTGAGTTCTCTGATGATTTGGTGGGTCTTGTTTTCTGCCTCCCGCCCACCCACGGCAGCTTCCCCTTCCGTTCTCTGAATGCGTTTTCTGCAGTTTTAGCGACATCGTTAGACCTGTTTCCTGAGGCTGAAAGTATTCTCTGCTGCGAAGGCAATTATCGGGGTCACTTGTGTGCTTTTCTCCCATTGTTCTTCCCCCCCCAAAAAAAAACCCCTAACTTCTGCATTTTTCCTGTTAGCCTGGTTTTCTTGACCCGTTCAGTTTTTTCCTCGAAGCTCCCAACATCTCAACACGTATTGATTGTATTTTTCCCTGGGTTTAAACAAATTGTTTCCTCGTCCCTCACCCACCTCCACCCCCACCACAGAAGCATCCCCTCAGAGGCTGGCACGTGCCTGCTTCTGTCCCCTGCAGCGGAGCAGCTGTCTAGAACTTTCTGTGCGTGTTCTCCTGAGTTGGCTTCTGTTTTCAGTCGGATCATCTGTTTGTTTTCCTTCGTTGTGTCGGGATGCATGTCCAGATAGCTTTCAAAGGAATTGATTTTGAGTCCTTGGTTATTTCCTTACCCTCGCGGTTGGAAATTGGAGTGTAAAAGTCTAGGTTGAAAATTCATCTTGAGACTGAGAAAGTGTTGCTTATCTCTGGTTTGATTCTCCTTTGGTGTCTGACCTTTTGTTTCTGTTTTTCTCCTTTTTTTTTTTTTTTTTTAATTTTTTTTTTTCAACGTTTATTTATTTTTGGGACAGAGAGAGACAGAGCATGAACGGGGGAGGGGCAGAGAGAGAGGGAGACACAGAACCAGAAGCAGGCTCCAGGCTCCGAGCCATCAGCCCAGAGCCCGACGCGGGGCTCGAACTCACGCGAGATCACGGGAGATCACGCGAGATCGCGACCCGGCTGAAGTCGGACGCTTAACCGACTGCGCCACTCAGGCGCCCCATCTGTTTTTCTCCTTTGATAGAAACTGGAGGTTTTTCTTGGCAGTGTAGAGTTTCGCGATTGTTCTCATTGATGGGTTTTTGTTTGTTTCTGTCTGAACTGTCAGATTCCCTCAGCCCTGGGATATTGTTTCTCTCTCTGGTGGGGCTCCCCGTGCTGCTTTCTATTATTGCTCTGAAATTTGACCTATTCTCCCCTTTTTTGTTCCCTTTTGCAAAAGGCTTGCTTAATTTGTACTTCCAAGCTCTCATGTTCTGTGTTTTGTTCGGATCATTCCGTGTTTCTGAAGTTTCCTTCTGGTTTTAATTCGCCTTGCTAACTTTTGGCGGGTTGCACTGCTCTCGTGGTGTAGTGCCCTGTCCGGTAACCAAGGAGGACGCTGCCATCATCTGGGGAGGTTTCTGTCAGGTTTCTTTCTTCCTTTTCTTCCTTTCTTCATTTCCTTTCCTCCTTTTCCTTTTCCTTTCCTTCCTTTCTTGATACACGGGGTTTTTCATATCTGGTTACGTCTGAATTGCCAGCTTCACTCAGTGAGTCTCACTGCCCGGCCAGCCTGGGAAGGCGCTGGTGTTTTCTCTGGGGCGTGCGAGACCCCAGCGGCCAGAGTCCCGGGAGCTGGTCTCTGGTGCTCCCAGGAGAATGCGGTCTCTGGTGCTCTTGCTGGGGGCCTCCAGCTGGCCCTGCTGGGCAAGGCGTGGGGGAAGGGCAGGCTGCCTGCTGTTTGGTGGGCAGGTTTTGATGGGATTCCCTCTTTTCGGCCTGGCCCTCCCTCCTCTCCTGGACTCTCCCCCGCAGTGCCAGCCCAAGTGCAGTGTCCCTTCGTTCCAGTCCTTCTGACGATGAAACTCCAGTCTGTGCGAGCAGTCTGTCGAGGCCCCCGGGCACGAGATCTCTTGGGGATGGAGGCAGGCAGGGACAGGGATGATGTGTGCAGTGCGCTGCTAGGAACCAGCAGTTTGGGTCTCCAGTGGTCACTGGTTTCCCTCTGACGTGGCGACCAGTTCAGTATCTGAGTCGGGTTTCCCTGAGCTGACAGCCGCGGGGCACACTCCCCAGCCGGCCTCTAGCATTCGAGGGCCTTATCTTGCCATTAAGAAGGAACCGGGCTCATCACCAAACTTGTGGGAACCCTTGGCTTTGTTAAAACGTTGCCTTCCGAGTCACTTGGGCAGCTCTTTGCTCCCACTGGGTCCGTGGAGTGTTCCGGAAGCGTCACCCATGTAACACATGACGGGAAACAAGGCATCAGCACAAACTGTGTCCTGGGCCTTGAGCTTGTGTCGCCCTCTCCTCTGCAGACGGGGGGACACCGCTTCCTCCCGAGTCCGGCCCTGACTCCGGAGAGTTGCCTTTGTTTTCTGTCTCTGGCAACAGCCATCCTGATGGGCGGGAGGCAGTGCGTCCGTGGGGTTTTGATTTGCGGTTCCCTAGGGACAGTGACGTTGAGCACGTCTTCATCTACTGTCAGCTGCTGCTCACTTGATCAGCACACGCTCCCCCACAGGCACCCCATTTCATTGTTTGGGTGAACGCTCTCCCGTAACGTCCTTGAGAAGGTGGGAGGCTCCTCACGGAGCCCCGTAAGTCACTCAAGACCTGTGGGAGAGACCTCCCCAGCCCCGGCCGTGCTGCGGGCAGCAGCGAGGGCCAGTCGTGTCCCTCTGTGCTCCCCCCCTACCCCCCTGACCCCAGGAGTTTCTCACCACTTCCCCCAGAAACGCTGGAGTCTCCCAAGGCACAGCGGGTGCTTCACGGCAGATGCCGGCACAGCTCAGCCCCTGGCACGGCCTCCCCCGCGGAGCCTGTGACCAGGTCTGGCAGCCAGGACCACGGGGATCCCCCCTGGGAGGGTTGGGGTGCAGCTTTCCCTGGGCTCGCCGCAAATGGCACAGGTGGCGAGGCAGCGGGGGTTCCGCGGGCCGGTGCGCTTGCCTCCCTGGCAGGGGGTGCTCCTGGCGTTGTACCCTCTTCTCAGGACCAAGTGCCGTGTGATGGAGTGATTGGGATAGTTAGCGGTGCTTGGCCTCCGCACTTGGCCTGACAGCGTTTCAAAGTGGGAAGCTCCAGGCGTCCTTCTGTAATACAGGGTCTGACCCTGTGACCGGTATAACTGCCCTGAGTCGGCAGCCATCCGGAAGGTCGCGTTGCTGGTTCCCGGGTGTGAGGTCTTCGTGTGCTCATCCAGAGGATAAGAACCGGGCCAGGGAGAGGTCGAGGTTCCTCTAGAGTTACAGGGTGACTCCAAGGTCCACAGCACAGCTGGTCTGTACCCCCTGTGTTCCTTGCGTGTGGCTACTATAGCAAATCGCCACGAAGTTAGTGGTTTAAGGGCTACAGACTTATTACTGTGCGGTTCTGGAAATCAGAAGTATAAAATGGAGGGCTGTGCTCCTTCTAGGGGCCCCAGGGAGCCCCGTCTCCCCCTTTTTCCGGCTTCCAGAGGCACCGCGTCCTCGGCCTGTGGCCCCTCCTCATCCTCGCGGCCGGCAGCACAGGGTCTGCCCGGCTCTCTGCCTCCGACCCTCTGCCTCCCTTGTGAGGACACTGGGCCCCTGGGGAACCCAGGGTCTCCCCCACTTTGGGACCTTGAATCGATCCCACCTGCAAGGTCCTTTTTTCCATATGTGGTTCCACGTTTACTGTTTTGGGGATTAGAATGGGGGCGTCTTTGTGCGGTCATGTTCGCTGCTGGGCCTGTCCCTGTGAGCTCACTTCTGCAGAGACAAGATAGTGTGGGTTTAAGCCAGCGGGGCTGATACTGACCAGTCAAGAGGGAGAGTGTTCAGAGACGCGAGAGAGGCGTCTGGGGGTTGGGTTTGAGCCGAGTCTGGAAGAACGTGGGAGGCGCTGTGGCAGGGAGTGGAACAGGGTATCGAGGGCTCAGGGGAGCCCTCCTGGGCCACAGTCAGGTCTTGAATGTCTCTTGTGCGTTAGGAGGAACAGGTAGATTCTCTTCTTCCTCTTCAGCAGGTTTTCGGCTGAGCTACAGGGCTCCGGAGAAGTGAGCAGACGCAGAGACTTCGGGCCAAGGTCCGGGAAGGCTTCCTGAAGCAGGTGGCTTGGCCGTTTCTTCCTCGTTGTCCTTTTGGGTCTCTGAGCCTTTACACCTTTCGGGCTGCGGGGGCTTCCTGTCCAGGCCTCCCCCAGGGCCAGGCATCCTGTTTATCCTGTTCCTGGTTTGTGCGTGCCTGGGCCATTCTGGGCCCTCAGCCTACCTGAAGATTGGCGGGGGTGGGGGGCGATGAGGCTTGTCCCCATCAGGAGCTGGGGGGGGGGGGGGGAAACTTGGGGGGGGGGGGCAGGGGGGGGTTGGGACTGTAGAGGGTGGGG
>NW_024412512.1:1209941-1218875 GCF_014898765.1 Herpailurus yagouaroundi
GGGGGGGGGGGTCTCTCCTGCCCTGTCCCCTGCTGTGCCCTGCACTGTCACAGCCTCTCCTTTGTCCCTGCAGGTTTCGCCGGGGGGGTCTGGTAAAATCCCAACGCCATCACCATGGACTTCCAGCATCGCCCTGGGGGTAAGACGGGGAGTGGAGGCGTGGCCTCCTCCTCAGAGAGCAACCGAGACCGCAGGGAGCGCCTCCGGCAGCTGGCCCTGGAGACCATTGACATCAACAAGGTGGGTCCAACCGAGGGCAGGAAGCCCCCCTCCGTCCCGCGTTCCCTCGCTCTGCCTTCTGTCAGTGGAGCCACATTCAGTACACCCGCACCTGGTGCCGTTCGCCCCGCTGCCCAGCGCTCCGGGCCTCGGTCCCGGTCTGTAATCAAGGGAACTTGACCTAGAGCAGCTCCAGCTGTCCACCTCAGAGACCGCCTGCTGTTCAGAGTGGGGGAGGGGGGTTATCGCGTGAGCTTTTTGTGTGACCGACCGACCAGAGGCGTGGGGAATTGCCAGTGGCGAGGACTAGGACGGCGGCGTGTGGATTGACGTTCTGGCCATGAGCAGTGAAGGGCAACGTTTTATTTGGCGGTTCAGAGCTATCGGTAGACCGGGACTTGCCCGTCGGCACCGCGGACATTTAGGGCCAGAGCATCCTGGGTGCTGTCGGCAGCCCAGCAGCATCCCGGCCCCCACCCACTCAGTGCCAGGATCACCCCAACTGTGACAAACTCCGGCGTCCCCAGACGTCCCCCAGCGCGCCCTGGGTCCACGCATGGTGCCCCTTAGACTTCAAACTCCTCTGAGACGAGAGCTCTCACCCTGGGCCAGGCCTCACCTGTGAGGTCAGCTCTGTTCCCGTCCCCGTTTCCCAAGGAGACGAGGGAGAACCGTCACGGCCAACGACGACACAGTCACGGGACAGCGAGTTAGGATTTGAACCCCCGTGGGTCTGTGCCGCCGCCCCTCTTCGTGGAAGGCTGCGTGGCTGGCCTGGGAACCCCGTGCGCAGAGACCAGGGTCTCCACGGGCCTTTGTTGAGGCGTTTGCTTTTGTTCTGGTGTCTGGCTTGTGCCGCAGAGCTTGGCAAAGCCGGCGAGGTTAGCGACGGGCCCCTGGCCTGGCCTGGCCTGGCCTGGGAGGCGGGCGCCCAGCCGTGCCGTCCTGGCTCTGCTTCCTTCCGGACCTGGAACCGCCACCGGCGCGGGGTGGAGAACCAGTATCGTGGGCCCCCAGCCCTGCCGAGCGGCCTGTGTCCACAGGATCCGGGTGGGGGGGGCAGGGGGGGGAGTTGCGCGGTGCTGCCTCAGGAGGGCCCCGTGGAGCCTGGGCCACGGGCTCCTCCCGGCCCCCTGTCCTCGAACACCTGCCCGAGGGAAAGCAGCCTCCTCTGCTGCTTGGACAAAGACCGGGCTCTGGCTCTTCGCGGCGCGTGCGGGGCCACGGTCGCCGCTGACGGATGTTTCTCTCCCCAGGACCCTTACTTCATGAAGAACCACCTGGGCTCCTACGAGTGCAAGCTGTGCCTGACCCTGCACAACAATGAGGTGTGTTCTCGGCTCTGGGGTGGATTCTGCTGCTGCGCGTCGGGGTCCCCCACCGCGTGGCCCGGCAGCGCTGCCCCCTTTGTAGTTCCGGGACATCGTTCAGAGCCCGCCCGAGGGTGGAGGGGCTCGGGCCTGCTACCTCAGCAGACTGTGCTCTCGGGCACGTCCTTTAGGGGAGACCCTGCGTGCTCCGGGCACAGGCCAAGCACCCCGTCCCCGGTCTGCGTCCCCCCACCCCCCCCAAGTCCCCCTGCTGCGCCGTAACCCCCACTGCTACCGTTACTGCGGGAGCGCGCCGTCGGCCCTGGGCCAGGCCCGTGCCCGGGAGTTCTAGATCCGGTTTTTGGGATCTCGTCGGTGTGGCTCCAACTGGGCTCTTTCAGTGACAGGAGGTCGTAGTCCGCCGCGTGCGCACGGTGCGCAGATCCGCTCCGGAGCGAGTAGATCTGGCTTTCCCCTTTCCCGTTGTTGAGCGTTCGGGTTGTTTGCGGTCACAAGTGGTGCCGAGTCGCACGGTCTGTCCCCCTCGGCAGTGCTGACAGACGAGTCGGGTCGTTCTCGGGGGATGCTGAGCCGTGTCCCCCACCCGCTCGATGCCAGGACCGCCCCGGTCACGACCACCACAAACTTCCCCAGACGCCACCAGTGCTCCCCTGGCAATCGAGAAACGGGGAGTTTGCCCCGCTCCGTGTGGAGAGGTCCCCTGGGCTGTCGTCAGGTCGGACCCCGGCGGTCACGGGGCACGTCACTTGGGGGGTACCAGCCTCCACCGTGCAGCCGGGCCCACTGATCATCCCCCGCGGCGGTGGGCGGCGAGCCTTCCCGAGCCCCACACGCCGTGACAGCGGGCGCTCGCAGACGCCTTCTCCAGCTCGGTGTTGCTCCGCTTCGTGCGAACGTGCCGGAGCTTGTCCGTCCGGCAGCCACCCAGCGCCCGTCTCGAGGCAGGGCCTGTGGACAGAGGCCGGCTCCTCTCTGCCCTCCCCGCCCTCACTCACCTGGTCTCGAACCACCCGTGTGCTTTTCCCGCTGCAGGGGAGTTACCTGGCGCACACCCAGGGGAAGAAGCATCAGACCAACTTGTGAGTACCTGGGCCCCCTTCCGGCGCCCGGGGTCCAGCCCCTCCAGGAGCTGCTTCACGGGGTCTCCCGGGCCTTGGGGCCGAGCAGAGGGTGGGCGCGAGGAGGGGCGGGAGGTGCTCTTTCCCCAGCGGTCAAGCTGATCGTGCTGCGGCCTGGGGCTTCTGTAACGCGGGGAGAGAGGTGAGGGTCACAGAAGACCTCCTAGTGAGGGGCAGCACAAAATGTGATGGGGACAGAGGTGCCCCGAGCCTGTCCCAGCCCTGCTGCGTGCGAACCCTGGGACCCCCAACCAGCACCCCCACCCCCGTGCCCCTGGCCTCTCAAACTCCCAAGGTCGCTGTGAGGGTTGGACAGCTCCCAGCACCTGGGCCTGTGGCCTTGGCGGCCCGTGTGGGGGGCCACGGTGCCGTCTCTGTCCCGCCTACAGGGCCCGGCGAGCCGCCAAGGAGGCCAAAGAGGCCCCCGCCCAGCCGGCGCCAGAGAAGGTCAAGGTGGAGGTGAAGAAGTTTGTGAAGATCGGCCGCCCGGGCTACAAAGGTAATTCTGTCTGGGGGCGGTCTGGCCCGCAGCCGGGGCTGGGCGTGACCCCCAGCCCTGTCCTTGAGCCACACAGAAGCTGCTGTTGTCTGGCCCTTTGCTGCGGAGACCCCCACTTGTCCGTGCCTCTCCTGTTTCCCATCGGAAGGACTAGGCTGGGACCAGCGGCCCCCCTGGGCCCCCCCTTCCTGTGAACTTTCCCAGACAGCCCTAACAGAGTGTCACGGCTTCTCGGGCCCCGTGTCCCCATGTCTTGGGAGCAGGTGGTTCTTTACTGTGCTGTTGGGGGACGTGAGTGACCATGGAGGGGAGGCCCTTTCCTTGACCTTGGGACAGGGTGTTGGTGCTTCAGCCTGAAGGAGGAGAGGGTGAAGGTCTGTGTAAGAAACCACTTATTTAGTGGAACTGACGGCAGAGAGGAGGGTTCTTGGATCACCTGCCAGAAAGTAGGTTAAGTGGCTCCATTGGAATATAGAGGACTATGTTTCCGGGAGTTAGAAAGAAAAAGCTACCAGGCAGCTGTTCTAACTAAAGGTAGCGACATCTGTGCATGACTGGCACTCCAAGCCCGACACAGCAGCGCACAGGTCCTGGGGCAGGTCTGCTTGATAAGCTAGGGCTGGGATGACAGGATCTGAGGGGGTGGGGGGGCAGGTGGAGGCCACCAAAGGCCTTTGGGCCATGGTAGGCCACCTGGTCTCTGTCCTGAGTGTCACGGGGAGACGCTGGAGGGCTTGGGGGGAGCGCGGCATGTTCCAGAGCTGTATGGAGAGCGGTCTGCGAGTGAGAACAGGGCCACTGGAGGCCTGTGCAGGGCTCTAACGTGAAGGGCGTCCTCCCGGAAGCAGGGGCACAGACCCCGCTTGCTGTGTGTGCACAGCGTGCCCCCGCTTCAGATTCCGTGGAGTGTCGTCCCAGGCCTCGAGGTGAGGGCCACAGGGCCCGCATCCTGCCCACGCGCACCCCTGACTCCGTGACCTCAGCCAGGGACCCCACGGTCCTGGGCGGTAGCCGTCCCAGCTACACGTAGCCCTGGTTCACCAGCCAGACGACGGGCCCCAGCATCCTGCCCTCCCGTTCGCGGGTGGCGTTCGTCCACACCCGTGGTCCCTTAGCCTCCGGGAGCACGAACTGGCCTGGACCTGATCCCTTCGTGTGTTGCAGTGACGAAGCAGAGGGACACAGAGATGGGCCAGCAGAGTCTCCTCTTCCAGGTAGGGGCAGCCGGAGCCCGACTGGGGGTGGGAGGGGGTCCCTTGAACGGCGGCGCTGCCACCTGCCCTCCCCCCCACACAGATCGACTACCCCGAGATCGCCGAGGGCGTCATGCCCCGCCACCGCTTTATGTCTGCCTACGAGCAGAGGATCGAGCCTCCGGACCGGCGCTGGCAGTACCTCCTGATGGCCGCCGAGCCCTACGAGACCATCGCCTTCAAGGTAGCACCCACGGGGTCCCCCAGCAGCCGTCCCCCAGTGGGTCGCGGCCTCTGGAAGGCGGGGGAGCTGTGTGAACCGACAGCCGGGGGCTGGGCGTCCAGAGGTGGGTCCCCACCGAAGGGCAGAGAGCCTGACGTGACCCTGGTGGGAAGACACCCTTGTGTGGCCAGGCTGTTTGGGGACCCGTAATCCCGTCCCGGGCAAAGAGCACAGCCTTTCCCCGGGGCCCCAGGGCTGCTAGGTAGCCGGGCTGGGACATCAGCCGCCGCCACCCCAGATCCGGCGTGGTCCTCAAGGCCCCGCTCCACCCCCCTCCCCACACAGGTGCCAAGCAGGGAGATCGACAAGGCCGAGGGCAAGTTCTGGACCCACTGGAATCGGGAAACGAAGCAGGTGAGTGAGTGGGTCTGGGTCCAGGCGCTCGTGGGCATCTGCCCCGGCCGGCCTGTCCCCTCTGGACCGCCGCTCAGTCCCCTCCGTCTTCTCCAGTTTTTCCTCCAGTTCCACTTCAAGATGGAGAAGCCCCCAGCCCCGCCAAGCCTCCCTGCTGGGCCCCCCGGGGTGAAGCGCCCCCCGCCCCCCCTGATGAACGGTCTGCCCCCCCGGCCACCGCTGCCAGAGTCTCTGCCCCCGCCACCGCCAGGAGGCCTGCCCCTTCCGCCCATGCCGCCCAGCGGGCCTGCACCCTCCGGGCCTCCGGGCCCTCCCCAGCTGCCCCCGCCAGCTCCTGGGGTCCACCCCCCGGCATCTGGGGTCCACCCCCCGGCACCAGGGGTCCACCCCCCGGCTCCCGGGGTCCACCCCCCGACACCAGTGGTGCACCCCCCAGCATCTGGGGTTCACCCCCCTGCTCCGGGCGTCCACCCTCCAGCCCCAGGGGTCCACCCCCCTGCCCCGGGTGTCCACCCTCCCCCATCTGCTGGGGTTCACCCCCAGGCCCCAGGGGTCCACCCTCCAGCTCCTGCAGTTCACCCCCAAGCTCCGGGGGTGCACCCCGCAGCTCCCGCAGTTCACCCCCAGGCCCCTGGCGTCCACCCTCCAGCTCCTGGGGTCCACCCCCCAGCCCCAGGGATCCACCCCCAGCCTCCTGGGGTTCACCCCCCACCTCCTGGGGTCCACCCATCTGCTCCTGGGGTCCATCCTCCAGCTCCTGGGGTTCACCCCCAGCCTCCTGGAGTTCACCCCTCAAATCCCGGGGTTCACCCCCCAACTCCCATGCCTCCGATGCTGAGGCCCCCGCTGCCCTCCGAGGGCCCTGGGAACATTCCGCCCCCTCCCCCAGCCAACTAAAAAGCTGCCCCTTCTCCGGGCCACTTCGCGGTCTTGTCCTGTTTCTCTCCAAGCTATGTGCTCTTGTGCAGGGTTGTGCCATGTGTCCGGCGGTCATTAAACGGTCTCCCCTGACGCCCGAAGTGACCTGCTGTGTGGGGGAATGGGGGGGGGGGGTGGGGGAGGCTCTGTGGGTCAGTAGATGTGGTAGCTTCACTCGCTGCTGGCGAACACCCACATGCACCCCCACCGTATATGTGGGGAGCTTGGGGTTGGGGCCTCGGTGTCCCTGTGTCCTCCCAGGATGCCGGTGGGTGAAGGACAGACCCAGGCAGTCAGCAGCGGGTCTGGGCTCTCTCCTGCGGCCGCTCCCCCTCCTTGGGGTCTCCAGCCAAATGGCTGTGCTTCTGCAGCTCCAGGGTGCCAAGAGGCAGTGTGAGCGAGCACTTGGGGAGCCCCAGCTTCGCTGGGAGACCACCCTCCGGCCAAGCCCATGCACCCAGCGGTCTGAACACCAAGATCTCTGGTCCCCATCAGAGCCGGGTGCCGGAGGCCTCCAGGGCGCTTGCCCCCCGCCCCCATCCCAGAGCTGTTGATCGTCTGCGCTGTCGCTCCCTGGTCTGGTTCCCACTCCCTCCTGCAGAGGGGAAAACCTCATCAAGGACAGTCGTTGGACCAACTGGGCACGGGCGGCACTCTATCACGGGTAGGAAGATAGGCGGTCAGGCTGGAACAGAAGAGGCTTTGAGAGGCTCCTCTGCCTGCCCAGGCCCACGGTGGGGCACCAGACGTTGGCCCCCAAGGTCACACCCCAGAAGGAGATAGGGGCTTTGCTCCTGCACAAACATCCCGGTCTCCTCCATATAAGCCAGAGCAACACAGCCCCTCACAGCAGCCAGGATGCCTGGTCTGCTCTCTCCGCCGGCCCTGGTGCTGTCGGTGATGGGGGCTCTGCTGATGGCCGGGGACCCTGGGGAAGAGGTCTCCAGCACCCCGGCCCTGCCTGGAGGGCCAGCCACGGGCACCGGGGGTCTCATCTTCCACCCGGATTGGGACTGGCAGCCCCCGGGCAGTCCCCAAGACCCCCTGTGCCTGGTGACGCTGGACAGGGGTGGTAACGGGAGCGGCTCCCCGCTTCGGGTGGTGGGGGCGCTGAGAGGCTATGAGCACGCCTTCCTCGAGGCTGTGCGGCGGGCCCGCTGGGGTCCCCACGGCCTGGCCACCTTCGGAGTCTGCACCCCCGGGGACAGGCAGGCCGCCCCGGTCTCTCTGCGGCAGCTGCAGGCGTGGCTGGGGGAGCCCGGGGGGCGGCGGCTGGTGGTGCTGCACCTGGAGGAAGGTACGTAGGGAGGGGGCCACGGCCTGGGCGGTGCCACGCCGCCACCACTCTTTCCAGACCGGGTCCTGCCGGAGCCCAACTCTAGACCCATCTTGGCCTCCTGGGAAGGCTGAGGCTGAGGGCCCGGGAAGTGGGGGCCCTTCGTGTCTGGGGGCCGCAAATCCCCCAATGCTTTGCTTCCAAGCCCACCCTTCCCGCATCCCTCCTGGGAGGTGTTCACCGCCCCCCCACCCCACGAAGGAGCAGAAGGGAGTCGGGCTCCGCCCACACCCCCCCTCCAAGGGTAGTGTGTGGCCTGTTCCCAGGAGCTGCTGCAGGAAATGGTTTCCCAGGGGACCCTATGGGCTCCCCCCACTAAGGAGAGCCCCAGACAGAGACCCCAGGGGTGCTCCAGGCTCCTCGTATTGGGGCAAGGCCCTGCACCCGATGTCTGGGTGTCAAGCCTCTCCCGGTATGGGTGGGGGCTCTCCCCGCAGGACTGCAAGACGGGCTTCGGGGAGGGGCTGGGGCCTCGGTGACTCAGGTGCTGCCCCTTCCCTGTTTGTCCCTCCTGGCCACAGTGACATGGGAGCCGACACCCTCACTGAAGTTCCAGGAGCCCCCGCCTGGAGGGGCCGGTCCCCTAGAGCTGGCGATGCTGGTGCTGTACCCTGGCCCTGGCCCCGAGGTCACGGTCACAGGGGCTGGGCTGCCAGGCACCCAGGTACCGGGGTGTTGGAGGGGGTTAGTTCGGGGGCCTCCAGGAGCCCTCACCCAGCAGAGGAGGGGGAATGGGGTTTTTTAACTGTGCTGAACAGAAAGATTCCAAGTCCCCTGGTTGGAACCTTGAAGGGGGGTGTCAAGGGCAATGGGCAGAGCAGGGCTGGTGTCCTCGCCCGCCCCCCCCGTCGAGGTTGCAAGCGGGGGGCGGGGGATCTTTCTGTTCAGCACAGTTAAAAAACCCCATTCCCCCTCCCCGGCTAGGCTGAGCCCCCGTCTCCACAGAACCTCTGTCAGTCCCGGGACACCCGCTACCTGGTGCTGGCGGTGGACCACCCAGAAGGGGCCTGGCGCAGCCCCGGGCTCACCCTGACCCTGCAACCCCGCAGAGACGGTAGGCTCTCCAAGAGAGGGACCGGGCAATGGTGGGCGGCCCGCGGTCCTCCGCCCCCGCTCAGCCAGGCCCCCGTGCCCCGCCACGCAGGTGCGCCCCTGAGCACGGCCCAGCTGCAGGAGCTGCTGTTCGGCCCCGACCCCCGCTGCTTCACACGCATGACCCCGGCGCTGCTCCTGCTGCCGGGGCCCGCGCCTGCACCGCTGCCCGCGCGTGGCCTGCTGGACCAAGTGCCTCTCCCGCCGCCCAGGTGTGCGCAGGCCCACGTTGGGGGTGTCGGGAGGAGAACCCTGCACCTGTCCCTACCGCCCAACTCCGCCTTCCAGGCCCTCCCAGGAGCAGGCGCCTAAGGAGCCACGGTCCAGCGCCGACCCCTTCCTGGAGACGCTCACGCGCCTGGTGCGCGCGCTGCGGGGGCCCCCGGCCCAGGCCTCGCCGCCGCGCCTGGCCCTGGACCCCGGCGCGCTGGCCGGCTTCCCGCAGGGCCTGGTCAACCTGTCGGACCCCGCGGCGCAGGAGCGCCTGCTCAACGGCGGCGACGAGCCGCTGCTGCTGCTTCTGCTGCCACCCGCCACGCCCGCCGCCGGGGACCCCGCGCCGCCACGCGGCCCGGCGTCCGCGCCCTGGGA
>NW_024412512.1:1219275-1226351 GCF_014898765.1 Herpailurus yagouaroundi
AGCTGAGCGTGGACCTGCGCGCCGAGCGCTCCGTGCTCATCCCGGAGACGTACCAGGCTAACAACTGCCAGGGCGCGTGCGGCTGGCCGCAGTCCGACCGCAACCCGCGCTACGGCAACCACGTGGTGCTGCTGCTCAAGATGCAGGCCCGCGGCGCCGCCCTGGCGCGCCCGCCCTGCTGCGTGCCCACGGCCTACGCGGGCAAGCTCCTCATCAGCCTGTCGGAGCAGCGCATCAGCGCGCACCACGTGCCCAACATGGTGGCCACCGAGTGCGGCTGCCGGTGAGCCCCGCACCGTGCCCCCCGAGTGGCGTCCCCGCCCATATTTATTCGGACCCCCATCATCGCCCCAATAAAGACCAGCAAGCACAGGCTGACGTCTGTGTGTGTGTGTCTGTGTGTGTGTGTGTGTGTTGTGCGCGCGCGCCCGCGCGCGCGGTGGGGACCAGCGGGGGGGGTGGGGGGGGCCTCCTCCCGGCCAGCTCTCCCCTGGCAGGAGGGGCGGGGCGGGGGCGGGTGGCTGCCTGGCCGGCGCCCCCCCCCCCCCCCCCCATCTCCCCTTAGAGCTAGCATCTCCGCCATTCAGGCCCAGGCAGGTCCCGGCGTCGAGGCTCAAAGGAGCAGGCGGCCCGGGGGCTGCAGCACTCAATTTATTTCACTGAACCGCGGGGGCCACCGAGCGGGGGGTCCCTGGACTGTGTGTCACCGTACCGAGGCCTGGCTCAGTCCCGCCCCTTGCCAGCCCGCTGCTTCTGGCGGCCCGGAGGCCGGTCCCCGTCCGGGCGCCGCGGGGAGCCCCAGGCCTGCCTCTTCCTGCGCCCGGGGTCCCCAGAGTGCTGCGTCCAAGGCCGACGGCCCCCTTCGCCTGCCTCCCAGCGCCGCGGTAGGGCTCCTCGGGGCTCCCTGGCGGCCCGTGGCTTCTCCTGCTTCCGAGCCCTCTCCTCCCTCCGCGGCCTCTCCTTCGGCGGCCTCTGCTCCTTCGGCGGCCTCTCCCTCCGAGGCCTCTCCTCCTTCCGAGGCGTCTCCTTGGGCGCGCGCTCTTCCCCAGCAGCCTTGTCTGCAGCCTCCCGGCTCCCAGGAACCTCGGCCTTCTCCTCCGCCTCCACCTGGGGCGCGGGCGGTCCCGATGGGGGGACCCAGGCCTCGGGCTTCGGCTGCCACGCCGGCGGTGGGAGACGGTGGGGTCAGCGCACGCCTCCCCTGCCGGCCCAGGCCCCTCCCCGCCACCGCCCGCGGTCACTTAAAGGAGGCGCTTACCGGGGGCGGGGGCCGGGGCGACGCTGGCTCCGGTGCCGATCTGGGCGGTACCCACGGCTCGGGGACAGGTGCAGGGGTACCTGCCTCCCCCGCCACAGCATCTTGGAGGGGAGGGGTGTCAGCCCAGGCCACGGCGCACACCGCGCCCTCCACCCGCGTCCTCCCCGCTGGAGCCCTCCCCCCTCCCCTCTCCGAGCCTTCCGAAGGGAAGGCTCCAGGGTCTCACTGCTGGGGCGCCCCCTTCCCTCCCAGTCTCCCTCATTCCAGGTGCAAAAGGGCCACAAGAGCTGCCCGGAGCGCACACACTAGAAAGGGGGCTCACAGGGCCAGTCCTGGGGGGGGGGGGGGGGAGGCAGGGCCCGAGGTGGGCGAGGACCTGTTCACCGAGGGGGGAGGAGCGCCAAAATCCGACGGGGGGAGAGGAAGGGCCCAGGGTCAGGTACCCAGTGGGGGTGGGGGTGGGGATGGGGGTGGGGGTGGGGGTGGGGGTGGGGGAGGAGGCCCCGCCCTGGGGCCGCCCAAGGTCAGTCGCTGAGCAGTGTGCCTGCACGAGGCGGGGCAGTGGGGGGACGAGCACTCCTCTGAAGTCCACACCGTGGCGGGGGCGGGGGGAGGGGGAAGGGGACCAGCCCGGGGGAGGCGGGGGGCGGGTATTCAAGACCCCACCCCGGAGGGTGCAGGCTCACCGCGGCACAGCTGGAAGGCCGAACCCAGCATCGCCAGGAGTGAGGCGAGCACCAGGCACTTGTTGAGTGACAGGTCTCCCCAGGGCAGCTCCTCGCTCAGGGCCGGGGTCGGGGGCGGCGGTGGCCGCTGCGGGGGAGGGGCGGCCTGCGCCTTCTTGCGGGCGGGGCTCCGGGGAGCTGCGGGAGCAAGTGTCGGGCTGGGCACAGCCCCACGGGGCAGACCTGGGCCCTGATCTCAGCTCCTCCCTGCCTGGCCACGCGGCCCTGCATGCCTGCCTCGGAGCTTCCCTGGGACGGGGAGAATAATCTAGAAGGTAATTAACCGAGGCTGAGGTTGTGTTATGCTTTAGCAGAGGGTCCCAAGCCCTTTTAGTGACCGCTGGTGACACCCGGGACAGAACCCAGCCAGCAGCCCCACTGAGCCCCGTTCCCTTTTCCCCCTACATCCGAAGCCCCAGCAGCCCAGGATCTGACGCCCTGCTGGGCCGCACCCACGCCCCCACCTCACCCCTGCCTTCTGCAAGCCTACTTGCTCCAGCTTTCAGCCTCTCTTTCCCAGCTCCCAGGGCCACTTTGGTCACAGGCTCTTTTTCTGTCTTCTTGGGCCTGGCATCCACATTGCCTGTGGGGCTGCCCTCTGCTGCCGGCTCTTGAGAATCCTATGAGGAGTCACCAGTCGCCTGGGGTGTTTCCTTTGTCCCTTTCCCCTAAGGGAGCCCACACCCTTCCCACGGAGTATAGAAAGCCACCCCCTTGGCCAGTGTATCCCTGGCTGCAGGGGCATCGTAGGTTGAAACCCTGGGGCCCCGGCTGCTCACATGGGACCAGCTGCTAGAGTCGGCCAGCCTCGGTGTTGCTGTAATAGGAAAAGAGAGAGAGTCAAGGTCGTGAGACCCCCCGGGCCCATCCCACCCTCTGCTGGGCTCTGCAGGGCTAAGGGTGGGTCATGGCTCCCATTTTACAGATTAGAAAGGAAACAGGCTCACAGGCAGCCCTGCCCACAGGCACACAGCACTTTGCGGGCAAGCGGGGATTTGACTCCTGACCCGCCGGGCCCGGCGCTTATGTTTCTGGGGCTCTTTATAGATCCCCAAGGCACTAACGGACAGAGGCCGGAAACAGGGAGCATAGTTTAAACCAGTCCAACGTGGGAGTCTAGGTCCCGGTCTCTGGAGGTCAACCTCCGGCTCAATGGGGAGACAGGGGCTTGGGTTCCATCCTGCCAGTGCCTCTGTGGGTACCTCGAGCTCTGTCCTCCAGGGGCTGCTCAGGGCAGGGGTCAGCCAGCGTGGAGAGGTCCTGGCCTGCTTGGCAGCTGCCCAGGCCCCCATCCAGCTCCTGCAAGGCCCTGGTTGTCATGGAGACGTCTGAGAAGCCTGGGATCCGGAGTTGGGCGGGAGGAGGGCTGCAGAAAAGGCGTCTCGCCCGAGAGGCGTCTTGCACTTGCTGAGGCCCTGCTGTGGGCCTGACCTGGGGGGCGCCCCGTGTACACGAATCGACTGGCCCCCGCCTCTCACCTCAGCCATTACTGGCCCCTCTGCCCGGAACCCGCTTCACCTGGCAAGTTCACACTCAGGCTGGCGTGGCGGGACAGCCTTGCCCTCATGCCCCCCCCCCCCTGCCTTGGGACCCCTCCCCATAGCCCACCCTCCCTGAGCACAAGGAGGCTGCTGGGGCCCACCCCCCACCAAGGTCACACGGAGATGACACAGAGCCCAGACCAGAACCCTTGGCCCCAGGGTCGACTCATGTTCTCTGAGAGCAGGGACTATTTTTATCCGGCGCCGGAAGCCAGCGCGACAGGCCGACGTGGTGCCAGCCCCTCCCAGGCTGTTGTCCACATGGGGTCTCCGGACCTTCCTCGTCTGCCATTGCTGCACCCCAACCCCACCCCTAAATCTAGAAGCTCACGCTGCAGCGGTCAGGACCAGCCTCACTCTGGCCACTACAGGCAGGGAGGGGCAGGGGCCCCCCGGGAGCTCCCTGACCCCAATGCTGGGGCCCCTGCCTCCTCCCACTGCCTCTGCTCCCATAGGGCAGATGAGGAAACTGAGTCTCTGGAGACAGCCGTCAGCCAGAGGTCGGAGGGAGCTTGTGGTCGAACCCAGTCCTGCCGATTTCCCAGAGCCTTTGGGGTCTCCAGTGCCCCTGGCTGCCAGCACCATTGTGTCACGTCTCCGGCCAGAAAAGTGACCCTTCCCTGGGGCTGGAGCAGGGCATTGGGGGAGGGGCCCCGACAGGCCAGGCCGCAGGTATGTGCCCTCAGGTACGTAGGGGGGCCCCCACGAGAGCTGGGGACTCCCGCGGACCTCCGAGATGGCCTCCCCCAGACCCAGGGGACCCCCCACCTCTGCCCAGGCCGCCCCCTGCCCTACTTACTGCACAGCCGCCACAGTGAGCCCGCTGGACAGATGGAGCACGGGGAGGGTGGCCCCCAGACAGACAGCAACAGGTGCCTGGAGGCCACGGCCTGGGCCAATGAGCTCAGCAGGCTGCAGCCAGAAGGGGGGGAGGCCCGGCCACGAGGTTGCTGCTGGGGTGGCCCCCACGCTCAGAGCAGGACTGGGCATTGGCCCAAGGGTGACCCCACCCCCGCTGCAGCACAGAGCCGCTGCTGGGCTGGCCACGGTGGCCTGGGAAAGCTGCTTGCCGTCCAGAGCCCAGGAAGGGAGGTCCCGGAGGCGGGAGCACCCAGGGAGGGTCCCTCGAATTCCATCAGCAGGCATGCGGAGCACCGATTACGTGCGGGGCTCGGCTGCACCCCTGCTCCTGGGGCCGGTGGGGCCTGTGGGGCCAGGGGCGTGAGGGCACGACGCCAGCTGGGAGGCCTCTGTTTCCGCACCTGGAATCCATATGAAATCACCGCTCACAACCATGGGCGCGGTGGCGCTACCACCACCGACTCCAGAACATTCTGTTTCCCCAACAGCAACCCCCTCCCCGCTAACCGTCACCGCCCCTCCCCCGGCCCCCACGAGCCCCCTCCCCGTCCGTGGACGAGCCCGTTCCGGACGTTTCACACACGCGGACTCACACCCCGCGTGGCCGCTCGCGTCGGGTTCCCTCGCTGGGCGCCGCGTGTTCGGGTCCGTGCGCCGGGCGGCGGGGGCGGGCGCCTCGCTCCTGCTCGCGGTGGCGGACCCGCCGCGTGTATCCGCTCGCTGGCATCCGACAGGGTGAGATTAGGGAGAGAAGAGGTGGTGGGTGGTCAAGCCCCGGGTCAGATCCCGTCTTTAGAAAAGGTCGAGATCATGTTCATCGTGGATTTTTATACGTTGATTTTTTTTTAGTGTGGTAAAATACACACAACCTGAAATTCACCATCGTAACCGTCCCTAAGCGCACAGCTCAGCGGCGTCAGGCACTCACGCTGTCCTGCACCCGCCCCCGCCACCCGTCTCCAGAACTTTCCATCTCCCCAGACTGAGACCCTGCCCCCAGGAAGCACGGACTCCCCGCCCCCTGCCCCACCCCTGGCTCCCACCATCCGCTCTCTGTCTCTGTGGACGGGACTCCTCTGGGGACCCCCTGTGCGTGGGGTCACGCGGGACGTGTCCTTCTGTGTCTGGCTCCTGTCACTGCGCACAGTGGCCTCCGGGTCCCTCCACGCGGTGGCAGGTGGCAGGACGTCCTTCCTTCCTGGGACTGGGTCATACTCCGGGGTGTAAGTGGACACAGCGTGTTTGTCCTTCATCCACCGAAGGACGGCAGTCATGCTGCTATGAACACGGGGGTGCAAATACCTGTTGGAGTCCCTGCTTTGAAGTCTTTTTTTCTTAATACCAGATTTATGAGATGCCCTTTACATGCCAGACTCATCACCTGTAAAAAAAAAAAAAAAAAAAAAAAAAAAAAAACCCACAATTTTTTAAGATTAAAATGTGTGAAGAGGGGCACCTGGGTGGCTCAGCCCCAACTTCAGCTCAGGTCACGATCTCACGGTTCGTGAGATCGAGTTCCACATCAGGCTCCGGGCCGACAGCTCAGAGCCTGGAGCCTGCTTTGGATTCTGTGTCTCCCTCTCTCTCTGCCCCTCCCCTGCTCGGGCTCTGTCTCTCGTGTCTCTCAATAATAAATGAACGTTAAAAAAATGTTTAAAGATTGCATAACAATGAATTCCATTTTGTATGACAGAATTAAGGGGACGAGCCCCGTGAGCTCATGTAGAATCTTGAAATACCACTTTACCTGGACAGGACCAAAACATACATTGGAAGTTACCAAAGGGGCATGCCAAGTGACCAAAAAAAAAAAAAAAAAGTCCCCACCTTCCACAGGAGCTGTCTGGATAAACAGAACCCTAACTGAGTAACTAACGTGAACTGTCAGAGTAAAAAAGTCATAAGCTTATTTTGAAAGCCTCCAAAACCTTTTAAATACCGTAGATGAGCCATATATTTTAAAATGTGTGAAAAGACACGATTTCTGTAACCGTAGGTCTGTGGTTCTCGGCCGGGGTGACTCTGCCCCATGCTGAGCCATGTGTGTGTGGGGGGGGGGGACATCTGTGGCTGGTGGGGCCGGGGACGCTGCTCTGCCCCCAGGGTGACCCGCCCCGACGTCAGCGGCACCGGGAGGAGACCCTGTTGAATTTAAACTGTCAAAACACGGTGGAATATATCACGCCATCAGAACAGAACCTAGTGAGTGGGTTCCACCCCAGACACACGTTGGTTGTCATAGTAATTTCCCAGTGCAAACAGGTCTCCCGGGAGGCAGCATGGGAGCAGGAGCATCAGGACTTGGGACAGGGGTCTCTGGGCTCAGAGAGCCCCCGCGTGGAATCCCAATCAATTTTCACACAGCCGGGCTCCCATGTTGCTGTAAAAGTCATACACTTGTGGGAAATATGCCTGCACTCGGTCAGGAGGGCCCTCGCCCTACGGGACCCGTTCCCACATTTCCCTGGTCACCCCCACGGCTCACATGAGGCCCCTTGACGAAGGTTGATCTTTGGGACACGCCTCTGACCCCGGTACTGGGTTCACTGTACCCCCCCCCCAAACACATGCTCGAGTCCTAACACCCAGAACCTCAGGACGTGGCCTTACTTGGGAACTGGGGTCCGCTGCAGATTGAAGGCGTGTGTGGGGGGGGGGGGGGGGGGGGGGGGGGGGGGGGGGGGGGGGGGG
>NW_024412512.1:1226451-1232418 GCF_014898765.1 Herpailurus yagouaroundi
TGGATGGGATCAATGCCCTCATGAAGGAGACCCCAGAGAACCCTCCCCATCCCTTCCCCACATGACGACACAGGGAGGAGACAGCCGTCCACGAACCAGGAATGGGATCCCCCCACCGGACACCAAATCTACCGACGCCTGGACCTTGGACTCCCAGCCTCCGAAACCGAGAAATAAATTTCTGTTGTTTACAACCCAACCCCCGCCCCCCCCCCCCCCCCCCCGTCTGTGACATTCTCAGGATGGGGCTCTTGTAAGGAGAAGGGACTTTGGAAACAGACACGCGCGGGGAGGAGATGATGGGGGCAGACACGGAGGGACGCGGCCACCGGTGGAATGTCTGAGCCACCAGGAGCTGCAGGAAGGACCCTCCCCCCTCCCCCTTCCCTCCCCACCTCTAGGGGAGAGAGGGGGAGGGCGCCCTGAGGATGCCTGGGTTCCAGACTCTGCCCCCAGAAGTTGCCCCCAGACTAAAGTCCCTCATTTTGCGGTTATTAGTTACGGCAGCTGCAAGAAACACCTACATCCCCAAACTTCCTTCTCCCCACGTGACCGTGCAGAGAAGCAGGGGTCCCCTGCTCTGGGGGGCTCTAGGCTCTCTTCTCCATATTCGAAGGCTCATCCTGAGACCTGGACCCAGGGGTTTGCAGCTGGAAAGCGAGAGCCCCTTCGGGACCCTGAGGGGAGGTGGATTGGAGCAGTGGGTCACCAGCAGCATAAACCCTGAGCGAGTAAGTTCCCCCCAGGAGCCACCGTGAAAGCTGACAAACGTGCCCACCCGCATAGCTGAGGCCAGTGGCCCCCCGCACCCCCAAACAGAGCGCATTCTTCCTATTACACGACAAAGCCCGAACATTTAGAAAACGTAGACGAGCTCGGCGAGGACAATGTTTAGCAAGCTCAGCGTACTCCCGTCCCAACCCAGACACTGTCAACATCTGAGGATTCTTTCCTCGCTGTTTCCGTGACCCTCCGTGGTGACGTCACTTACGTGTTCACTTTTTAAAAACCAGCATCATCTGTGAGGATCTGAACATCTTGTTTAATAAACTACGCTTTCTTTTCTCTTAGGAGCATGTTATGGTTTGGGGGCGCCTGGGGGGCTCAGTCGGTTAAGCTGACTGACTTCGGCTCAGGTCACGATATCCCGGTTCGCGGGTTCGAGCCCCGCGTCGGGCTCTGCGCTGACAGCTCGGAGCTTGGAGCCTGTTTCGGATTCTGTGTCTCCCTCTCTCTGCCCCTCCCCTAGCTCACGCGCTCTCTCTCTCTCTCTCAAAAATAAATACACATTAAAAAAATTAAAAAAAATATATATATATATATATAAAGAAATGTCTGTAAGAAACATGCCTGTATGTATTTAGTTTCCTCTACTCTTGTATTTATTCCTTTTTAAGTAATCTCCAGGTCCAACGTGGGGCTCGAACTCAACACCCCGAGATCAAGAGTCACGCCCACCGGCTGCTCTTGTAATTTAGCAACAGAAATTCTACAGAAGCGAAGATAAAGCGTGGTAAAAACAGAGGTGCGGGCCACACGGGGCGGGACCAAGAACGGTGCCACCGTTACGTTCGGGTGGCAGCCTGCGGATCATTTTCTTTCTAAAATGAAACCTTTGTAAAAACACTTGGGCACCGCAGAGTAAAATAAGGAAGAGCGCATCGGAAAATATCAACGAGACAAAGACACAGTTGGCCCGTGTGAGATACTCCGCACCCGTTTCTTGGTCGACGCCCCCTCCGGTTGTTTGAACCCGCGTGTTTACCGGCCTGTCACCATGTCACCAGCACGGCTTGGTGTCCCGTGCTTTATCGCACGGCCGCAGACGCCTGTGTGGATTCGTGGCCAGGTTGCAGCCGTCTGAAGCCTTCCTTGGGCCTGACGCACAGCCGGGCTGTGTGACACGTGTTCAGAGTGGCTGGTGACTGCTTAGATCCCGTTTCTCTGCTCAAGGGGCCAAGACCCTCCTGCTGTCTCGTTCCTGGGAGTGAGGATGGGAGAAAGGGCCGGGTGGACCTGATGAAGGCGGACCCAAGCTTTTTCTATGTTTACTTTTTATTTTATTTTTAAAGTTTATTTATTTTGAGGGAGGCAGAGGGAGACAGAGAGACAGGGAGAGAGAGAACGAGTGGGGCAGGGGCAGAGAGAGAGGGAGAGAGAGAATCCCAAGCAGGCTCTGCACTGTCAGTGTAGAGCCCGCCGTGGGGCTGGAACCCTTGAACCGTGAGATCATGACCTGAGCTGAAATCAAGAGTCAGACACTCAACCGAGTGGAGCCACCCAGGCGCCCCCCTGGATTTTTATTGCAAAGTCGGTTGCGGGTATTGAAATGCTTCAGCATGAGCCAGAGATCCGTGCGTTTGGATGGGATTTACATGGCCACACGCCCCACGTCACTGACCCACATACTGAACCTTGACATCATTCTAAGTGGGAGTCCCTCGGGGCCAATGTGACAAATCACCACCAACTGAGGGCTTAAAACCACACACATCGATTCTCTGACAGCTCTGGGGTCAGAAGTCCTAACGCCCAGGCCTGGGCAGGGCTGGTCCCCCCCCCCCCCCGGGGCCCCAGGGCCACCCCCGCCTCGGGGGCCTTGCCTTGTTCCCCTTTTACCAGGTGAGGTGACACATTCACACATTCCAGAACTAGGACGAGGATGTTGAGGGGGAGGTTGTTAATCAGCCAACTATACTCTACACATCCTTTTTAAAAATCAGAGACCCTGAGATTCCCTGGCGCCCCCAGATATCGGACCTCGCCACACTGATCTCACCAGGACATGAAGCCTGGGCTCGCCATCAGGCACCACATCCTCTGCTGTCCTTACCAGCAGCTCAGCTCACCACCTCCACGAGGCCCTCCCTGATATGCCTCTTTCCTACCCTGCAGTCTGGGGGTCCCTCGCCTCTCACAGGCCCCCACAGTCTGATTTCCGTCTTGGTCCCCAGCAAGCCCAGCCCGGGGTGGGGGGCTGCCTTGAGCACCTGTGCTGATCGGGAGCTCTCCTCCACCGTGCTCTTCCGACAGAGGAGCTTCCTCCCTCACAGACAACATTTGCAGGTGCGCCCAGAGTAGACAGAAAGGAAAACATGACATTTGCGACACACGGGCGGTGTCTCGGGACATCTGTGGCTGTCACAACTGAAGGGGTTCCCGGCATCGAGTGGTGGGGACCGGGGGTATGCTCAACCCCCTCCCCCGCCAGTGCCTGGGACACCCCCAGGCGTGACCGGCCCTACTGTACATAGTGGGAATCAATTTCTGCCTCAGCACCTGAATACCGCGGGCGGTGACCAAGATCTGACAGCAAGCAAGCCTTTTCGTGCCAGATGAGATCTGGGAGGATGTTGTGACCCAGCCTCAGTGTTTGCAATCTTGGTGGAGGCAGGCGCCTGGGTCCCCTCCCCCACCACAGTCAGTGAGGCTGATGAACATGTTCCTCATCCCGGGCGCCCCTACCTCCCTGACAGCATGCAGAGGGAGCTGTCCCCCAGATCCAGACCCGAGAGGGTGAGTGACACTGCTCCCATATCCCCGCCACGGCACTGGGAGGCCTTAGGATGCCCTGCCCTCTGCGGCTACTCTCCCTGGCCTGTCCTACCCCACCCCACACGTACCCCCTTTTCTCTCCAACCTCCGCTCTTTTGCAAGGTGCTGCAACTTGTTTTTTAAGAGCTTATGCCCCCCACCCCCCGCCCCGGCTTTCCACCCACAACGATTCCGAATTAGAAGAGTGCTTTGGCCAGCAAGGGCACAAAACCTGTCAATGAAGAAGGGGCCCTCCCCACCTGGGTGTTGGGTCTCTCCTCCTGCTGGTTCCCTGTGGGCTGAAGAGGGCTGAATCTTATTCCCCAGACTCTGCCCCGGCACAAGACAGTCACCCATGGGGCTGAGGCTCAACTGTGACCTCTGTCACTTTCTGGCCTCAGGCATGGGGAGTAAACACCATGTGACCCAGTGACCAGTGGCAGGTCTGGATTCCGGACTCTTGGCCCAGAATCACTCGTCCGTGCAAAACACTGGAGAGCCATCAAGAGACCAAAAAAAAAGAAAGGAAGAAAAAAGATTTCAAAGCTCAGGGGCTCTTCTGGCCAAGAAAACAGGACCTTCGTTAGAACAAAGATACTAACCCTACAAATAGTGAGAATATTGAAGCAGCACCCCAGGGTGGGTGGGAGGGAGCCCTCACAACCAAAGCATGCGTCTCTGCATAACAATCGAAAACGATTAGAAAGTTCACTATCAGCAATCCACCTGCTTTTAATTTTCACTGGGAGCTGCAACTCTAAGCGAAGTCATGGCTTAGATATTCTTTCCCAGGAAAATTCTTTGGTTGGCCCACTACATGCAATCCTTAACAGTTTAGAGGGAGTCTTGATGATGCCTGGAGGGAAGCTGTAAATTGGACATTGTTTTCCTTGGGAGTTACTGTATAACAGTGCGATGGGCATGGAAGGGAATTCGGAGACACACACGGGGTTCAGCGTACGTGCTCTGGAGAGTGAGCTCCTGCTGGTCTGGCAATCATTCAAGGTCCCTTTGGGGACAAGTTTGTGGCTCTAACCCAAATGGACATAGTAGAATGAAATTAAAACGAGAGGCAGGAATTGTGAAGACAAAAACCAAATAGGAGCGGCTTCAATGCTACGTAACCCTTCGTTCGGAGCCTCTATGTAAATGTGCCGGAAACCCCAGACCATGAAACAAAGCAGGACCTGCAGAAATCAGCATTTTCTCTGATAAGTCCCAGAGTTAGCTCGCAGAGAGTGCGCTCCTGCATTTAAGCGCGGGGAGTGGCACTTCTGCCCGCGGCGGGTCTGGTGCACGCGTCAAACGATGAGTTTCCCCGCGGGGACGCCCAGCATCGGAGCTCCCGAGGGTAAGGCTCCGTCCGAGTCCGCCAAATGCGTCTCTAACCCTGAAGCTTCGCTTTCTAATTGCAGCCGTCTTAAAACGTGAAACACGAAAGCAGAAAACCCTCGTTAGGCCCGATCCTTTCGGGGTGATTCCTGCAGGTAATCCTGCCCGGGGGGTGGCTCTGGGACCCCTCCCGCAAATACCGGGGGCCTCTGTCGTCGCCCCGTGCCGGCCGGGGGAGGGGCCCCGCTGAGGGAAGGGACGAGGAACGGGGAACCAGGGCGGAGACGCAGCCTCCCGCCTCCCGAAGTCGCACTGAGCGAGGTGCCCCGCCCCCAGGCCCAGCTGACGCGGGCGGGGGGGACGCGCAATGCGTTCTCCTGGCCACGGCGCCCCGCCCCCCGAGAGCCCGCAGAGCGTCGTCAGGAGCGGGGGCAGGGCCCAAGGCGGCCCCGCCCCAACCCCGGCCTCCCGCCAATCAGACGCCAAGAGGGGCGGGCACGCCTACGTTTCCGGGGGCCCCCGTGGCCCCGCCCCCTCGCGCGGCCGCGCTCCAGACGGCGAGGGGGGCGTGGCCCGGACACAGCGCCTATAAAGGCGGGAGGCGGCGGCGGCGCCATTTTGCGAACGGCGAGCAGCGGCGGCGGCGCGGAGAAGCGCAGCGGAGGTTTTCTGGTTTCGGACCCCAGCGGCCGGATGGTGAAATCCTCCCTGCAGCGGATCCTCAACAGCCACTGCTTCGCCAGAGAGAAGGAGGGGGATAAACCCAGCGCCACCGTCCACGCCAGCCGCACCATGCCGCTCCTCAGCCTGCACAGCCGCGGCGGCCGCAGCAGCGAGAGGTGAGCGCCCCGCCCCCGCCCGAAGCTTCCAGAAGCGCGGCCGCGCAGGCCCGCGGGGCGCCGGCCACGGAAGTCCGGGGAGCCCGAGGTCCGCCCCTTTGTCGAGGCCATAATCGCGGCGGGGGCGGGGCGGGTGCCCACTGTCCTCCTCCCCCCCCCCTCCCCGCTACTCCCGGCGGCCCCTAGGGGTTCCCGGGGCCCGGCGGCGATCGGATTTGGGGGGCGCGAGAGTCCCTGGGACGCGGGGCGCTGTGCGCTGATC
>NW_024412512.1:1247418-1258869 GCF_014898765.1 Herpailurus yagouaroundi
CGCGGCGTCACCCAGGCCACGGTGGGCGCGGGCTCGCCCTCGGCGCGGCACTGGAAGCGCACGTCGTCGCCCGCGGCGGCCGTGACGCGCTGCAGCCGCCGCTCGCGGATCTTGGGCTTGCGGCACACGAAGTACTCGAAGAGCACGGAGTCGGGCAGGTTGCGCAGCGCGTCGCCGCGGACCTCGGCGGGGGTGGCGCAGGCCGGGAGCCGCCCGTCGAAGTTGAGGGTCTTCCGGCGCTGCACGATCCAGAGCAGGCGACAGTCGCAGGCCAGCGGGTTCCCGTCCACGCGCAGCGTCTCCAGCGTGTTGACCGAGTGGAAGGTGCTCTCCTCCAGCGTGGACAGCAGGTTGTTGGAGAGGTTGAGCAGGCGGATCTGCCGCAGCCCCAGGAAGGCCTGCGGCTCCACCACGGCCAGCAGGGCGCCGGCCAGGTGCAGCTCGCGCAGGCGGACCAGGTCGCGGAAGGAGCCGCGCGGCACCGTGCTGATGGGGTTGTGGGACAGGTTGAGGCAGGTGAGGTGGGCCTGGTGGCGGAGCGCGGCCGCCGGCACGGCGGTGATGTTGGTGTGCGTGACGGACAGCGAGGTCAGGTTGAGGCCCTGCAGGCTGCCGGCGGCCACCTCCTCCAGCAGCGGCCAGTTGTCGATCTCCAGGTGCAGCAGGCCGGGCAGCCTGCGGAAGTTCTGGTCCTCCAGGGCGGCGATGGCCAGGTGGCGCAGCCGCAGGGCTCCCAGGCCCCGCAGGTGGCCCAGGGACTCGCCCGACAGCGCCGTGAGGTTGCAGCGCTCCAGGGTCAGCTCCTCGAGCGCCAGCAGCCCCGCGAAGGCCCGGCGCGAGATGAACACCAGGTGGTTGTCGCCCACCTCCAGCCGGCGGAGGCTGCGCAGGTCCTGGAAGGTGTAGTCCAGGAGGATGACCAGCTTGTTCTCGCTCAGGTCCAGCAGCGTGAGGTTGTCCAGGCGCGTGAAGACGCCGGGCGGGATGAGCTTGAGCAGGTTGCCCCGGAGGCGCAGGACGCGCAGGCGCGGCAGGTTGGCGAAGGCGCCCGGCTCCACGTGCGCGATCACGTTCTCGCTCAGGTCCAGCTCCTCCAGCAGCGGCAGCGCGGCCAGGTCGCCCGGGTTCAGGCAGCGGATGCGGTTGCGGCTGAGCTCCAGCAGGCGCGTCTCGGCCGGGATGCCGTCGGGCACGGCGGTCAGCCGGCGCCGGGGACAGGCCACCGCGCGCGTCTGCGCCGTGCACTCGCAGCGGGCGGGGCAGCCGCCGGCCGGGGGCGGCGCCGCGGGCAGGAGCAGGAGCTGGAGGCTCAGGACGCACAGCCAGCAGGTCATGGTGCGGAGCCTGGGCCTAGGGCCGCGCCACCATCCTCGTGGGCACCTGAGGGTTGCGGGCGGGGGGGGGGGGGGGGGGGGGGGGGGGGGGAGGGAAAAGTTAGCATGCGTGCGCAAGACGCGGTTATCCGCCGTGGGGCCCAAAAAACCTGTGCCCGCGGTACCCACCACAGCCAACAGGTGCAAACCACCCAAACGCCCATCAACAGATGAACAAAAACGTGCTCCATCCACACGGAACGTCACTCGGTCCCCAGCAGGAGCGAGGCGCCCGCCCCCGCCGCCCCGCAGACGGATCCCGAACACACGGCACTCAGGGTGGGAACCGGACACGAGAGGCCACGCGGGGTGTGAGTCCGCGGGTGTGACACGTCCAGAACAGGCTCATGCACTGACGGGAAGGGGGCTCGTGGGAGCCGGGGGCTGGGGAGGGGGTGAGGGGTGACAGCTCACGGGGACGGGACTTCTTTCGGGGGTTGTGGAATGTTCTGGATTTAGATGGTGCTGATGGTTGCACAGCTCTGTGAATATACTAAAAGCCACTGAAATGTATACTTTAAAATGGCAAGTTTGTGTTATGTGAATTTTATCATAATAAAAAATAAATTGCAAGAGGAAACATTTATTGAACTGGAGAAGAACTTCACAAATATAGGTTAAATTTTGGGGTACAGCCCCCAGAACACTTACTGCCTACTGTATACCAGTCTCCAAACACACTGATGAACAAGGCAGATGTAGACCCCGACCTCCTGGGGCTCACATCCACCCTGTGGGGATACAGGTGGTCTAAATATTCCCCCCTGCCCCCCCCCCCATCTTGCCCCTCCTCGGTTCCGTGTCTACACCGGTCCAACCAGCACATGAAATTACAGGTTAAAACCCTGTTCGTCGTCTGCTCCCTGTGGAGTGTAACCTCTCCAAGGCACCTGTCTTCATCACTTCCGGTTTCTCAGAGCCTAGACCCGGCACCTGCTTGATGACCTTCGGGGCTCAGTCAACACAAGCAGCAAGACCAGAGAATGTGCCCCGGGTGCTCTGAAAGGAAGAGTCGGTGATGCCGGGGGAAGGAGGTGCAGCTGGAAAGGTGACACGTGAGCTGAGACCCAGATGTGGGTGGACCTGTGTCCCCCCCCCCCCCAAAAGACACATGCGGGGCTTAATCCCCGGTACCTGTGAACGGGACCTTGTTCCACTGACCACTGTCCTATCACAAGAGGGGAAACTTGGACACACACCGATGCGCCCAGGGAGTGAGGCCACGTGAAGACCGAGGTGGGGTTGAAGTGATGGGTCAGTAAGCCAAGGGTTGTGGGGAGCCCCCGAAAGCTGGACGGGGCAGAGAGGATCCTCCCGCGGAGCCTTCCTTCGGAGGGGACGGGGCCCCGCAACACATTGACTTCAGACTCGGCCTCCGGGGCTGAGAGAGAATAGATTTCTGTTGTTTTAAGCCACTCCGTTTGTGGTAGTCTGTTGTGACGGCCACGGGAAGCTAACGCAGACACAAAGGACGGTCAGGGAAGTGCCCGCGGTGTCCGGGGGAAGGGAGGGCTGGGCTGGGGGAGCAGCCAGTGCAAAGGCCCTGAGGCAGAAGGAGTGAGTGAAGGGGTTGGGGGAGGGAGGCCAGATGGCGTGGGGCGTGCAGGGCCCCGGGCCTGCCCATCTCGCCTGCTGGCCCCGCCACCCCTTACCCCTCCCCCCACTCTTCTGGGCTGCAGCCCAGATCCCGGGGGTCAAGGTGGGGTGTGGGTGGGGAGGCTCCAGCCAGATGGCAGGGATGGGGGCTGCCCCGTTAGCCGGTCCGCTATTTTCGGCATCTTAGCAGCTGCAGCCCCCCAAGGCTCCCCCCGACCCCCCCTCGTCCCAGGAGAGGCTGCCAGTTTCCGCGCTGTCCCCAGAGGCCCGGCTCGGCAAAGGGCTCAGGCAGCAGATCCTCGTCTGCTCAACATCTGTGAGGCCAGCGCCTGCCTTCCTGGGCCCTTTGGGGAAGTAACACACGGAGCCCCCGAGTAACTGCCACCGAACGCTGGGGGAGAGTCACGTAACAGGGGGAGAGTCTGCGCTCTGCAGGTGCCATCCAGTGAAGACGGGGTCACCCTGGGGCAAGGCGGCCCTCGTCCAGCCACTGGCGACTTGATGAAGAGCGGAGATTCGGACACAGACGCGCGGGCAAGACGGCTCCGTGTCGGCGGATTGGAGGGTGCACCCGCGAGCCACGGGACACCGCAGGTCACCGGTCACCCCCAAGAGCTGGAAGAGGCAAGGGAGGATCCTCCCCCAGAGCCCTGAGCGGGGGCCCAGCCCGGGGGGGGGGGTCCCTTGAGTTTGCGCTTCTGGCCTCCGGAACACAGAGAGAACACAGTCCTGTCGTTTTCAGCCGCCGCCATCGTGGCGTTTTGCGAAGGGGGCCTCGGGGCACTGGCGCGAGACTTCAAGAGGGGCCGTGGATCCCTGACAAAGACCGCGCGGGAGCAGACGCCGTGGCCACGCAGGTTTGCTGCCTGTCGCGTGAAAGCGCGGACTGGGGCTAACCTACGTGTCCATCAGCGGGGGAGGAAGTAAGCTGTGACCCCCGGTTGTGGCGGGGCTCTGGGAGACACGGATGGACCCGCAGAGAAAGGCAGCCGGGGTGCAGTCAGACGGGGCTTAGAGACAAACCGGCTGGCCAAGCAATCACAGACAGCATAGCCCTGTTCACGGCCAAGTACGGGAACACAGAACAGCAAACGGAATTCTCGACTCGGGCGGATGCGTGAATCCGTGGGCAGGTGCCCCCCCCAAAACGCCTGGGGACTCGCACACCGCACGGGACAGCACCGTGAGCGGTGGGAAGGGGGTTGCTCACTCTCAGCTCACACCGCGAGGAAAGCGAGCATCATCCGGTGTCCGGGATGTCACGGGTCCCCGCTCCCTGCCCCCGGCTGGCGGACGTGGGGAGGCTGTGGGAGGGAGCGAGTGCTGGCTGGTTGTGCCCTCCCCCTGCAGCTGTCCTTAATTCTGACCTGGGCATTGCAGGGACACGGTCTTTCCCCAAGGCAAACTTCCTTCTGAGGCTGTTTTTCTAGGTCATTCTCCCCATGTCGTTGCCCTGAACAGCACACGGAGAGGCCGTGTCCCAGGAGGGGACAAGAGAGTCAGAACGGACGGTCCCCTGTTCAGCTGCCCGACTCACAATTCCGGCAACTTCCTACCTTAAACTAGTCCCTGAGTGTGAGGTTACTCCTAGGTCCCTGTCCCAGCCTGTGCTGTTCCCTGTGGTCAAGGGGTAACTGTCCTCTCCCCGGGGAACTGGGGACAGGGCCTCTGACTGTAAGGACTTGGGGCCTCTCTGGCTTTGCCCCAACGAGGAAATGGGCGGTATGGCTCAGCCCCCAAACAGATTCCTTGTGCGGGCAGAACTGCCTGCTTGGTTCTTTCTGCAGCAGAGAATTTCAGCCCCCTCGAGTATAATTCAGTCCTCCCTGAGGCCCCCAAGGCCCTGCACGACTTGCCACCGTCCCCTCTCTGCCCTCCCCTCCTCCCTCTCTCCCCCTTGCTCACTCTGCTCCAGCCACACGGGCCTTCGTGCTGTCCCTCCAACACGCCAGACAGGTCCTGCCCCAGGACCTTTGCACACGATGTTCCCTCTGCCTGGAACACCTTCCCTGCATGGCTCTCTCCCTGACTTTATTTGGGTCTCACCCCTAATGTCACTCCCCTGGTGACTCTCTGTACTACGGTCCCCATCCTCGTCTATTTTTTTTGAGCACGCTCTACACCCAAAGTGGGGCTCAAACTCAAGAGCTCCACTGACGGAGCCAGCCAGGTGCCCCCATCCTAGTCTCTCTAAATGCTATTAAACCCTTGTTTATCGCTGGTCTCCCGTCAGCCGGACTGTGAACCTCCCCCTCCTCCTCCTCAGGGCAAACGCCTCTGCTCTGTGCCAGCCCTGGGGTCAGGGCTCCACCTGGATGGTCCCACAACAACCGCATTGGTGGGGGGGGGGGGGACACGCTGCTGTCACCTTAACTTTACAGACAGGAACACTGAGGCTCAAAGCAACCTAAGTCACCTGCTCTGGTCCACACAGCACATCAGAGGTGGCAGGGGACGGTCTCGGGTGAAGCCGGCTACGATTTGCAACACGGCTCTCCTGGTCCTGGTTTTTAAGAATTTTTTAATTGAGTATAGTTGACATACAACGTTACCTTAGCTTCGGGGATGTCCTTAAGAATGACTTCTGCTGTCACCTCTGGAGACACCATAACGCTGTTTCCCCTCATTCACTGCCTCTGTCCACCAGTCAGTCAACAAACACCTACCATGTGGGGAACATCTTCCAGGTCCGGGGGGCACGGAGCACGGAAGACCGAGAGCTCGCTTTCTTGGAGCCGAACGATATCAAAGGAGGTTAATGCACACGCCCTCTCCCTCCTCCCGGGGCCGCCGGTGGAGAAACGTATATCCAGGGAAGGGACGGCGTGGCGAGGGGGCTGCGAAGATCTAATCTACCGAGAGAGGAATGTTCCATCAGAGACCGAGCAGATGGCTCGGGGTGGGGGGGGGGGGGGGCGGGGGGAGGGCACATCAGGGGCAAACGCTGCGAGCGGGGGCCGCGTGGTCCAGGCAAGGCGCTGAGGCCAGACAGGAGGGCGGACCGTTTAAAACTTTTAAGTTGTTTTTAAGTTGGAAAGAATTCTCAAAAATTAGCCGGCACAGGATATGGGTAAAGACGGAACCTGGAAGGAGGCATCAGGCGACGAGAGGTCGGCCCAGCTTCTAGGGTACAGCAGGTGCTGTCCGTCCCCGCCCCTTGTGACCTGTGATGAGCAGTGCACCCTCTCTGTGCCTTGCCTGTCACAGGAGCGGGGCCGCCCAAGCTGGGACCCAGCTCGTCACCCGAAACCTCCTCTCAGGCGCGGCCTCGTCGTCTCCACGGGGGCGGGGGAGCGGGGGGGGGCCGGAGCTTCTGACGCCTCCCCCGGAGGTCCTGGGTACCCCCTGTGTCTGTCGCTCTCGGATGGTGTAGGGGCTGGGCACCCCGGGAAGGAAGGGCCCCTCTGCAGACCGGTTTCCTCTCCCGGGGCCTCAGGGTGGCGTCAGGAGGCCGGGACCCTGGGTTCCCTCTCCGGTAGAGGTCTGGATTCGGGTCCTGCCTCTGCGGGGTCGTTAGAGTCCGGGGCCCGTTCCCTGCGGGAGGCGAGAGGGTCAGCAGAGCAGATGCTGCAGGAAGGGCGGGCCAGGGCACAGGCGGGGCGGTGGGACCGCTTCACCATTCTCCGCCCCCCCGGGGCCGCAGCCCTGGGGGAGGTGACGCGCACCTGCGCCCAGACCCTGCGTCCCCGCCCTGCCCAGCACCTGGCACCCACCTGGGGCCCCTCCTCCCGGCTGCCCAGACTAACTGCCACTGTTAGCTGATGACCCTGGTTTTGTGTCTCGGGCAGCACGTCTCCCCTGAGCTCCAGTCCTGGGGACCCGGTCGCATGCCCGACCTCTCGGGGGGGGGGGGGTGCAGCACCCAGGCAACGGGGAGCCGTCCCCGCTCCACCCCCCCCGCCCCGCCTCCCGCACAAGCTGGGATCGTGGCAACCCCCCGCCCCCAGCCAGTCCGTCAGCAGGTGCCGTGAGCCCCACCTCTGAGCACATCCCAGCTCCCCCTCGCTCTGGATCTCCTGTCACTGCTGGGCCACCGCCAACCCACTGCAGGCCAGCTCACACCTGAGCTCTCAACAGACGTCCTCTGCGGCCTCAGGGTTCCCATCTGCACAATGACACCGGGGGATGTGGGAGGGTTGGATGACAGCCGTCACCACTGAGGGGTGACGTCATTCTCCGGGGGGCCGTCCCAGGCGCTGCGGGGTGTTCAGCAGCGTCCCCGGCCCCCACCCGCTCGACGCCAGGGGCATCGCCAGTCATGACAACCACAGATGTCCCCAGACGGGGAGGCAGGACCACCCCAGGTGACAGCCCCATCTGCGGATGCGCGGCACACGGCAGGCGCGCACTGGACGCCCCAGGAGGAAGTGAGCTGTTTATCAGCCTGTGTTACAGACGGGAGAGCAGAGGCCCAGAGAGGGGAAGCCCCCCGGCCAGGGCCACAGAGCAGGTGACAAGCAGATCCAAGACTCGAGCCCACGCCCCGTTCTCCACGGCTCTCCCAGGGTCAGGGGACCCCCGTCCTCCACAGAACCACGACCTCTGTCAGCTCCGCAGACCCAGGGGCCTGCCCTGAGCCAGCCGGGCAGGACGGTGGGGCCCCCGGGACCGCAGCCCCTCCTCCCACACCACACAAAGCTTTGGGGTCGGCACGCCCGGGCGCCGGGATGAGGGCTGAAGGGCATTTCCTCCCTGCTGTGGCCAGGTGACGGGGGGACCCCCCCCCCCGCCACTGCAGATTCTTCCCACCTAAATGCAAATTCCTCGGGGGCCGAGCCATCCCGGCCCTGCGTCCAGTGGGCAGGTGACTTGTGTTGCAAGGACAGAGTGTCACCGCCATGACCAGGCCCTCTGCAGGGCGGCTGCGGTCACCGCGGACGGGGGTCCGGGGCGTGGAGACACCCAGCTACCCAGTCACCCTGTGTGTCCATTTCTCCTCCTGAAACCTACTGTGTGGCAGGTCCCGACCGGGGCTGGGCCTTTGTGGCCGCATGTGTCCCGTTTCAAGTTTTTAACTCAGCGTCTTTAGTTCCCTCACGGTGTCGTGCAACCATCACCTCTCTGCAATTCCAGAACATTCCATCTCCCCAAAAGGAATCCCCGTCCTCATCAGCCATCGCCTCCGCCCCCCCTCCCCAGCCCCCACGTTTCGCACACGTGGACTCACACCCCGTGTGGCCTCTCGTGTCCGGTTCCCTCCCGGGGCGTCGTGTTGGGGGGCCAAGCAGACAGGAATCGTGAAAATGGTTACCGGCAGCAGGATGGTTTGGGAAAAGTGGTGGGGGGGGTCTGTTACGGTCTGATGCTTGGTCCCACAAGGCCTGGGGAGGCCTCGTCGAGTTGACCTGAACGGGAGGGCTGGCGGAACAGCCACTCCTACGATGCCTATAACCTGCTCCCTGGAACCCCTGAATGTCGCCCTAGGTGGCCACCAGGATCCCGTGTGCCAATGACCTTAAGGATACCGTTGGGCTGACCTCAAGATGGGGAGACTGTCCCAGACGACTGGGGGGGGGGTGCCCAGCATCCCCACGAGGTCCCCACGAGAGCGAGGCAGAGAGCCGGGCGGACCCCGCACCGCCGGCCGTGAGGAAGGAGGGGCCGCGGGCCCAGGATGCGGCGCCTCTGGAAGCCAGGAAAGGGGGGAGACGGGGCTCCCTGGGGCCCCGGGGGCAACCGGCCCTGCCCACGCCTGGGTCTTAGGACTTCTGAGCCCAGAGCTGTCAGAGAACCAGTGTGTGTGGTTTTAAGCCCTGGGTTGGTGGCCGTTTGTGACAGTGGCCCGGGAGAGGCGTGTGGTCTTGAAGAGGTGGGCGGAGGTCCCCGCGGAGCTGTGGGCCTCCTTCCAGGGGCTGGGGAGAGCAAGCGGTCGAGCTCCCCACGGGGTGCCTCAGCACCAGCTCACGGGTGGGGGGGGCCCACGGGGAGGGGCCCTGAGATCTGTCCATCATGGTGGGACCTGGGCAACTGCAGAGCCCTCCCCCCACCCCCAAACTGTCCGGGGACTCATTTGCCATCAAGCTCTGAGGCCAAGGAGGAGGAGAGTGTGGCTGGGGTACCCGCGCCCCTCCCCTGGGACAGAGGCGGCCTGGCCAGGCCCCCAGAACCTTCCACCCACCTCCTCTGTTCTGAGTGAGCCTGCTCCCCGTCCAGGCCACAGGAGACACATCCTCCCACCCCTGCCAGGCCAGGGGATGCCGAGGACTGCCTAGGGCAAGGCCGGGCAAGGTCCCCCTGGAGGCCACAGCTGAACCCACGGGGCAGCCGGGGGGGGGGGGCACGCGGTGGAGACGGTGGAAGCTGGCAGCGGGACCCCCCCTGCCCCCCCCCCCACAATGGGGGCAGGAGGGAGCACGGGGAGTTTGCTTTGGCAGGGTCTAGAAACGTCCCCCACTTAAGCTTCTAGACAGACTCGGAAGGTGGGGGCCCAGCCGCAGCAGCACCCGGCCCTCTGAGGCCCTGCTTTTGGGGACACACGGCCGACCCCCCCTCTGCCGTTTGGTGAGCTATGTGTCCTAGATCCACACCCTCCTGGGGCTTTCATCCATGACAATTCATTAAGCTCTAATTAGTCTCCCGTCTGCCGACAGTCCCTTAACCCCTTGGGGGGCTGGGGGCCTCCCGACCCACTTTCCTTGCAGCCTGTGCACGAGCACTGTCAACTGCCCTCTACAGGTGAGGCTTCTAGATCGGAACTACTTTTTGAAATGCTCACCATAGACCGTGGCCGCTCACCCGCCAGCCCAGCCGCGAGGGTGGCAGGAATGAAGCCCATTCGGAGAAAAGGAGACCGAGGGTCAGAGTGATCCCCGGCGCATCTAGCCTCACTAAGCTTAAGAGCCAACGTCTGGACGTGCCAGCTCCTTTCTGTTAAGTGCGAGAGCCCCGCTGGAGAGCAGAGGACGCTCTTCTGAGGCCCGGGACTGACACGGGAAGATGATGACGGCTCACTCAGGCCCACCTGGGGCGAGCTTTGCCTGGAGAGTTCCCCGAGAGGCTGTCTACCTGGTGACGAGGTGGTGACTCAGGGGTGCCCAGGAATGACAGCACTGTGGGAAGAGCAGTCGGGCTGCTGGCTCACATCTGCCTTCCGTGCCCACTCAGCGAGGCACCTTCAGATCCCGGGCTCCGTCTGGGGGCGGCTAGGAGCCACCCCCATTGTACAGAAGAGCACACTGAGGCTGAGCTGTGGGGACCCAGCAGCCACCGGGCCCGGCGCGCACCCGTCTGTTAGGTCAGCCTCAGAGCTGCAGCTCACAGAGGGGCCATCCTATGCCGGAAGTCACCAGACGGGACGGGGAACGGAAGGAAAGCCCGGGTGCGGGAGGCTAGCTCTGGCCCTTCCGAACCCCCGTCCCGGGGCTGGGCCGTCACCCCGTGCCGTCCAGGTGGCGTGCAGGACGTCTCTGGGGTCTCCCAGTTCACAACCTGCCCCAGACGGCAGCTGCTTTGGCTCCGAGGTGCCCGTAGCGCGCCTCGGCCGATACTCCTGACACAGACAAGCCCCTCCTTGCTCACCGCCTCATCCACACTGAGACCTGTGTCCTCTGCCTTCTGTCCCTCAAATACCACGCTCTTTGCAGCCTTCACACCCCGTCCAGGGAGGCCTCCTGGGTTGCTCCGGGTCTCACAGCCCTGCCGGTCCAGAGGTCCCCTCACCCATCAAGTCCCAGATGGTCCCTCGGCCTGATGTCACGTCACACCAGACACCCCCTTCCCACCCCCTGCCAGAAGCGAGAGGTTCTCAACCACCTCTGTGCACACATGGACCCACCAGGGGGTTGCTTGTTCGTAATGCAGCGTCGGGGCCCGAACCTCAGAACTGGGGGGCTGCGGTGCCTGGGTCTTTCGCGCCCAGAGCACGCTTTGAGGAAACCAGTTATTAAAGCGGTTTGCAAGTAAGGACCGGGTCTTTTCTTGGGCCCAGACCGAGGCACAGGGCACTGTCCCCCCTCGCCCCAACTTGTTGAATGGGGCTCACCGGCCAGGCCCCACGGCCCAGGGGGCACCCAGGCCCAAACTCAGGGGATAGAAAGAAGCTTTCCGCCCCATCCTTGGTGTTGTCTGGACACAGGCCCACAGCGCAGAGGGCTCAGCCCTGCGCCCCCAAATGCCTCCCCACCGGGCTGAGCTGTCCCCAGCCCAAGAGAGGGAGCCTGTCTGGTGTGGACCCCAAACGCCCCCTTCTCTGTCCTGGCATCTCAGCACCTCCAGGCTGGCCCAGACCTCGCTGCAGGGGTGAAGCCCCTATCCCCGCCGTCTTCCAACAGCACCCCCCCCACCCCAGGACCCTGCCAGTGCTCCCTTCTTCCCCCCTGGAAGGGAGCGCATCCTTCCTGGTGTCCTCGCCGCCCCAGAGAGACGCCCACCCGGCTCCGCGCTCCTCAGCGCCCCAGGGGAGGGACGAGGGGACCCCAGCGTGGGGAGTGGCCCCCAAAGTTTCCAGGGGGAGCGCCGGGGGTCTGGCGGGGAGCGATGCGCC
>NW_024412512.1:1263869-1275646 GCF_014898765.1 Herpailurus yagouaroundi
CCAGTGCCCAGCTCATTTCAATCGTAGGCCCTTGGCTACTTGCTGTGCTCGCTGTCCCAAGGTGGACCCTTCTACCATCCCCATTTCCCAGAGGAGCAAAGTGAGGCTCAGAGACGGCACCCCCAGCCCTCCCTGCCCTCTGCATCCACCCAGCTGCTTCGATGGCAGCTTGGTGTCAGCTCAGCCACCTGTGACTCAAGCAGGCTCCGTTCCCAGACTGTCGCATTGGCTGGAGGCCCAGAAACCGCATCTCAGGAGGCTGCAGGCCAGGCCGTCCCCCCTCCCCCCCTCACCGCCACAGGACGGGGGATGGGGGATGGCTCCCTTCCTGGCCACAGAGAGGTCCGGAAGGGGGATGTGGGCGGCCGTCCCTCATGGTTCCCCACCCCCATGACCAGCCTAGAACACTGCACAGAGGAGTCATCACCGCGTATGTGCTGTGTGACCTCGGGGAGGTCACTTCCCTTCTCTGAGCTTCTGTGTCTCCCTTTGATGCCTGCTTCTCCTGATACCCGCTTCTCAGTGCTCTTGGCGGAATGCATTACTGAGCGCCTATTGTGTACCAGGCAAAGTGCTGGAGGGAGGAGACACTCAGAGAAACGAGGGGGCTCACCAAGGCTGGCGGGGGAAGCAGAGTCACGGAATAGTCATGAAGCGGGGTGGCAATATCAGCAGAGACACCCAGTGCCCAACCCGGGCGGGGGACAGGGACGCTTCCCCGAGGAAGGGCACTGGATATGAGTCCAGGAGCCTGAGAGGTGACCCGGAGTGGGGGCCAGGCTTCCAGTCTAGATCCTGCCGCCACTGCCTGGCGATGGGGCTGTGGGAGACGCCCCTCCAGCCTCAGTTTCCACACCTGTAACGCGGGAGTCAGAACAGTCCCCATCTTCTAGACCCGCACAGACGCCACTCCCAATGACAGAGGGCACACCAGGGTGCTGGCTGCTTTGCCCGGTGTGTGGGCACTGCTCCCAAGCCTGGCTGAAGGGTAGGGGCAGGCCTCGCCCACACGCAGCTCAGGACCTTTGCACGGCTGCTCCTCTGCCTGCACCGCCCTTCCCCTGACTTCCCCTCCTGCTTCCCTGCCCCTGACTCAGGGCTCCGCCGGTTCCCTCCTCCTCGGCGCTCTCCCCAGCTAAGATTCTCTGCAATTTCCTGATTTAATCCTGTTTCCCTGTGCCCTTCCTTCTTTCTTGCTGTGGCTCCAGTGTGCGCACAGCACGCATCCAGTCGATCCTGGTTGAATGACTGAGTGACCCAGTGATGTTGAGGGAACCCCAGAGGTGGAGATTCTGAGCAGGGAAGCGGCACCCTGGTTTTCCTCTAAGTACCGCTCCCCAAAGCCGCTGCCTGTCTTCCCCTTTCTGTCCTTGGCCAGCATCTCCCCACTTCCTGTCCCAAGGGAGTGCCTGCCAAGGGCAGGGACCACGCCTGTCTCGCAGGCTGCCATGTCCCAGAGGACGTAGTAGGTGCTCAGCAAACAGCTAGAACGTGCACGTTGGAGTGCGCTGCTCTGATGCGTCCAGCAGTATGACGGAGGGGGGTTCAGCCACCCTGGTGGCCTCTCTGGGCCCAGCATCCCCAGCAAGATGCCACCATAGGGGTGTGGGGACTGTGGAAAGGGGGTCAAGCGTCCCAGGTGGCGGGGGTGGAAGTACCTGGTTGCCAAGGTTACGACCACTTTTGTGTGTGTGTGTGTGTGTGTGTGTGTGTGTGTGTGTGTGTGTGTGTGCTGGGGATGTTGCCATGGTGATAGACCTCCCGGGAGGAGAGCACAGCTCCAGATGGGGAAGCCATGGGAGGGGCTGGGGGGCAGGGAGGTGGCCGCCTGCCCGGGGGGTGTGCCCCTCTGGGTGGGGGTGTGCCTGGGCCACGGGCTTTTCCCCTCTTGTGCCCTCACGCCTGGAAAAGCCAGCAGGAGCCCTTAGGCGGCCGTAATTATTCCTAAAATCAGAAGCCCTCCTCCTCTTGCCCTCTGTCTCCAGTGCAAAGTGCAGGGTTGGCAGTCACGGCCAGTGGACGGAGGCTGTGGGGACAGGTGGCCTGGGAGCCACAGGTGTGGCCCCAGACAAGTGGCTTCCTCTCTGTAACTGGGAGTGGAATCATCAAACGTGCAGTGATCGAAGCCTTGGGCTCCGGTTCCAGATCCCTGGGGTCTTGCTGGGTCCCTGCCGCGCGACCTTGAGCTAACCTCTCTGGGCCCCCGTAGCCTCATCTGCAACAATGGGGATATAGCAGCGAATCCTGGGGGCTGAGCATCCGGCTCTCGGTTTCGGTTCAGGTCATGATCTCGTGCGCGGTTTATGGATTCGAGCCCCGCATCGGGCTCTGCGCGGACGGTGCGGAGCCTGCTTGGGATTCTCTCGCTCTCTCCTCCTCTCTCTGTCCACTCCCTCTCTCAAAATAAGTGAATACACTTAAAGAAAAAAAAAGTAGTAACAGCGAATCCCTCTCGACTGTCAGAGGTTGTTGGTTATTATTTACGGAGTCAACACTTCCTCGCACTGTGCGTGGTGCCCTTGGGATACGGGGTCCCCAAACACAGGTTCCGCCATCGGGCTGGGGAGACCAGGGGGCCCCAAATCCAGGCTACCAGGCAAATGTTATGGGAGGGCTGGGCCCCAAAGGACAAGTTCCGTGGGCCCAAGGGCAGCAGAGGCCAGTGGGGAGTCCAGAGTCTAGCCCTGCTGCTCTGTGGCCTTCATGCCTCGGCATCCATTTTGTTCGGCCAAGTGGCCTGCGGGGGGGCCTAGAACTGGTCCCTCAGGCGGGCATGCGCCCTGGAGAGCAGCATCTGGGACACAAGGAAGTACGAGCCCCACCCGGCCCCCACAACTGCCCTGGGACATGCCCCGCCCCCGGGCCTCCCTGTGGGGGCCCCTTAGATAAGCCCCCCCCCCCACGGAGCTTGCCAAACCCCTGCTCTTTCTTGGTTGAAGTGACCACACCAGCTTTAGTGCAGGGACCCCAAAACACTCCACCCACGGACCCTAGTAAAGTCTCGTGTGGGTCCTGCTCCCCGCCAGGCTCTCCCAGGCCCCGTACCGCCCACGGGTCCTGTGAGGAATAAATGTCTCTGTTTCAATTCCTTGGTGGTCTTTTGTGGAACCAGGCTCGCCATCCAGAACCCTGGGGCTCTCCTTGACGCTGTTTTAACAGAGTCACAATAAGGGACGGTGAGCGGGAAACCCAGGAGCAGTGGGGCAACAAAAGGGGGATGTGGAGGGGCCCTCGGGGGTGCCCGGAAGAGTGGGAGACTCTTGATCTCGGGGCTGTGAGTTCGAGCCCCATGTTGGGTGTGGAGATTACTTAAATACATAAAATCTTAAAAAAAACAGAGCCAGGGGCACCTGGGGGGCTCAGTCGGTTAAGCATCTGACTTCAGCTCGGGTGACGATCTCGCGGTTCGTGGGTTCGAGCCCCGCGTCGGGCTCTGTGCTGACGGCTCAGAGCCTGGAGCCTGTTTCAGATTCTGTGTCTCCTTCTCTGTCTGCCCCTCCCTGGCTCATGCTTGCACTCTCTCTGTCAAAAATAAATACATTTAAAAAAAAATTTTTTTTTTTTAAACAACTTTAAAAAAAAAAAAAAAAAGGAAAATGCTTCTCCGCGTTTGTGACGCGGCTTGGCCCCAACATAAGCCGGAGGGCGGGAAGTCTGGTGGGAAAATGGGTCTTAGCCACACCACAGGTTCACCTCTTCCGTAAGAGACCAGAAATGGACGGAGACCCCCTACGCCCCGGCCTTCACGGCCCTCTGGAGCCATCTGACAAGTGCAAGGCGCACGTGGCCGGACGGGGTCCTCTGGCTCGTGGCTCCAGGGAGGGATTTCTGTCTGTAGCGCCCCTCTGGGAACGACCCAGGAGCCACAGAGATGCCCCCTCGCCTCGGGCCCGGCGCCTGCCAACCCGTCCGTCCTCCATCACCACAGCCAATCAGAAGGAGCTTCCCTGCCCGCTACGATGCCCTGGGCGCTGGGTCGTCTGTCTGATGACCCTGATGGATTTACGGGGGGATCTGTGAGCTGACTCAGACGGGTGACCTCAGCTGGGAGGACCGCGTGGTCCTCCTCAGTTTCTGCTGTAACACCGAGCAAACCCCCGGCGGCCGGGACTGGCCCTCAGGGACCACATGGCACTGTGGTGTCACCAAGCCAGCGAACTGTGACAGGAGCAGGGACATCCTGCCCTCTTCCGATCGCGCAGGAGGGCTGTGGGAATCCACAATGTGGACCCAGACACTGGGCAGGGCAGTCATTCCGGGGTCTGGTTCGTAGGCCAGTCAGCCCCAGAAACCGTAGAAAGCTCCAACACGTGGCTGTGGGGCCCAGACAGCAGCTAATCACCACGGGGTGCGGCCTTCTCAGTCTTCAGCAGGCCGGCCAGGCTTCGACTGCCGCCCTCACAGCTGGCGACCCACCTCGGGGCCACCCGAACCCACCCCAAATAAGACCACAAGGCGAGGGAGCCCATTTCTCCCGTGGTGGTCTGGGCCACTGGGGCCACGAGTGCCCCCGGCACCCACCTCCTCCAGCGCCGTGTCCCCTGCGTAAACAGGGAGGACGCTGGAAGAGGGAGCCCGTGGGTCCAAAGGGAGCCGGGGTCCCACCTCTTACCAGTCACGGCCGTGGCTGATTGACCGGCCCCGAGCTCCCTGGAGGCCCCCCAGGAGGCCGTCACCATCCTGGGGGAGGAACCACAGGTGGCCCCAGAAGTGGCAGGTAAGCCTATTCGGTTTCCTGTCCACGCGAGAGCCACTTCTCCCCTGATTCCCACTGGGGGCCCCTAGCTTCTGAAGCTGCCCCGTTGTCGGGGTGGAGGGAGGGCCCAAATCAAAGTATTTACTCAGCCCCCATCTCGTTTGCGGGGGAGTCACCCCGCGGCTCGCAGACGGCGGGTCCTGCTGGAACGTCCACGCCCGCTCTTGGGAGGAGGCCTTCCGTCTACCCTGGGCGCTACTCTTGGCCTCTTCCTGGCTCGGGAGGTCCCATCTTGCGCTATTTCCCGCAGGCATGGGATCGGGTTAATCCCCACGTGTGGGACAAGGGGACCCCAGGAGGAGCTATGTTTGTAAATCCGATAGAAAGTGCTTTAGAGGACAAGAGTCATGACCCCTGCAGGTGCCAGCACCCCACTAAACCTGAAGCGGGTGAGGCCTCCAGCCCTCAACAGACACCATCTTAAATCACGGCCTCCTGGTGCTGTGCTCCCTTTGGGCCCCCTGCCCCGTGTCAACCCCATTGTGCGTCATCCCTGCACTGTCTTCTGTTTTCATGTCGATTTATTTATTTTTGAGAGAGAGAGAGAGTTCGAGAGCACAAGCAGGGGAAGGGCAGAGAGAGGGGGAGACACAGAACCCGAGGCAGGCCCCAGGCTCCGAGCTGTCAGCACAGAGCCCGACGTGGGGCTGGAACTCACGGACCGTGAGATCGTGAGCTGAGCCGAAGTCGGATGCCCAACCGACTGAGCCCCCCAGGCGCCTCATCCCTGCACTGTCTCACCCCTGACCCCGGAAGGCACCGCCTGGCTCACGGTCCCACGTCTCCAAGCCGCTTTCTTCTGCGCACTTACGTCTGGAATCTCAGAACGCTTGCCTTTGAAGGGAGCGACATCCACCCACCAGTGTGACTCAGCATTACGCCCGCAGTCCTGCCCTGGGCTTCAGGGACAGTCCCCACCTGTCTGGCGACGCTCCTGCCAGACGGCTCAGGAAGCTTGCTTGCGATGTGTGGGTGACGCGCTCCCCTGTAGCCCCTTCCAGGAAGGACCGGCGCCCTGTCGCCGCGAGGGTGTGGAGTGGCCCCAACAGAGGCCCACGCGAGGACACTCGGGACACGTCCGAACCCCGGGAAGGCGGGCCCTTTCCGTAAGCACAAGGAAGCCATACCGTGCAGAGGCGAGACGTTTCTAGGATGGTGCGTTTTGCGGAATCCGGATTCCGGAGTTCGGGCTCACAGCCAAACCCCTGCCCCAGGTTTTTTTTTTTTTTTTTTTTTTAATTTTTTTTTTAACGTTTATTTATTTTTTGAGACAGAGAGAGACAGAGCATGAACAGGGGAGGAGCAGAGAGAGAGGGAGACACAGAATCGGAAGCAGGCTCCAGGCTCCGAGCCATCCGCCCAGAGCCCGATGCGGGGCTCGAACTCACGGACCGTGAGATCGTGAGCTGAGCCGAAGTCGGACGCCCAACCGACTGAGCCCCCCAGGCGCCTCATCCCTGCACTGTCTCACCCCTGACCCACGCTGGGGACGCCCAACCTTGAAAAGTGCTTCACCTTACTTGTGGCCGAAAGGCAAGGGGTGACTCTGGGGGCACCTACTCAAGCCCGGGGGCCGCCCCGCGACCCACAGCCTTTCTTTCGAAACACTCGGACACCCAAGGGCGGTGGCCGCCGCTGTGCTCTCCGAGGGAGAAGCCATCAAGGCGGCGTCGGGTCACATCCTTGGGGCTCAGACCCCAGCAGGTACAGGGAGTCCCGGAGACCACGGGACAGCGACGGCAGCCAGAGGATACTTCCCTGAAGGTCAGGCCCCAGGGCTGGACTCTCGGGAAGTAAGTCAAAGTGTGCTAGATCCTTGAGCCCCCCCCTGCTGCCCTCCTGCCGCGGGGGGGTGACAGGCGCCCGGCCCTGGCACAGCAGGCCAGGCCTGAGAGGCCAACTCTAGGCGACCAGGACGGCAGCTGGCTCACCGCTGGCGGCAGTTCCGTGTAAGAGGCCCCCCTCTGCCAGGTTCTGGAGGCGGGGGCCCTACGCCCAGCACCACAGCGCAGGCTTACTCCCCGGAGCAGAGCCCCGAGAGTAGGGGGGCCCAAAAGTTAACAGGTGCCGGACTGTCAGCAGACCCTCCTTGTCCACGCGCCCACGCGGCCAGCTGCAAGGAGGGGGCCTCTCAGCTGCCAAGGACGCCCCCCACACCACCCCCCAGAGGCCCACACCTCCCGCAAGTGGCCCATGCGTCCGGGCCGCGGATAAGGTCCGAGGAAGGACCCCAGGTCCTAAACCCCCACCCGCCTCCGCCTCCTCCCGGGGGGCTCCTTGGACTCTTCATGGTCCATTCTTCATGGGGTCCATCACACCCCATTCTGATGTCGGACCCCGGGGCCTCAAGTTACTAACACACTTATTTCCTCTCGCCTCAGCCAGGTAAATTTGCAGCAACCCCGAAAGAAACCCCGAAACAGAGTGAGCCACCCCTTGTCCTGCTCCCCACTGTCCCTCCGGGTCTCCTAAAACCTGGAGAGAGGGGACCTCCGGGGCCTTCAGGAAGGTCAGCGTCCCAACCCCGCACGCGGTCGTGAGGGAAGACGGGCCATCACCCATTCTTTTAAAAGATTTTAGGGGCTCCTGGGTGGCTCAGTCGGTTAAGCATCCGACTTCAGCTCAGGGCATGATCTCACAGTCCATGAGTTCGAGCCCCACTTCGGGCTCTGTGCTGACAGCTCGGAGCCGGGAGCTGCTTCGGATTCTGTGTCTTCCTCTCTCTCTGCCCCTCCCCTGCTCATGTTCTGTCTCTCTCTGTCTCAAAAATAAAAAATAAAATAAAATAAAATAAAAGATTTTAAGGTTTCCTTGGCGGGCAGCGTTAAAATAGGCAGCTAGTCGGGTTGTGAGAGGACATGTGCAGGCCAGCAGCGGGGGGGGGGGGGGGGTCGGGGCCCACTCTCGGGAGGTCGGAGGCCGGTCCCCGCAGCACCCGGCAAATGAGAGCCGCAGGCAGCGGGATCAACCCCCCGCCCACGACAAAGAAGGCGGGAGACCCTGACCGAGGAAGGCAGAAGACGCGCAAACCCCCCTCCCCAAATTCCCTTCCCCCAGTAATAACATTCCGCGTCCTTGTTAACAACCGTGGGTGACAGACAGACCCTCACACGGCGTGAGGGGTAGCGCGCTCGCTCTAATGCGCTCCCGCGGGCTTGGCTCAAACACGGTGTGCCCGTCCGTCCTTGAATGCTTCTTGTGAGGAGACCGAGAGCCTCCAGCGACACCTTTTGGTCAGGCTGGGTTGAGGCCTCGAGCCCCGGGGTCTCCCCCGTCTCCCTGGCAACAGCAGGGAGGCGGTGGGGGGACCTGTTCCTGCGGAGGGAGGGAGGGAGGGAGGGACGTGGGGACAGCAGGAGGCGGGGAGGGGGGCGGACCCGGGGGGGCTGTCCTCGCTCACACCCTGAGCTCAAGCCAGCAGCCCCTGGATGCAGGAACCGGCCCCCTGTACCTGCAGACTTGCCTGACAAAAGCCTCTTACGTCCGCGTCCTCCACTGGGCCCTCCCCCGTTTCCCTGGCCGGGAGGCCTGTGGTGACAGTCTGGGCGCCCTGGGGGCTCTGGGATCCGCAACAGAGGGTCCCGAGCTGCTCGGCAGCATCGGGTCCTTTTGTCGGTGCTCGGAGGCCGCAGTGAGGTCTTCCACTGGTTGCTGGCGGCAGGAACGGGCCTGCGCGTAGGAATGAGGACTGGCTCCCTCCCGGCCCCTGGCCAGGGGGTGGGGCAGGTGGTGATTCCCTTTCTGTGTGCCCACCCCACGTATGTCACCCATCTAGCTTTGGGCCTCAGGGACGGGCAGCGGGCCTCAGTGGCTTTAGAGCACGGGAAAGGTAGGGGAGAGGGTGAGGGGGGCAGCCTGCCATCCGAGCTGGCATCCCTGCCGTCTGGGCCTCAGTTTCCTCGTCTGTAAGCGGGGTGATGAAAGGGCTTGGGGGGGGGGGGGGGGGGGGGAAGCTGACCCGAAGGGGTAACCCGGCCCCCGAGCCACCCGGGGGACAAAGGCAGCTGGGGTGGGGAGGGGCGGGGCTGACCGTGGGCAACATGAAGATCCGGTCCACCTTCGGGAGGCTCCAGAATCTGCCGTTGGGGGGTGTCCGGGGGCTCTCTGGCCGGTGTGGGCTCAAGCCGGGGTCTGCCCCTCTCTCCCTGTCTGCTGGGGCCGCTGGCACCGTCTCCCAGAACGGGTCCTCAGCAGACAACACCCGAGGCCTCTCAGCCAGCGCCCGGAAGCCGTGGGCCGCGGTGACCGTGTGCACGTGGAGCAGGGCCAGCTCCTGGTCTGGCGGCCGCAGCCCGCGCCCCGTGTGCCGAGGCCGGTGTGGGCCTGGGAGCTCGAAGGGTGGGATCCGGGCAGGGGTGAGCGGGAAGCCTCTGGAAGGCATGGTCGCCGGCCGGTGGGGCGGCGGACCGGGGATTTATACCGCGGCCAGGGGGGCGGGAGGGTGGGATCCGGTGTCACCCGCTAGGCCGCTGTGCCCTCATTTCGTCGCCCTCCCCGCTCTGCCTCCCCGTCTCCCTGTCTCTCTCTGCATCTCCCCGTTTCTGGCCTTCTCCTTCTCTGGCTCTTCCTAGAATATTACAGTTTCAACAGACCGTGAAATATTAAATCTCTCCTCGTGAAATATTAAAATGTCAAGCAGTGGCTAACGCCGCCCTCCGGGCACCCTCTTCAATTCCACATCTTCCTTCCAGATCTTTCCCTATACATTTGAAAGCAGAGAAACAAGGTCTTTTTAACCATCATTATCTGTCGCGAATGGGACCAGACCACCCGTATCTGTGCGCCCAACTTTGTCTCCCTGTGTCAAGTGTCTGGGCCTGTCACTGCGTAATAAACACGCCCAGGCTCAGTGGCACGAAACTACTCTTCCTCATCCTTCAGTGGGTCGGCTGTGAAATGCGTCCACAGCTGTCACTGGGCTGGCTCAGGGGGGCCGCCTGGGCCAGGAGTTCTGAGACCGTCACAAGTCCGAGGGCCCTGGTGCCTGCCGGCTGTTGTTGGCTGGGAGGCCTCAGGGCTCCCACGAGGGCTTCTCAGCCTTCGGTCAGTGGCCCAGCTTTCTTAGGTCTTCACGGCGGTGGCCTCGCTCCAGTGGGAGGAAGGTGGAAGCTGCAAGGCCCCTCGGCGAAGGAGACTCTGAATTCCCACCTTGTTCCCACCACACCCTTATCACCAAAGCTAGGCCCCGGGTTTGGAGGGGTGGACAAAAAGACGCCCCCTCTCGCGGGGAGAGCTGCAGAGCGTTTGTGGCTGCATTTCACCTCCCCCCCGCCCCATGCAGAGAGCTACCTCTTTGCAAAAAGTTGCTTTACAGTTGGTCGGAAGAACCGGAGTTTAATTTTTGATTTTTTCAACGCTTATTATTTTTGACAGAGAGAGAGCGAGCGAGCGAGCAGGGGAGGGGCAGAGAGGGAGACACAGAATCTGGAGCAGGCTCCAGGCTCCGAGCTGTCGGCACAGAGCCCGATGCGAGGTTTGAACCCATGAACTGTGAGGTCGTGATCTCATGACTGTGCTTAACCCACTGAGCCACCCAGGGGCCCCAGGAACCTGAGTTTATAATGCAGATCCCCCGGTGATGGGAAGCTAGGTTATTTCCAGTCTTTTACAAAGGGGGTCAAACGGACTCTCGAGGGCAGATATGGTTAAATGGAACAAACCCACTTCATCCCCCTTTCTGGGGAGCTCTGCCTGAGCCCCCAGGGTTGAGGTCTCCCTCTTTGGGGGGGGGGGGTCCCAGGGCATTCTGTTCTCATCTTCAGACTTGAATGCAAAGCTGTCGCTCTTAACCAACCCCCCATACAGCGGTGGCCTGGTGCCTGGCCACAGAGTCGATATACCTGGCCTGTTTTTGAACTTAATAGAGAAGGAAGGGGGCCTAGGAGAGGTTGGGACACTTACTCTAAGTCACACAGCAAGTTGCAGGAGATTTGAGCTCTGGATTTGTGGCTGCAGAGGGCAGCTTTTGCCCTCACCAGCTTGCTGAGGGGGAGGGGAGGGCAGGCAGAGGCCTGGAGCACAGGGGTGTGTGATGGTGGGGTGGGGGTGGGGGGACCAGGGCCAAGCTTTAGTTGGTCTGCGGGAGAAGCTAGGGGCTGGGAAGCCAGGCATCCCTGTCTTGGTCCCCCGGCTGCCCCTGGGGCTTTAATGAGGTCTAACTGGCCTCCAAGACCTCGCTGCACCCCGTCCCTGCCCTACCTCATGGCCGAGGGCTCTGGACTCAGCGGTGACCCCAAGGTCTCGGTCTCAGGCTGTGCCTTGGCCTCAGACTGGGTGGCCTAGGTGCGCGAAGGAGCAGACGTTCCAGGGCCTGGGGGCTCGGTCCCTCTATCCTGTGGCCTCTCTGACCGTGTGTGGGCCTCCTACTGTCAAATGGGCACCGGGGCGTCGCTCCCCAGCAGCGAGGCCTGGTGGCCCGGATGCCGGCACGTGGGGTGTGCCGATTCTAGGTCACAGCCTTCCCCGGGGGCTGCCGCCCGCAGCTAACCCAGCGTCCCCCCCCCCCCCCCCCAATGCCCAGCTGCTGAGGATTTGGCTCCAGGATGAGGCCTCTGATAAGGCAGCTGGTGGAGGCAGGGCCGGGCCAGGCGGCAGTGGAAGCGGGCAGGAGGGATGAGGAGACTGCACAGGGTTGGCCAGGTGGCTGATAACTAATCCCCAGTGGCCGAGGCGAACACAGAGCCCAGATCCCCGAGATAAGCCGGAAGCCAGCTGGTTTCGGTTTCTTTGGTGGCAGTGCCGGCCAGGTAGCACGTGCGCCCGTCCGGCCCCGTTCGGAGCCCCGGTCCCGTCTGCCGCCAGCATCCTGCACGGGCCCTGCTGGTAGTGAGGGGGTCGCGGGTCCATAGTTCCTACTCCCAACCCCTCTCCCCCTCCCCCCTCGGCCCCCCTGGTGACAAGTCAGGGAGGAAGCCTGTTCCCGGCAGGGACCATCCTGTGGGGGCAGGGTCCTAACAAGTACTAGGAGTTTAGAAAACAAGGATCAGAGAAGACGTCCCACTTTCTGAGGAGGGGACATGGT
>NW_024412512.1:1275746-1294709 GCF_014898765.1 Herpailurus yagouaroundi
CCCGAGGACGATTTGGAGCCAGCCGGCAAGGGTGGGGTTCCGGAAGGGCCCACGGTGTGCTTTAGGGCCCGGCCAAGACGACGTGGCTGCTTTGTTCTTGAGCAGCCGTGGCTGTCGGCAGCAGCATGGCCAGCATGGCCCAGAAGGCCCTGGTTTTCGGGGACCACGCTGGCTGGCACGAGGCGGCACTGGAGCGACACAGCAGAGGCAGGGACGGGCCGCCGGGGCCTTCCCGCTGAGGTGTGTGCCCGTCCACCCTCCTGGGACCACAGGCGGGCCTGGGGGCGCTGCACCTGCTATAGAGCTGCAGGGGGCTCCTGCCTCCCACGTCCCTGTCCCTCGGCTTGCACAGCGTGTGCCCGGTCCTCTCTGAACCCGCCAGTGCCAGCACGACCGAGGTCAGCGCCTGACAACCCGGGGGGCCGAACTGAATCCCCGGGAGCTGGTCTGGCCAGAAAGCCAAGGCTAGAAGCAAGATGCTGGGGCTCCCGGACGCTTGAGGTTTGCAATTTTATTAAGAAAGCAAAAACAAAACCTATACAAGAAGGAAACCCCATTCCTGGGGTGGCGCGTGATGCGGGAGGGGCAGCTCCGAGTCCTCGGGAGGCTGTGTCCCGGGCCCTCCGAGCCCGCTAGGCGTCCTGCTGCTGGATGAAGGGGTTGGGGATGGCCTCCATGCCGTCCTGCGGGCAGATGAGCACCACAGACGTGCCTCTGCACACCACCAGGCCCAGCTGCCGGGTGTCCTCTGTGAGCTTGTACTGGTCGTCGGGGTCTGCAGAGCAAGAAGGAGGGCGGGCGTGAGGCGGCCCGGAGACGGCATCCCGGCCTGATGGGAAGGCCGCATGCCAGGTGGCGGGGGTGGGGGTGGCGGCTCTGAGGACCCAAACCCAAGGGAAGCTGGTGGCCTGGGTGCAGGCCAGGTGCCTCACCCTCACTCCTCAAGCCCAGACACACAGCCCTTGTGCCTGGGTGAACCACGGACCACGAGGGCCAGGAAGAGGTCTGGCAACAGTGTCTGTACCTGCCCTCCTCCTACAATGACAACACAGCCTGGGGGACGCTGGCTCACGAAGCTCATTGGGGGCCCTGGCATCTGAGTCAGCAGAGGTCCAGGGACTACGCTGCGATGAGCAGCTGGAATAAAACTCGGTCTGGGACTCCCGGCTCCTGCAAAATCTCGGAAGCCGCGTGGGGGGCACCGTCCGCCCCATGTCAGCGGGCAGTTAAGGGTGGGATGAGAGGGACCCCGTGGAATAGGCAGCAGCCGAACCTTTACTGCTTTTGCACAATGTCAGGGGAGGGCCCAGTGCATCAGAGACCAGGGGGTAACCACTGTTCTGGGGCTGAGACAAGAGGGCACGGACTCCTGCCACGGGTGAGTCCGGCCCCGCGAGGAGCAGGCTCCGTGTGGAATGACAGCGTGCAGCCGGGTGCCTGGCCTGCTTCCGAGTGCAGGGTTTTCCCAGTGGACCCATGCGGTGCTTCCGCACAAAGGCCCCTTGGCGTCCCTGCTAACTTTTCGCCAGGGTAACAGCGACAGTTCCCGGGGGGCAGGACCCTGCCTCCCTCCTAGGTCTGGGTATCCCCTTAAAGTTTCAGGCAGGCTGAGCTGGAGAACCAGCCAGCCGATGGGCAGGTGCTGGCCTGATGGAGGGTTGGGGACCTTGGCGACAGGGACCGGGGCAGGGAATCAGGGGAACAGGACCCCCTGCTAGCAGCAGAGAGTCCACCTGAGGACACAGGAGACGGGGGAGGCCAGCTACCTGGTTCACAAGGACCGTGTCCTTCATTCAGGGGCAGGTTGGTGGGTTTGGAGCAGTGAAAAATTCAGGCCTGGCGAGGAGCTTCCGAGGCCCGTGGCTGTGCTCACCTCTCATGTATTCGACGGTACCATCAAGTACGAGATTGAGGAGTGGGTCGAACCCTTTCAGGATGCCGCTGGCTTGTAGGAATCACCGAGAAGAGAAACGGAAAAGCGTAAAACAAACAGTCGTTCCAGGGACAGGGGCACACGGCGCCTGGGAGGCAGTACACGGAGATGGGGGCTCACCCCCCAGGAAGGGGCTGATGTGGGAGCGCCCTCTCCGGGGCGGGAGGGATCAGGGACCAAGGGGAAAGTGAGGGGTTTCCAGAAGGGGAGCAGTGAGGATGACTCTCACCCCCCCCCACCCCCCAGCGTGGTTGGCAAATGTCTTCAGCAAAGGGCCGGCCGGCGCACATCTGCACATCTCAACCACGCGGGCTACGTGGTCCCCATGGCAACGACTCCACTCCGCCCTCCTGGGGCGAGAGCAGCCAGACCACAAGCAGACGTTCAGGTGTGGCTGGGCCACAGCGAAACCTCACTTACAACCCAGAAATGTGAATTTCAGGTAATTCACGAGCCATACAAAAGCAAGCAACGGCGAGCCTCGGATAGAGTAGGGCTCTCCAGCCACAGGAAGGAACTGTATGATGTGCCCCGAAAGCCCCCTGCCCCTCCTGCCTCACCCCTCCCATTTTCAGGCCTCCTGTCCCAGGCACGGCTGGCAGAAGCACGTGTCCCCCCGCGTCACTGCAGCACGCAGCTGTAGCGTCCACACAGAGAACGGGCTTGGGCACGACCAGCAGCCAGCCCCATGTGGCACAGGGAGGGGGTCTGCAAACTGCGGCCCGCGGACCAAATCCAGCCTGCTGCGTTTCGCGCGGACCTTCGCTGGCACCCAGCCACATTCGCTTGGCCACGTACTGTCTGTGGCTGCTTTCACGCTGCAGAATTGTGACCGGGGTCCTCTGGCTCGCAAAGCTTAAAGTACTTCCTCTCTGGCCTTTTACGGAAAATATCTGCCAGCCTCAGACTTCCTGGGCTTGAGCCCCTGACTCTGTGCTTCCTCTCTCCCTGCCTGTCCCTGCCCTGCAAAACACATTACGGGGATCTGCCCGATGGGGTCGCGAACAGCACGGGTGGCAATAACATACGGGCACGTGGCACGGAGCCCGGAGCAGGGGACCGGCAGCCGTGGGTCTACCCTCCTTCATGCGGCGCGAGTGGGGTTCTAAAACGGAGCTAATATCCCCTCCCTGGTGACCACTGTGGGCAGCCCCTCCCCTCAAGTGTGTGTGGGGGGGGTGCTGTGAGTGCCGGTGGGGTGCCTACTCCTAATGCGATTAGGTTATTTTGGCGATAAGGAAGCAGGATTCTGTAGATGTGACGAGAGTCCCCAAGTCGGCGGACCTCTGGTTCATCTAAAGAGACATGACACTGGGTTGGCCTGACCTGGCTGGATGAGCTGCGCAGGAAACAGGAATTTTCTGCAAGAAAAAGACTGGAAGCGTGAGAGAGCTTTCCCTGCTGGCCTGGAAGGAGCAAACTGCCCCGCTGTGTGGACAGAGTCCTGGGGCAACGGCTGGCGGGCAGCCTCGGTGAGCCAAGTGTCCTGGACACACCCGCAGCAGAACACGGGGACTCCAGTCCTGCAGCCGTGAGGAACTGAGTTCTACCAGCAACCAGGCTTGGAGGAAGGCCCTGGGCCTGAGGTAAGAGGCTCTAAGCCCCTCCTTGACCGCAGCCTGTGAGAGACCTTGGGCCCAGGGCACCCAGACTCTGGACGCACACCACGAGGTGATAAATTCGTGTTGTCCAAGCTGCTGAACTGGTGGCCGTTGGCTATGGAGGGCGGAAAACCAGGACAGACGCCCCAAAAAACAAGAGCTGCATCTCGTTCGTAAGTCCGAGAGCCAGCATGGTGTGGACGGAGCGGACGTCTATTCGGGTTCAAATTCTCTCTGCTGTCGGCTACGCACACTTGCATGCGCTGTGTTTTATTATTTTTTAATTTTTTTTTTTTTTTTTTACATTTATTTATTTTTGAGACAGGGAGAGTCAGCATGAACGGGGGAGGGTCAGAGAGAGCGGGAGACACAGAATCTGAAACAGGCTCCAGGCTCCGAGCTCTCAGCACAGAGCCTGACGCGGGGCTCGAACTCACGGACTGCGAGATCACGACCTGAACCGAAGTCGGCCGCTTAACCGACTGAGCCACCCAGGCGCCCCATCATGCGCTGTGTTTTAACCCTGCTGACGCCACCTGATCATCCGTGAGAAGGGATCTGGCTCGCTGTCTCATGAGATAAACTGAAGACCAAAGAGGCAGCTGAGTGAACGAAACGTTGGTTCAAGTGCTCACTGGTGTCAGGAACGATGCAAAGCACCCCCGTGACCCTTTGCTCCTTCCCCGCTGCCGCCCGCCGAGGAGGTGGAGAAACAGCTTTGTGTGACAAGTGAAGAAGCCGGGGCTTGGAGCCACGCCGTCTGGCTCTAGAACCCAGAGGCTAGGCCGGGCAGCCACCATAGCTAGGCCACACTACCTACGCGCACGAGCGACACTGGGCCTCGCTCCTGCCCTCTCCGTACTAGGTTCCAGGGGGAAGATGCAGAGGTCATCAGCGTGTTCACATGCATAAAGCCGGGGGCTGTGACAGGTGATACCAGGAGCTCACACCCAAGGGGCATGACCTGGGGAGGAGACTCAGGGAAGGCTTCCCGGAGCAAGAACCTTGAGCTGAGAGCAGGACGAGGACTCTGAGGTTAACCTGGAGTTAAACAGACCGAAAACGGAGTCACCTGTGCCAAGTGGACACCACCACACGGAGACACTTTTCGGCTCTCCCAGGAACATAACTCCAACCAGTCAGTCTGGAATTTCCCGGCCAGCACCAAGTGAGACCATCTTCCCGGTGGACCCCCAGCCATCCCCCAAAGGAAGGTGACCTCCCCTGAAACAATCCACTCTTTGTCTGTTCCTGCACCCTCCCGCCTACAAAAAAAACCTTCTGTTTGGTACAGCCTCTCCGCTCCCTTCCATCTGCTAGATGGGTCGCTGCCTGACTCACGGACTGTTGAAGAAAGCCAACAGATCGTTAAAACTCCCTCAGTTGAGGTCTGTGCTTTAACACGGGTAACAAGCTAGCCTGGTAGGAGCACTCCAGGCAAAGGAAGCGTACACCTCACGTCCCTGTGGTAGTTGAGGGCTCCACGTGCCACTGAGAGGTACAAAAGGCTGTCCTTTACCCTAAGCCGGCGCGGAGCCTGGAAGAACTGAGCAGCAAACACGGAGATTCAACCTGTTTCTAACGGGTCTCCGTGGCCCATTCTTAGAGATCGACTGTAGGGGCAGTGGTCTCCACCGGGGAGGTGTCTGGCTTGCTTGTCAAAACGAAGGGATGCTCCCGGCACCTGGTGGCATCTAGGGGTGCTGCTCAACACCCCAGGGTGCCCAGGGCAGCCCTCACAACCGAAAACCATGTGGCCCCAATGTCACCGGTGCGGCGCCTGAGGAACCTGGTGCAGGGGGGTCGGCGAGGGGCTGCGACCGCTGCCCGGGACGAGCTCGGAGGGAGAGCACCGCACAGGAGGCAAGCCGGGAATCCCAGTCCCGGCTGCAACTCTGGGCCTCTAGGTGGCTGGGACCCGCTCCCGTGCCTCAATTTCCCCACGTTAGAAGGCTGGTTCGAGTTATCCGAGCAAAGTGCTCAAAGCGGTGCCCAGGCATCAGCCACCATTCTCGCCTCGGCCGTCACTCACCCTAAATACCGTTTAGGGCGTGGGGGCGGCGGGCTCTCACCTTCGCGGCCTCCCTGAAACTTCACCCGGATCGTCTTGTCGATGTACTTAGATAAGTCCAAGATGCTCTCTTTTTTCTTCTTCTCTTTGTCCTGCAGGGGAAGCAGAGCGCGTGAGGCGCAGAGCGCCGACGGGTCCCACGCCGCCCGCCCAGCCGGCCCTGCCGCGCGCTCACCGCCATCTTGTCGCACCGCGCCGCTCGGCGCAGGCGCTGCCGCCGCGCCCTTTGACCCTGCCCTCGCGCGCAGGCGCGGAGCACACAGGGCGCTGGCGCGCCCAGGAGCGACGGGGCGTTGCTGGGAAACATCTGCCGACGCCTGCGGACCGGCCGACATGGCGGCGGCGGCGGCGGCGGCGGCGGTGGCGGCGCTGGCGCGGCTCGCGGCGGCCTTCCTGCTCCTCGCGGCCCAGGTGAGGCTGCGTCGGCCCCGCCGGCCCCGCCGGCTGCGGCACCCGGGCCCTCTGCCCCGGCCCCGCGCAAGCCCCGACTGGCCTGGCCTGGGGGCCCGCCTCCGGTTTGCGCGCCTCCAGCGCGGGTGGCCCGCAGGCCCGGAGCTCGGCCGTGACCTTGCGGGCCTGTCCCCGGCCAGCCTCTCTTTCCTGCCTTGGAGCCTTCCCCAGCCGCAGCGTCACTCGGCTGTGCCGGGGTCTGAAGTTTGGGAATTCCCTTACCTCCTCAGGCCCTGCTCTGTCTCGAGGTCTCCAACCGCCGCCGGGGGCGCCGCTGCTTGGCCCCGTGGCCTTGGGCAGGGGGCTGCCCCTCCCCGACCCTCAGTTTCCCCTTGCGCGCGTTGTTAGCGCCCACCCCCGTGGTTGCGGTGAGCCGTCCAACGCGGCACCCAGTGCCTGACTGTGTCCGGGAGCGGCAAGGGGCCCATCCTGGGAGTGGGGTCGAATCGCCGCCCTGCATTTTGTCCCGTGACCTTGGGCAAGGGAGGTCCCCTCTTTGGCCGTCTGTTGCGCTTCTGCAAAAGGAAGAGAGGAGCACAGCGAGGATTGAGCGAGATGATGCATGGGGTGATTTACGTGCGGCGTGCATCTTCTTGGGCACTTAAGTGAAGGGTCTCCCCGGGGAGTGGGGGACCTGCCATGAGCTGGCTGATGTACATTATCATAAGCGCCTTTTTTATTTTCAAGTCCTCTCTCCCCTGGGTTATGCAGGTCAGGGAATGGTGTCCCTACAGCCCTGGACCCACAGCCATTAACCTTGATGTATCCACTCCAGCCCACCACCTCCACGTTTCTCTCTGTGGTCACTTTCGTCTCCCACATTCTCCAATCCATCCTGGACACAGCAGGAGTGACCTCTTTGAAAGTGTGTCAATGGGGCGCCTGGGTGGCGCAGTCGGTTAAGCGTCCGACTTCAGCCAGGTCACGATCTTGCGGTCCGTGAGTTCGAGCCCCGCGTCAGGCTCTGGGCTGATGGCTCAGAGCCTGGAGCCTGTTTCTGATTCTGTGTCTTCCTCTCTCTCTGCCCCTCCCCCGTTCATGCTCTGTCTCTCTCTGTCCCAAAAATAAATAAACGTTGAAAAGAAAAATTAAAAAAAAAAAAAAAAAAGAAAGTGTGTCAAGTCTCGTGGCATCCAGATGAGAGCCTTCCCACGGCTTTCAGCGCATTTGGGAGGCCTCTGTGGTTTGGCTGCTTGGGAAGAAACTTCCTCTCCTTTTCTATTTGCGGAGGGGACTCAGTTCTCTGGTCTTCCCCGTTTCCCTGGGATGCCCCTGGTCATCCTTGTGGTCTCAGCTTGCTTGTTCTTCCCTCCTCCCCAGAGACGCTCTCTGGGACGCCCCCTCCCCAGCCCCCAGCACTCCCTCCGATGCCGCTCACTCATTTCCTCGTCTGAGCAAGCTGAGGGCAGGGACTTTGAGCTCTCCAGACATTTTGAAGGAGAACAAAGTGAGAAGTGGACAAAGGGCAATGGGAGGACCATGGAGAGAGTGACCTGGTTTGCTTGGGGAGGCTTTTCAGAAGCAGAGGCACCTAAAGGGTGTTCTGAAGGGTGGATAAGAGTTTGCCAGGTCTCTCTCTCTCTCTCTCTCTCTCTCTCTCTCTCTCTCTGTCTCACACACACACACACACACACACCAAAAAAAAAAAAAAAGTCCACGCTCCTGGATAGGAAGAACAAATATTGTTAAAATGTCGCTAACTACCGAAAGCAATCTACATATTCAATGCATTACCTATCAGAATAACACCAGCATTCTTCATGGAGCTAGAACAAACAATCCTACAATTTGTACGGAACCAGAAGAGACCCCGAATAGCCAACGCAATCCTAAAAAAGAAAACTAAGGCTGGAGGCATCACAATCCCAGACTTCAAGCTGTATTACAAAGCTGTAGTCATCAAGACAGTATGGTACTGGCACAAAAACAGACACTTAGATCAATGGAACAGAATAGAGAACCCAGAAATGGACCCGCAGACGTATGGCCAACTGACCTTTGACAAAGCAGGAAAGAATATCCAGTGGAATAAAGACAGTCTCTTCAGGAAGCGGTGCTGGGAAAACTGGACAGCGACAGGCAGAAGAATGAACCTGAACCACTTTCTTACACCAGACACAAAAATAAACTCAAAATGGATGACAGACCTAAACGTAAGACAGGAAGCCGTCAAAATCTGAGGAGAAAGCAGGCAAAAACCTCTTTGATCTTGGCCTCTTACTCAACGCGTCTCCGGAGGCAAGGGAAACCAAAGCAAAAATGAACTACTGGGACCTCATCCAAATAAAAAGCTTCTGCACAGCGAAGGAAACAATCGGCGAAACTAAAAGGCAACTGACGGAATAGGAAAAGATATTTGCAAATGACATATCAGATAAAGGGTTAGTATCCAAAATCTATAAAGAACTTATCAAAGTCAACACCCAAAAAACAAATAATCCATGGGCAAAAGACCTGAACAGACACTTCTCCAAAGAAGACAACCAGATGGCCAACCGACACGTGAAAAAATGCTCCACGTCACTCATCATCAGGGAAATACAAATCAAAACCACAAGGAGATACCACCTCGCACCTGTCAGAATGTCTAACGTTAACAGCTCAGGCAACACAGATGTTGGCGAGGATGCAGACGAAGAGGATCTCTTTTGCACTGCTGGTGGGAAACAGCCACTCTGGAAAACAGTCTGGGGCTTCCTCAAAAAACGAAAAATAGAACTACCCGACAACCCAGCAATTGCACTACTAGGCATTTATCCACGGGATACAGGTGTGCTGTTTCGAAGGGACACTTGCACCCCTATGTTTATAGCAGCCCTATCAACAATAGCCAAAGTGTGGAAAGAGCCCAAATGTTCATTGACGGATGAGTGGATAAAGAAGATGTGGTATATATATACAATGGAGTATTACTCAGCAATCAAGAAGAATGAAAGCTTGCCATTTGCAACAGTGTGGATAGAACTAGAGTGTATTATGCTAAGTGAAATTAGTGAGAGAAAGACAAACATGTGACTTCACTCGTGGAAGGGAAGCAAAAATAATATAAATACAGGGAGGGGGACAAAATATAAGACTTTTTTTTTTAATGTTTATTTTTGAGAGAGACAGAGACAGAGTAGAAGCGGGGTGGGGCAGAGAGAGAGAGACATAGGATCTGAAGCAGGCTCCAGGCTCTGAGCTGTCTGCACAGAGCCTGACGTGGGGTTCGAACTCCAGAACCGTGAGATCATGACCTGGGCCCAAGTCAGACGCTTAACCAACTGAGCCACTCAGGCGCCCCAAGAGACTCTTAAAGATAGAGAACAAACTGAGGGCTGCTGGAGGGGTTGCGGGTGGGGGGATGCGCTAAATGGGTGAGGGGCATTAAGGAGCACACTTGTTGGGATGAGCACTCAGTGTTATACGTAGGGGATGAATCACTGAATTCTACTGAAATCATTGCACTATATGCTAACTAACTTGGATGCAAATTAAAAATAAATATATTATTTTTTTAAAAATGGGGAAATTAAAAGGCGAAGCAAATGTGACAAAATATTAAAGTGAGTTGAGGGGCATCTGGGTGGCTCAGTTGGTTAAGCGTCTAGCTGGGGCTCAGGTCATGATCTCACAGTTCATGAGTTGGAGCCCCATGTCGGGCTCTGTGCTGACACTCAGAGCTTGGAGCCTGTTTTGGATTCTGTGCCTCCCTCTCTCTCTGCCCCTCCCCTGCTCACACACTGTCTCTCTTTCAAAAATAAACAATAAAAAAAATACAGTGAGTTGAGCTGAGTACGTATTTCATACTATCTCATAATATGGTTATTTTATAATAAAAATAAAAATTGTAGTAAGTAAATAATACAAAATTAAATAAGTAAATAACTTCACATTAAAAAAGAAAAAAAGTTTGCCAGGTCTCAAGGCAGAGGGAGGGTGTTGCCGGTGATGGGTGGAGCTTGAACAGGGGTGGAGGTGTGAGAGCTGATGTTTTATTTTGAGAAGGTGAAGAGGCCACTTTGGCGTGTAGGATGATATCATGCTCACGCCCTGAGAAAGACGACACCCCCAAGGAGGCCCTTCGGATGCACTTGAAGGAGGCTCGGCGGAGGGCAGGGGGAGGGGCAGCGGTGGGCGTGGCTGGCGGCCGAGGGTAAAGGGCAGGCTCCGCCGCGGCCTCCTGGGCGGACCGAGGAGGGCAGTGCTCCCGGTGCTGGGGCGTTCGGGCTCTCTCCCGGGCGGGACCTCGACCTGCGCGCCAGCCGCGGAGAGTTTTGTGCGTGCCCTTCGCGGAACGCGGCCCGGTCGGGTGTGTTGGCCGTGAGGCGGGGCAGACGGCCTTGGGGCGTGCGGGTGTGGCTCTCTCTAGAAGTTTGGGTCCTGCTGCCTGGGAAGAAGACTAGCTTTCCACCGGGTAGGAGGCTGCTTGCCGACAGCCCTGAATTCATTTGCTACCATTTTGTGACCCTGGCTGGGGGATTCCCCAGATAGACACATCTCCCCCAGTGGCTACCGGAAGTGTACTGTCAAGGCCAGTAACAGACCCGGAGCAAAGTTGGTTCCCTCCCCGCCCCGGTCCTCCCTTCCCCCTCCTCCACCTGTCCCCTCTTCTCCACCTGTCCCCTCTTTTCCATCTGTGCTCTCTGCCCCTCCTCCACCTGTCACCACCCCTCCTCTGCCTCAGCATCTCCAAGCTTCCTGGGTTCTTATTTCTACCCCCTCTCCTAAGACCTACCAAGTCTTAGAGGGGAGGCTACTTCTGGCCTGGACGCATTGGCTCCTCTTAGACCCCCTGATGTGGAATGCATTCGCGGTCTCCCTTGCCATTCCTGAACCTACTTGGTGGCCGTGACACGTCGGAAGGTGGCCTGTCCGTTATCCCAGACCGGGACTGGCCAAGCCCCACTTGTAGCATATTGGGTCCTTTTGAGGAACATCTTCTGGTTCCTTTAACTCCGTGGGGGAGGAGACTGTACGTGGGCATCCGACGGAAGCGCAGGTTGATTTAGCAGGAGGCTGCTTGTGCCAAGTGTGGGGACGGAGGTCTGTATTCCTCAGTGACCTTTCTAGAAGCTTCTACCCGTTCCCCCTTTTTACTCTTTTTTTTTTTTTTAATTTTTTTTCCAACGTTTATTTATTTTTGGGACAGAGAGAGACAAAGCATGAACGGGCGAGGGGCAGAGAGAGAGGGAGACACAGAATCAGAAACAGGCTCCAGGCTCTGAGCCATCAGCCCAGAGCCCGACGCGGGGCTCGAACTCACGGACCGCGAGATCGTGACCTGGCTGAAATCGGCCACTTAACCGACTGCGCCACCCAGGCGCCCCAACCCGTTCCCCCTTTACACACGTGACATTTTTCTCCAACAACCTGGGTCCCACAGATCAGGGGTCAGCAAAGGTGTCCCGCAGAGGCCCAGATGGTGAATATTTCTGGCTTTGTGGGCCACGTGGTCTGTGTAGCGACTGCCCAGCTCTGCCGTGGTCACGGAGAGCAGCCGGAAGCCCTGCGCACAGGAGGGGTGGCCGTGCTCCAATGAAACGTATTCAGGAGCACGGAAGGTGGGGTGCAGGAGGCCGGTGGGTTGGGGATCGGATGTGCTCCATAGTGGCCCACGGTGAGGAGGTGCTGGGGTCCTGAACACGGGGTGGCCCATTGGAAAGAGCAGACGGCCAGGCACAGTACGCGGGGCCTCAGCCAGGGTGAAGGATGCCCTTGGGGGACAGTCTGGTGGGAAGAATCTGGAAGAGGGGGCAATTAGGAGTTAGGAAGTTCTGTCTCTGGTGGAGGGACTGAGGTGAGCGGAGGTTGGCCAGAGCAGGTCGGGGAAGGACACAGCCTTAGCGAGATGCTAGGAAACCTCCGGTCAGCCTCGGGCGGCCCCTGGCCCTGTTGCCACGAGCCCGGGTTCTTAGAGCTGGGTGCTGTGTCAAGCACGGCTTCACAGAGCACACCCAGCAGTCCGCGTGGCCTTGGGTCCCTGGCTCAAGGCGGCAGACGGAAACGTCAGAGTGGAGATGCTAGCTGGAAGAGAGGTGGCCGGGTGCCTCGGAGAAGCGCAGGGTGGACACCCAGTGCCTCCTGTTGGCCTCCAGGTTGCGGGTTTGGGAGGCCGGGGGGGTCGGTCCACGCTCCCGCCGCCACAAGTGACCAGGGCCCGGGTGAGAAGCTCCCAGAACAGCCGGGGCCTTGCTGTGTTCCCACCGAGGCTCTGGCCGGATGAAAGCCCGTCAGGGCCCCAGGCCTGGTGTTGGGAGCCGTGAGCCATCAGGACCCTCGGCCCCGACGGTGAGGTGTGTGTCTGGCGGTGCCAGCTGGGTCCTGCTGGTGCACGTGTGTCTCCTTGGCAGATTCTTGGGGTACCAAGGAGTGAGTTTTCCATCTCGGCCTTGAGGTGTTTGCAGCCCATGGGGAGCACGAGCTAGAGACACGGGGGCCCCAAGAGCCCTAGGTGCACACGGCAGGATTCGGGGGTCAGGCGGGCGCAGGGCCCCCTGGGTGTGGTGGCTGGACTCAGCCTCCTGGCACCTCGCACAGGGTGTCTCTCCTGAGACCCCCTCCCCTCTCAGCAGACCCTGGGGAGCTACTCAGACTTGGGGCAAGCCTACCGGCCAGCAGAGGAGCCAAGACCTGGGCGTCACATGCCGCGTGGCCCGCTGGTGACAAAGCCCTCCTGAGGGACAGAGGTCATGCTCTGCGCCCCTGCCCCAGGCCAGTGTAGGGGAGGAGGCGGGAGAGGTCTTGTGAATCAAGCCCACCTGAGGGCCAGGCAGCGGCTCCAGGGAGGGATGGAGACAGGGAGCGGGGACACCTTTGTGTGATGGAATTGTCACATAGATTGAGCTGGCGTTCAGCAGAAAAGAGGGCTGTCGGCCTCTTCTGTCCCAGGCCCCCAGCCACCCCACTGCCCTCGAGGGCCGTCCAGTGCTCCGAGGACGCGGATCTGCCCCTGTGCCTTGCTTTGAGTTCAGACGAAGCTTGCTGGATCCTCCTGACCCTCTGGGGGTGGCCCTTCCCCTCCCTCCTCCTCCCTCCTTCTGGGGAGCCGGGGCTGTGTGGGGTTAGGGTTAGGTGTGTGGGGAGGCAGGCTCTGGCAGGGACAACTGTGCGCGCCCTGATGATGACGTCAGCACGACCCTCCTCTGTGGCGAAGTCTGGCAGTTCCCAGCCACGCCCCAGGGCAAGGGGTTCAGTCCTGACCTGGGATCCCACTGGCTGCCAGGATCCCACTGGCCGGTCACATCACTGGGTCTGACGCCCTGCCCCCCCCCCCGGAAAGTTGGCACCAGGGGCCTGGACCCAGCTGGCCTCGCTGGTCAGTGGCCAGATTTTCCAGGAGCCTGGTTTCCAGGGTCGGGGGCAATCCCCAAACCTGCTGGGGTGCAGAAAAGCTCCTCCAGGCCTCCTGCCTGGCCCTGTGCTCCCGGCCTCTGCCTGGAGCCCCTGGACAGACCCGCTGGCTCCCCACGTCCCCCTCGTGACGGAGCCGTGGGGGTTTCATTCTCCCCGTCCCATCGATCCCTGGAGGGCCCCGTGACGTGGTGCTGTCCCAGCCGTGAGAGCCACGGCCACGGCCAGCACCCAGGTCTCCCTCGAGAAGCTTGTCCCTGCCTTGTTCCTCTGCCGTAAGATGCGGATGGCGGTGTCCCACCCGTCCTGTCCGGGGAAGAAACCAGCCCAAACCCCGAGCTGGGGGGTGGGGGTTGTCCCCCTTGTCAAGCCCCGGTGCTGAGCTCTCTGACTCACCGCCCTGTCACCCCAGGTGGCCTGTGAGTACGGCATGGTGCACGTGGTCTCCGAGTCAGGGGGCCCCAGAGGCAAGGACTACTGCATCCTCTACAACCCACAGTGGGCCCACCTGCCCCACGACCTGAGCAAAGCGGTGAGTACCCACTGGGGCGTCCCCTCTGGGGCCCTGCAGGCCCGGAGTGCTCTGGGGCGCCCCCTCCTGACTTGGGGTCCGGCTGTGTTGCTGGCTGCCACCCTGTGCTCCCCAGCCTGCTGTCTGAGGGGACTGCTACAAGTCTCACCCTGCAGGGAACCAGCTGGAGGACAGAGGAAGGGCCTCAGCTGGGAAGCCAACGTGGGGGGCCTGGTCACACTTGAGGGGCTGCTGGGGTCTCAGACCCCAGACCGTAGAGGGGCCCCATCACCTCTCTGGGGCTTGGTTTCCTTGGTCAGAAACAAAAGGACGTTCGGGTGGTGTTGAGGCACAGCCCCTGCCGGGGGCGCTGGCCACCCCCCACGTGCTGGATGGGCTTGTGGGTGATTCTCACTGCCGAGGCCACGGCTCCGCCTGCCCAGCCCGTGTTCCGTTTGCAGTGGATGCTGGGAAGGTTTCTGGGGGCTTTTCTCTGAGCTCACGCCACCCCCTGCCCCTCCCGTCGGCCTCGCACTCAGGCGTGTGGACGTGTGTGTGTGTGCGTGTGGCCCCCCACTGACTTTTCTAGATCAGGTGGTGTCAACGCCCCCTTCCCCAGTCCCTCCTGCAGCTGCGGGACTGGACGGCCTCTGTGCTCTGCTCTCCGCCTGACCTCCCGGCCAAAGGCTTCAGCAACCAGATCCCGCTGGTGGCGCGGGGAAACTGCACCTTCTACGAGAAAGTGCGGCTGGCCCAGGGCGGCGGGGCGCGCGGACTGCTCATCGTCAGCAGGGAGACGCTGGTAGGGCCCCGGGGCCTCGAGACCGGGGTTTGGTTTGCTGACCGTGGCTGCGGACCCGTGTCTCTTGGAGGGGGACCTGTCCCTGAGCAGTCGCGGGGGCTCTGGGGAGACCGGATCCCATCTCGCTCTACAAGGCCTCGGGGCAGAGCTCGGGGGGTACCCTCTGAGGAGCAGCTGGCATGGGCCCACATCCCACGCGCCTGCCTCTCCCCCAGGCGGCCCCCCCCCCCCCCCAGGGCAGAGTGACACCTGAGCAACCTGACCCCAAGGCTTGAACACGGAAGGAGAACTTTTCCTCCCCTGGTGGGGAGGGGCGGACACCCCCCCCACACACACACCCACCCCGGCCCAAGCTGCCTCCGGGAGGGCTAGCTCTTCAGGCCGCCTCGCCCTTGGGAAGCCAAGGGCCCCCCTCCCGCCACACCCTCCTCTCGGCCCCCAGGTCCCTCCAGGAGGCAACAAGACACAGTACGAGGAGATCGGCATTCCCGTGGCCCTGCTCAGCTACAAAGACATGCTGGACATTTTCAAGGTAGGGTTTCCCACGTCCTCCGGTCTGCGGCTGTTGCCAGGCCGTGAGTATCTGACGGGCAGGGGTGGGCAGGGACCCACGAGAGGCCGCCCACCCGGGGCCGGTGGTGACACTGACCCGTGGGAACGGAGACGCTGGCCCCAGCGGTCAGAGCGCCCAGGCTCCGGGGCCTCTGTGCCGAGCGGCAGCCGGACACTGGCTTCCGGGCCAGACCGGCCGGCCCCGCCCACTCGCCGGAGACCCTGAGCTTGGCTGTCCCTGCCCACACACGGCCCCGTCTGACCAGAGGCCTGTGTGCACCCACCATCGGGGGAGTTGTTGGTTCCAGAACAGGCGAGCTTCCAGACACAATTAAAATGGAAACGTTCAGGGGTGCCTGGGTGGCGCAGTCGGTTAAGCGTCCGACTTCAGCCAGGTCACGATCTCGCGGTCCGTGAGTTCGAGCCCCGCGTCGGGCTCTGGGCTGACGGCTCAGAGCCTGGAGCCTGTTTCCGATTCTGTGTCTCCCTCTCTCTCTGCCCCTCCCCCGTTCATGCTCTGTCTCTCTCTGTCCCAAAAAAAAAAAAAAAAAACATAGAAAAAAAAAATAAAAAAAAAAAAAAAAAGGAAACATTCAATCTTTGTGGAAGCTTCTGGCAATTTGCAGGACATGTCTCGATCCTGATTGCAGCCTCACAGCTCCCCCAAGGGAACCATTGTCAGCCTCCTACATGCTTCCCGGGGCGACGTCCCCGCTCCCGCACGTGCACACGCATCTAGGTTTAGGATTCGTGTCCCCGCACGCGCGTGGGCCCCTTCACCGGACGTCGTGTGACACTCGTTCCGACAGTTGACTTCTCTGGGGTGGGAGTGGCAGGCGAAGGCTCTCCCCGGGCCCCGGCTCCACGCGTGGGCCGGTCCGGGCTCTCTGGGAGGCCGAGGGGACGGGACGGCAGCCCCCGCCTTGAGCTCTGGTGCCTTCCCCGAGGCAGAGTTTTGGCCGATCGGCGAGGGCAGCGCTGTATGCCCCCAACGAGCCCATGCTTGACTACAACATGGTCATCATCTTCGTCATGGCCGTCGGCACCGTCGCCCTCGGGGGCTACTGGGCCGGGAGCCGGGACGTGAGGAAGTGAGTGTCCCGGGGAGACCTCTCCCTGGCCACCCAGGGAAGCCTGTGACGCGGTCGGTGCCGGGTTGGGGTCCGCGGGTGGTCCTAGCACTGGCCGAGGGCATCGCGCCCCTTTCCATCAAAAGCGGCCGTCACGGCTTGGCTCCTGGGGCTGGGGCCCGCCTGGCAGCCCCTCGCCGCGTGGTCTCGCGAGGTCCCTGGGGTGGGGTCCGGCTTTCTTGTCAAAGGGAGAGCAGGGATGTGTGATGGGCGTGGAGGGGGCGCCCCTCAGCCCGTGGACCCCTGCGTCCTGCTGCCCCTGCCTGTCCCTCCCTGTTCCTGTGCCGGCCGGCAGGGTGCCCCTGACCCAGCTGTGCCTCCCAAGAAGGTACATGAAACACAAGCGGGACGACGGGCCCGAGAAGCAGGAGGACGAGGCCGTGGACGTGACGCCCGTCATGATCTGTGTCTTCGTGGTCATGTGCTGCTCCATGCTGGTGTTGCTGTACTACTTCTACGACCAGCTCGGTGCGCCCCCGGCTCACCAGAGGGACGCTGAGGCCTGTACCCCCGCTCACCGGTCTCGGGTCCCCCCTCCGCCTGCTTGCGGGCTTCCACTTGAGAAGTCGGTGGTGGGGTGAACGCGGGCCGCCATCGCCAGCCCGAAGGAGGGGGCCTCTGCTCGGGGAACTGTCCCTCTCATTACCAGCTGCCGGCCACCCAGCTAGGGTGCACGAACACCTGGAGCCCTTTCTCGGGCGGGGGGCAGGGTGGGAGACCCAGGTGGCCCCCGGCCCTCAATGCTCGCCCCACCCCGCCCCGCAGTCTATGTGATCATAGGGATCTTCTGCCTGTCCTCCTCCACGGGCCTCTACAGCTGCCTGTCTCCACTGGTCCAGAGGCTGCCGTTCGGCAGATGTCGGTAAGCCCCCCGCGGGAGGCCCCTGCCCGGCCCTGCACCCCCGGCGCTGCTCACTGAGGTCCCACCTTCCCACCTTTCCTCGGCCTGTCCCTGGTGGTCTCCCGTCTCCTGGCCCCTGGAGCTCCAAGCTCTGCTTCAACGGTGCCGAGGACCCCCTCCCTGTCCTGTGGCCCCCAGCCAGTCTGGCGTGGCGTGGGCAGGCCACGCGTGCTCACTGAGTGCGGGCTGGGGCTCGTGGCCTCAGGAGTAGGGCAGAGCAGAGAGGCGGGTGGTGGTTCCCCAGCCTCTCTCTCCCTACATCCCATTCTGGGTCAGGCCCAGTGTCGATACCGGGGCAATGTGGATGCATGTGGGTCCAGGGCAGGGGCACAGGGCAGGGCCGTGTGGCCGAACGCGCTGCTGGTCCAGGCCCCTGGGGCTCTCGGCTGCCAGGGGCCAGTGGCCGAGCGCTGAAAGGTTTGAAGGAGGGCAGGGCCGGCTCGGCGCTGGCTTGGGTCTGTCCACTCCCACGTACCAACCCCTGCTCTGTCTGCCCTGGACCTGGGGGGCCTCCCTTCTAGAAGTCAATTAAGAGGTCAGGGCAGGGTTCAACAGGGAACGGAGGCGGGGGCAGCAGGAGGCCCCGTAAGGATGAGGGGCCCAGGGTTTGGGGCAGGGGTGGAAGTGACCCTCTGGGTGCTGGGTGTAGGTAAGGAACAAGCTGGCCCTGACAGCTGCACGCCCCCCTTCCCCCCCCCCCCCCCCCCGCCCCCAGGGTCCCCGACAACAGCCTGCCCTACTTTCACAAGCGGCCTCGGGTCAGCATGCTGCTCCTGGCGCTGCTCTGCTTGGCCGTCAGCGTGGTGTGGGGTGTCTTCCGGAACGAGGACCGGTGAGTGCCCCCCACCGCGGGCTGTCCTCAGATGCTCTCTGTGCTCGTCTCCCCGCGACTGTGAGCCGGGCTGTGTGGCGGCCAGGTGCCGCCCGCGTCCGGTGTCACTGGGTTTGTCGGCTGCCACGTGAACTGTGATTGGAATGTGGATATGGTTCCCGCAAAGCCTCCTGGCCCCGGGCGCCCTGAGCGAGCGCGTGTCCTCCGGGGTGCCCGCTGGTGCAGGGAGGCCCTGGCCGCCGGCCCCTGACACCACCTGGCGCTCCCTCTGAGCCTTTTCTGGGGCGGTTAACCGCTCTTGGCCGCACTGCCGTTTGGAGCCACGACAGGTTTAATTGGGCAGAAGGAAAACGTGAAAATATTTTGAGTCCTTTGTACACAAAGGGAACACGAGCTCTCACGGTTAGATTCGAGCCACAAGACTCGCTCTGTTCTTTAAAATTAGAACAGGCCCAGTTCCCTCTGCGTCTGGGCACCCACTGGCCGCCCGCAAGCTGCCTCTTTGTTCTTTGCGGCTGCTCCGGCCGGGAGATGTTTTCATCCCGGTCTGATGAGTAACCTGGGCCACGGCCTCCTTGCCGCCCCAGCGCGGGCGAGCCTGTGGACCGGGCGGGGTGGCTTGTGTGTGTGTGTGGTGGGGGGGGGGGGGCCCCCTGCAGCTGCGGGGGTGACAGTCTTACCCGCCCCCCCCCCGCCGCCACCTTGCAGTCCCTGAGCCCCCATTTCTGGGACCAAGAGATTTGGTGTAGAACCTGGCTGGCGAGCATTTGGCTTTGCTAAATCACATAAAAAATAGTTTTGAACATGAATAGACACTTCTCTAAAGAAGACATCCGGATGGCCAACAG
>NW_024412512.1:1295109-1360537 GCF_014898765.1 Herpailurus yagouaroundi
CCCCCCCCCTTTGTTAGAGTGGGAACAGCATCATGGTGGAGGTGGCAGCCGGGCCCTCGGACTCGGCCACCCACGAGAAGGTACGTAGGGGGCCCCCGGCCGGGGCGCTGCCCGGAGAAGAGTGCTGGGCACGCGCGGCGCCCCCTGAGACATGGCACTTCCTGCTCCCCCCAGCTCCCCATGGTCCTGAAGGTGCCCCGACTGAACGCCTCGCCGCTGGCCCTGTGTGACCGGCCCTTCTCCCTCCTGGGCTTCGGGGACATCCTGGTGCCAGGTACTGGGGTGCGAGGTGGGCGGCCTTGGGAGCGTCCAGTGGGTGGAGCCTGAGCGGAGCAGGCGGGGTTTGCCCCCGGGTGGCGGGCTGGCCGCCGAGCCCCGTCTGAAAGCAGGGACGGCCGTCACACGGGACGCCGCGGGGCCCACGTGCCTTCTCCCCGCAGGGCTGCTCGTGGCCTACTGCCACAGGTTCGACATCCAGGTGCAGTCGTCCAGGGTCTACTTTGTAGCCTGCACCGTGGGTAAGCGCCCTCCTTATATCTGTTCTGTCCTTCCTTCTGTCCTTGTCCCCCACTTGTTTCTTTGGTTACCAAAGCCATTGCTACAGAACCGACCTGTCCTGTGGAGCCCGATTGCTTTGAGAGTTTTCCAGACCGGCCGGACTGCTCACCTCTGGTCAGCCTTTCCGGAGGAGCAGCGGGCCTGCCCGATGGCGCCTGTCCGTGTGCATGCGTGTCCCCCGCCATGGGGGAGCCAGGCTGGGGGAGGGGCTGCCTGACGACTCCCTCCGCCGCGTCGTGGGCCGCGTGCACAGGCCCCGGCAGCCCACCCCGGCAGAGGCGAGGCCCTGTAAATGCCCCTGGTAGCACTAGGACGACCGGGGCTGGCCTTCCGGGCGTACTTTGGGGTCGTCTGGGTCTTCCCACCCCGGCTGCTACGGCTGCAGGCACGCCCCCTCGTCCCCTTTGCCGGCCCTAAACCTTCCCTTGGGCTTTACACACCACACTGATCCTTCAGCTACCGTTGCAAGGGCTTTGTGTGTGTGAGCCGCTTGGCCGGGTTGTGTGTGTGGTTCCTTGTCGAGCCTGCGGACCTTGCGGGCAGCGGGCGCCTTTCTCCTCCGCAGCCGCAGCCCGCTCCCGTGGACCGCCGGTAAGTGACGCACAGCTCTCCCCGGAGGTGAGGACCGCCGAGCGAGCCGCGATCTCGGAGGAGGTTACTGTAGCCTAAACTCCTCGAGGAGACGGTTGCGGATTTACCGCTGCAGGATTAGCGCAAAGAGCGCCTGCACGCCGGCCCTCGGGTTCAGCAGTGTGTGCGTGCGTGACTGTGTGTGCAAGTACGTGTGTGTGCGTGCGCAAACGCGCGTCCTTCTATGCTGGCGCTCACGTATGGAACCGATGTGCGGGATTTATTCGGACCTTCGCCCCTCGGGGCTCCGTCGGGTATCTCATGAGAATGGAAACAGCCTTTTGAACGATCACAGCTTGGTTACGGATGTTTGCTTTTGTAACTTTGTGCGGACGTTACTCTTCTCCAGAATTCTCTTCCTAGCTAAAGGCTGAGCAGACAGGTGCTCAGGCAGTTAACGGGCCTTTCTCTCGCTGCCCCTGTGGCTCCAGACCCGGGGCGCAGCCATGGAGCCTTGCTCATTCCCGCCGTCTCGCTGGTGCCCGGTGGGACCGGGCAGGGGTGTGTGTGCCGGAAGACGCGGGCGCATCCGTGCGCAGGCAGGCAGCCCCCTGCCTGCCCCGGGTGCCCCATGTGCTACCGTGTGGCGGGCGCCCCGCCTCTCCAGTCCCCGTTCCGGCATCCCGGCCGCAGGCGGGTGCTGGGCCACGGGGCCACCCGTGGGGGTAACACGCCGCCCGTCTCTCCCTGCAGCCTACGGGATCGGCCTCCTGGTGACGTTCATGGCGCTGGCCCTCATGCAGCGCGGCCAGCCCGCCCTCCTCTACCTGGTGCCCTGCACGCTGATGATAAGCTGCGCCCTAGCGCTCTGGCGCAGGGAGCTGGGCATGTTCTGGACGGGCAGCGGCTTTGCGGTGAATACCCGTTTGCTATGACTGTCTGCGAGAAATAATAACCCAATAAGCCCTAACTAGAGTTAAAGTTGAGTAAAACCTCGTAGTTTCACGACTAAACCCCGCGGCCTCTGTCCCCGTTCCCAGAAGCTTCTGTTTGGTGTCCTGTCCGTGTGGCTCTGAAGGGTCCGAGCCGTCCCAGCAGAGGGGACGCGCTTGTGCCGTCCCACTGGGTGTGGCTTGAGGATGGTGCTAACAGCCCTTTACTAAAGGTGCCAGTCCCGAGGGACCGTGACACCCCATGTGATGGGATACTGGCTGCCGGCTGCTTCAGCCCTTGGGAACACAGTGCCGAGCCGGGGGGGCCACTGAGGTCCTCTGCCAGGGTGGGGGCTGTCCACCCAGGACGGGGAAAGGGCAGGGGGCCCGGGGGCAAACTGTGCAAGGCCAGGTGGAGGAACCAAGTTCGGCCAGTGGCTTGCTGTTCCTGGTTTTTGAGACAGAAGAGGAGAGGGACGGAGGCCACTCTTGGTGCAGCGCAGCACATTCGATGGGACGAGGGCACGTGTTTCAGTGGCGCAGGGACAGAGCTGACGCCCTGCGGGTATGGAAAGGCTGCGGCTGCCTCTGCTGCCCTGTCAGTAGCACACAGAGGCGGGCGACACCGGGACCAGCCTTGTCAGTTACAGGAGCTCCTGAGTGTGACATGTGTCCCTCTGGAGCGCTGCTGGTTGAGTGTGGTGTTACCGTGCCAGGTTTTGTGGAAGTTGAAACTCGCACCCTCTCCGTCCTGGCCTAGAGGCGCCGAACGGAGCAGGGCCCCAGGTTAACCTGATAGATGAACCAGATAACGTAACCGATGATAGGGCCTTGGGCCCTCCCGCGGGGCCCTCGGGGAAACGCTCCCGGCTTCATCGCCCACCGTCCTCAGAGGCTCTCAGTCCCGAGGAGTGCTGGCTTTGCCACAGGGCAAAGTTCTGGAAGCTTCAGGAGGCAGGGGAACAAGGCTCAGCGTTTCTGCATTGGGTCACCGGCCTGTGGTCCCGCCTTCTGGCTGGTGCTACTTGGCCCCAAGGGAAGGTGGCTCCTGGGTCTGGAGCTGGACCCTCGGGGGACGGTGACTCATCTGCCCTCCCCTGTCCACTGTCCCCGGGCTTTCCTGTCCTCGTCCCACGCCTGACTGTGGCCTCTTCTCTTACAGAAGGACCTACCTCAGTCTCCTTGGGCGGCGTCTTCAGCCGACGGCCCCCAGCCCCAGATGGACTCAGACACTGGCCTCTCCCAGCCGCCTCCAGGCGAAGGACTGGCCAAGTGCTCCCTGCCCACGAAGGAGCCCGCGGCATTGTCTGCGCCCGAGGAGACCGGGGCCAGAGCACCCCCGCAGGAGCCCACGAGCCCAGCCAGCCGCACCCCTGAACCCACAGGCCCAGTAGGCACCTCGGCCTAGATGATGGCGCAGACTCTCGGGCCCTCGCTGCCGCCCCTCTGCGCCGAGAGACCCCGAGACTGGATGTGCTCGGCCCTCCCCCCCCAACTTGGTGCTCTGGTCTGGCCGATGTCCCCGCTCTTCCTCCTCCTTGAGCAGAGCCCAGCTGCACCCTGGACCCTCTCCAGCTCCTGCTCCCAGCTCGAGTGGCTGCCGTGAGCCCCCGGACCGACGAGGTCACCCGTGTGGAGCGCCCAGCTCCACGGTCTTGCCTGTCAACTCGGTGGTTCCTCAGAAAGGGCAGGAAGTGCCGCCTCCGACCGCCCATGGCTGCAGATCCGCCCACATCTGGTGCTTACCTTGCCGCCACTTCCCTCAGGTTCTCTCCTGTGCCGCGCCTGCGCGTCCCCAGGGACGCTGGCCAGCAGAGCCCAGTCCGGCGCCTGGGCCCTGGATGTCTGGACTCAGGATGCGGGCCCGGCTGGCCGTGTCGGGCCTGCCTCTGTGTCGGCAGGGACTGAAAGCGGCGCCCGGCGTGACGGGCCACCCCTCTCGGGCCCGCCTGGCTCTTCCAGCAGCCAGGGCCGCCCATGCCTGCGCTCCAGCTTCTCCGCCTCTTAATAAACGGCCATGACTCGTTGAGCTCCGTAGTGTCACCTCTTGGGTGTGAGTCTCTCGGACCACCCTTGTTGGGGCGGGTGGGTGCCAGGCCGCACCCTCCACGGCGGCTGTGTCTTCTGTGTGGGCTCCGTTTGGTCTTTCAGCTTAGAGGGACTGGGGAGGGGGGCACCGTCCTCTCGGCATCTGCACATTCTCAACCCCACCCCAGACCGGCCTCTAGCGACACCACCGGCCGGGCGAGCATACTTTTTATTTAAACCGCCCAGGAGTTTCTGCAACGTGGAGAGTATTCTGGAATCGGCATTTTGTCTTCTACCTCACCGACAGGGTTCTCCGAACGTCAGGACAGAAATGCCGCGGTGCAGCGGCCCCCGTGCCAGGGCCATGCCCGTCCACGCAGCTTACAGACTCAAGTTCAGAAAGACATAGACCCTCCAGCCGCACGGTCCCAGCTCTGTCCCCGACGTGTCTGCTGATCAGTTGTAGACAGCAGGCGGGGGGTCAACCATGATCCATTCCAGAAAATACCAGCACCAGACAGACTCACAGCCTTTGTCAGCCATGCTTCTCTAGAAGAAATGGTTATTCCAAAAAAAAAAAAAAAAAGAGAACGTTTTCCACCTGTTTCTGTGTGTCTCTTAAAAAAACAGGTGACCTGGGAGGGAGACCAGCTGGACCTGCCGACCCCAGAGAGCCCCTGACTCGGAGGCCGGAGCTGGGGTGCAGCCCTGGGCGGCCGGGGTGCCAGGCCTGAGTGGCCCCCTTTGCACATCGGCCCACACCTTACTCTAAGCCATTTTGTACGTCGGTGTAGGAGCCGGGATTTCTCTCTGTCTTCTGTGTTTGACAAACATCAAGGAATTCAAGGCGGCTGTTAGTTCCTGAAGTGTCCATTTGCAGTTTTTGCCTTCTGTATTTTTGAAGGGAAACAGAGCATGAGTGGGGGAGGGACAGAGAGAGACAGAGACAGAATCCTAAGCACACTCCACTCCAGGCTCTGAGCTGTCGGCACAGAGCCCGCCGCGGGGTTGGAACCCAGGAGCCGCGAGATCATGACCAGAGTTGGGCGTTCAACCGACTGAGCCCCCCCAGGCGCCCTGACACAGCTTTTGATAGTTGTTGCTTGGCTCTCATGTTTCCCACAGTGTGGCAGCTGGCAGAGCCCGGCCCGGCAGGATGAGAGTGGCCTGGTCCGCGAGGATGGCCACACCGCCCCGGGGAGCGCGTCCGTACCGCCCACTGGAGCCGAGCAGGGCTGCTGCCCTATTTCCTGGCACTGGAGGGTCGAAGGAAGCCCAGTCAGCGCTCAGTCCACCCCGTGTTCCGGGCCATCGCGTGTCCGTGGTGATCTAAGCAGCGTGGCGGGGATCCGCACCCCGCAGACTTTGTGAAGAGCCAGCCAGCGTGTTTGGGGTCTTCCAGGCCACCCAGTCCCTGCCACAACTCAGCCCTGCTGCCATAACCCAAGTGTCACAGCACGTGGCGGGCAGGCGTGCCCGTGGCCAGGGCGCTGACGGACACAGAGATGTGGCTTCCGAGTGGTGTTCAGAGGTCACGTGATAGCCTCCTTTTGGTATTTTTCAACTAGTCAACACAGTGAAGCCCTTTCTTTGCCAGCATCTTCCAAGGGCGGCGGGCCCACCCCCGGCTGTGCCGCCCACGGTGTGAGCGGTGCCTCTGCTCTGCTGCAGAGAGAGAAGGCGAGGCTCCCGAGGCCGGTCCACTTGGCTGCGCGGGGCTGGCGGAGACGCAGCAGAGACGCGTCGCTCCTCCGAGATGGTCCCGACACCGGGTGCTCAGTGGTCTCGGCCAGGCCGCGGGGGCCGGGGGCCCAGCGTCCTTCGTGAGGGCAGGGAGGGCCCCACGCGCAGAGCTGCGGGTGGGCGCAGGGGGGACAGTGCTCCTGCCCTGTGGCGGGGCTCGGCTCGGTGCTGGAGTGCGGGCTCTGTAGTTGGCTCGGGGCCGTGAGGACAGCAGTGTTCTTCCACTAAAGCCCCAGAGCTTATTTGGTTTCCATGACTCGTTCATTCCATCAGCCTTCATTGAGCGCCTGCTGTGTGCCAGGCCCCCGCCTCCACCGGGGATTCACGTGCGAGGCTCAGACCCCACTCTGCCCCAGGTGGCTGACCCTGGAGAGGAGGGACAGGACACGAGTCCACACCTGTCTTTGTCTTTGGGAAGGGAACTTGGAGGAGACAGGTGAGGCCTGTAGTGGGGAGATCAGCATGGCTGCTGGGAGGGCAGGAGAGGGGCAGGGGTCTCTTGGCCCCATGGGGAAGGCATGGCCGGTGTCACCAGAAGGTGAGGGGGCAAGAGTCCTAGAAAGGGCATAGTGGCACCTGTCCTGGTGGGGGGAGGGGAGGGAGACCCCCCCTCCCCCCACAGCTGTCGTAGCTCAAGGACAGGTGCAGCAGTGGGAAGAGCCCAGGTCTGCAGTCTTGGCTTACATGCTGGAGGAGTGACCTCGGTCATGCCCCTATGCTCCCTCTGGGGCTGTAGCTGTTGCTTCTGCCAGTGGTGTGACGGCTGCTTCTCCAGGGCCTCCCTGCATGTGCTCAGGAAACGGGACCATGCTGCAGGCAGCCGGGACCCGGAGGATTGCTCTCCCTCTAGCACCATGCTTGGCTCCCCATGGCTTATGGCGTTTCCCACAAAAGTCAGTCGCCACTTAGGACATGAAAGACGATGCCACCAATGGTAGTAAGACAGCTGGTCCCTGGAGACAATTCAGAAAACATCCCCCGAGTGTCCTGAGCAGAGATGAAGATGTGTCCCCCCCAGGGCCGGTGAGGGAGAAGCAAGCAGGTGGGGAGGCCGAGGGTCCCAGCGTGGCTGTGGCAAGCGTGTCAAAACTGAGGCCAGGCCCCTGCCCCAGCCTGGCCACGACAAACGCCCCCCTCCCCCCGTCCTGACCAGCCCTTTCCTGACTGCCCACGGCTTCGGAATCGAGGGGCCTGAGAAAGTGCCTCAGCCTGGGGGACCTGGGCCAGAAAATGAATAAAGTGCGGATGTTCGCTAACTAACAATGTGTCACTATCGGTTCGTTAATTGTGATGGCGCGTCACTCACGGAGAAAACGGGGTGCAGAGTAATTGGCGCTCTCCACAGCTCTTCCGTAAATCTGAAACTTCTGAAATCAAGTGGGTTTTTTAAACTATGGCAGTTACTCACACACCCCTTCCCCGAGACCCCCCCCCCCCCCCCCCCCACCCCACCCCCCACCCCCACCCAGGCCCCGTCCTGGACTCGCCCGCCCCTGGCCTCACCCTCCACCTGCGCCCGAGGGGGAGGAGGGAGGCCGCGCCCCCCGCCCCGCCCCGCCTCCCTGGTGCTGGCGGCTCGCTGGGCTCCGCTGGCCGGCGGTGGTGGCGGCTCTGGCGCGGCCTCAGCCCCTGCGCGGCTCCGCGGCTCGGTGAGTCTGGGTCCCTGGAAGGGCTGGGACGGCCCCTCTGCGCGGTGGCCCCCCGGGGCGGCACTGCGCGGCAGGTGGGGCAGAGCCGCCGCGGAGCCGGCTGGACAGGTGGCGGGGAGGGGAGGCCCGGGGGTCGCGGCGACGAGGCCAGTTGCACTGCGTGTCCCGGCAGCCAAGGGCGCCGTTTCCCCGCCCTCCGTTCACGCTAAGCTGGAGCCCCGGGCGGAGGGGAGTGCGGGAGGGACCCGGGACAGAGGCAGTGAGGGCTGTGGGGCGCCCGGCCCTCCGGTCAGCATCTGATTCCCTGGAAGTGACAAACGACAAGGGTACCGGGGCCACGTTAGGAAGGGTGTGGTCTGAAGGGGTGAGGGTTCTGTTTTCTGTGTGGCAGGAAAGCCACCCTGGCACCAAGGGCAGGCTGTCACTGGAGTTCTGCGGTCCGGTCAGAAGTACTCGCTTTGCCCCTGAAATGGCTGAGGGTGGCCGGGCCACAGGGGCCACATCTCAGGGTTCGCAGGCTCCCTGGACCCCACGGGGGAAGGTGTGGGCTTTGGGGGACTGTGTGTTCACATTAAACGCAAGCCTCATTGCCACGTGCAGGGACAGCCTCGGGAACCCTGCAGGTGAGTGGACTCAGGTTCTGCGCGTGGCCGCGGACCCAGAGCCCGTGCCACCTGCCCGCAGGCCTGACCGGGGTGCTGTGTGAGACTGTGCGTCTGTGTCGCTGCCACCTCGTGTGTGAGGTTGTGCAGTCGCGTGTGGCTGTATGGCAACAGTGTGTGCTCTTGTGTGGCTGTGTGAGGATGTACAGTCACGCGTGACCGTGTGTAGTTGTGTCCCGGAGTGTTTGTGGGGTGGCTGTGCGTGGCTGTGTCACTCAGTGTGCGACCACGCACGTGAGCCTGTGTGTGTCTGTGTTGTGTTTGTGATTGCACTGGGAGATGCTGTCTGATTTTGTACGCGGTTGTGTGAGGCATCACGTGTGTGAACTCCTCACTAGCCTCCCGGCCTGGAGAACGGGGATGGCGGCCACCGCGGCTCGCGTGGATCGGAGAGCCAGGCCACGGCGGTCCCCAGGAGACGTGGCGGCACGCGGCCCTCGCACACAAGACGTCAGACGTAGGCACTGATCTGACCGCGGTGCGTGGACTGAGGCCAGTGAAGCCCGCAGCCCATCCCGGCTTTGAGCTCCGTCCTTGACGTGCATGTGGCCCCAAGTTCACTCCGTGTGCAGGGCGGGGTTTGGAGGGTCTGCAGCGTGGTGAGCGGCCTTCCGCTAAGGCTGGGAACTCCTGTTCGGAACAGCCTGCTCTGAGTGCGGCCTGAAGACAGAGCATCCCCCTCCCGCGATCACTGCGATCACTGCTGTGGGGGGAGAGTCTGATGCCCTGGGAGGGACTGGGAGGAACCCGGGAGGGACCGGGCAGAGGCGGGCGCTCCTCTGACCGCGGCCGGGTGAGCCCTGCCCGTCCTGGAGGGGAACAGAGGCAGGGGAAGCAGATGCCTGTGTCTGGGCCTCGTCATCCACGCGCTACAGGCAAGGTGCGTGTGGGGGCCGCCGTGTGCTTCTGGGACGCGTGACTCTTACCGAGGGGTGTGGCTGGTGCATGGGGAGCTGAGAACCCCATCTTGGGAGGCTCACCTGCTGTACCTGGACAGCAGGGTCCTGGGGTGGCAGGGGCCCATTTCGCGACAGAGAAGCCACCAGCGAAGTGGGGGACATCGCTGGGATCAAAAGAACTGTGTGTGTGAGGAAGAGGAGGAGGGGAGGCAGAGAGACAGAGGCAGAGAGAGGGAGTCTCTCCAAGCCTCAGTTTCTTCATCTATAAACTGGTGGCAGGCGTGACCTTTCTGCTCATGGCTGCTCCTCTCCTTGTCCACGTGAGTAGAGACGGGACACAGCTGTCCCCAGCTATGTATTTTAACATTCATGGCTCTAAAATTAATGCAAAGGATAATATATTCTGGGCTGCTGGCTCATACCTGGATAAGGCTTTGTTTTTCCTACTCTACCTCTATTAATTAAAATCAATGATTTGGCGGGGGGGGCACCTGGTGGCTCAGTTCGGTTGAGCGTTGGACTTCGGCTCAGGTCATGATCGCACAGTTTGTGAGTTTGAGCCCCACGTCAGGCTCTCTGCTGACCGCATGGAGCCTGCTTAGGATTCTGATTCTCTCTCCCTCTCTCTCTGCCCCTCCCCCACTTGCACTCCCTCTCTCTGGCGCCCAGGTGGCTCAGTCAGTTAAGTGGCCGACTCTTGATTTCAGCTCAGGTCATGGTCTCACAGTTCATGAGTTCTAGCCCTGTGTTGGGTTCATTGCTGATGTCGGGGAGCCTATTTGGGATTCCCTCTCCCCCTCTCTCTGCCCCTTCCCTGCTCATCCTCTATCTTTCAAAATAAATAAACATTAGGGGCGCCTGGGTGGCGCAGTCGGTTAAGCGTCCGACTTCAGCTCAGGTCACGACCTCGCGCTCCGTGAGTTCGAGCCCCGCGTCGGGCTCTGGGCTGATGGCTCAGAGCCTGGAGCCTGCTTCCGATTCTGTGTCTCCCTCTCTCTCTGCCCCTTCCCCGTTCATGCTCTGTCTCTCTCTGTCCCAAAAATAAATAAACGTTGAAAAAAAAAATTAAAAAAAAAAAAACAAAATAAATAAACATTAAAAAAAATTTTTTTACACAGGATAAAATTTAAAAACATTAAAAACATAAAATCAATGATTTGGGAACAATTTTACTTGCAAAGACGGCATGGCAGGTCCCTGCACACGCTGCACCAGCTTCCCCTCAAGTAATCACCGGGCAAAGATGCAGACCAGAAAATGAATGTGGTCACAGCACTTGCGCCAACCTCGTTCAGGTTTCCCAGTTTTCCCACGAATGTACTTTTTCCGTTACGGGCTCCAGTCTGAGAGCCCCCATGGCATTTAGGACCTGCATTAAGCTTACTTTTTAAATTTTCATTTTACTTATTTATTTTGAGAGTGTGTGCACACGAGCAGGGGAGGGACAGAGAGAGAGGGAGAGAGAGAATCCCAAGCAGGCTCTGCACTGTCAACCCAGAGCCCAACTCAGACCCACAAACTGTGAGATCATTCATGACCCGAACTAAAATCCAGAGTTGGATGCCCAACCAACCGAGCCACCCAGGCGCCCCAGACCTGTGTTAGTTTTAAATTATACAAGTTGTAGGTGGCTGGAGGTTTGTTTCTTGAATCTTTGAATCTTTATCTGTTTTCCCGGGTATCACCCATGTTTATCAGCAACCCCGCCCGGCGCCCTGAGGGGTCCCCAACTCCCTGTTCCTCTGTGCATGTTACTAAAGCTAAGGGAACACACGATATCATCACCGCAAACAGTTTTCTCACAAACACCTCTTCCCATGAAAACCTAACAAAAAGTCCACAGACAGAAAGGAAAAAAAAGAGGCCGAGCTTATTAAATTTCCTGTAGGCTTGCTGAGTGATTTATTTCATGGAGTGGGGGCGGCGGGCAGGGGAGGTCTCCTGGCGAGCCCGCAGAGAGGCGGGAGAAACAGGAGAGGCTGGAGGGCGGGCAAGGGGGGCCTGTTCCAGCAGCAGGCCTTGGGCCGTGCAGCCGGGCGGGAGGGGAGGGGGGCCAGCATCACATGGGATCAGGGGAAAAAGATGGGCTTTCACAGGGGGCTGGGGTGGGGTGGGGGCAGGGGGGAGGGTCGAAGCAGAGGCGAAGTCAGGGTTTTCCTGGGCAGACAGTGAACTCCGGTGCTCTTTTGCCCTTGCAGACGCTGGATCAGCACCCCAACTGACGGGGCACAGGTGGCCACTGGGGGCGAGGGGAGATCGGCGGCGGGCACCTGGCCGCTACAGAAAGGGTGGGGGGCCTGGAAGAGGTGGAGAGAAGGGGCCAGATGGGCCCCCGATAGTAAAGTGTGGTGCCTGGAAGGGAACAGAACACCGGGTGGGGTCTGCGTATAAATGAGTGAGCGGATGATGCATAGCAAATTATTTCGGATGTTAGCAGATTAAAACATTTATTAGAGGCACCTGGTAGGCTCAGTTGGTGGAGACTGTGACTCTTGATCTTGGAGTCAGGAGTTCGAGCCCCATGTTGGGGGTGAGGTTTACTGACAACAAACGTTTATCAGTTTATCATGCCACGGTTTCCGTGGGGCGGGATCTGGGGGTGATTCATCCAGGTGGTCTGGGCTCGGGGCCTCTCATGATGTTGCCGTCAGGGTGTTGGCCGGGGCCGGGAGAGCCGCTTCCGGGCCTGCATCTGTGCAGTGGTGCATGAGCATCGTCGCGGCAAGCGGCCCCCGAGACGACGCCTCTCGTGGCAGCCCTTGAAGCCTTGGTCCACTGCTCTGGCACGCTGTGCTGAGGAGTGACGTCCCAGCCGTTGACACCAAGCTGTGCCCCCTGGAGCCGTGAGGCCAGAGTGTGGGGTGGGACGGCGGTTCTCTCGGTCAGGATTGGGTTAAGAATGAAGAGAACGTCCATTTGCTCTTTCCCTGACTTCCGCTTCTCCCAAAGGGACCCATGGAAGTCCAGGCTCAGCGCCATCCTGCAGTCTACTCCCAAGGGTGCAGACTGCACAATCCAGGAGAAAACAGATACAGCAGGGGGGTGGAAGCATCTGCCATGAGGATATAGATAAGCATGGCAGGCAGCAGGCACAGCAGATGCAAAGGCCCCGGGGCAGGATTGTGTCCTGCACGTTTGAGGAGCAGTGGGAAGGCTCCGTGGCTCTAGTGAGGGAGGAAGGAGGAACAGCTGAGGACAGACGAGGGAGGATGGGTGGGACTGGGTCTCCCAGGCATTTTGCCCTGAGTGAAAGCCCCGGGGAGGATTGAGCAGAGGTGGGACATGGCCTGAGTCAGGTTTTAGCCGCTGAGGATGGAAGCCGCCAGCCCTGTGATGAGGCCCGGGTGGTTCTCTGTTTAACCAAGGCAGGTGCGGCACAGGTGGGCCAATGCTAGGTATGTTCTGGGGGTGGGGCAGCCAGCACTTCCAGGCTGTGGAAACATGTCATGCTGACCCTAGGAGATGTGGTCTCAGTTGATCACAGAAGGTGCTGCCTGAGGCAGGGAAGGCCGTGGGAAGCCACAGGCTTCAGTCTGGTGTGCGTCAGATCTGAGCAGCTTGCCAGTCATTGGGCTGGGGTCACCACAAGTTTGGTGGCTTGAACCAGCTCACATTTAATACCTCTCAGTTTCTGTGGGTCCGGAATCTGGACGTGGCTGAGCCGGCCCCCGTGCTCAGGGTCACACGAGACCGTGTTCTCAACTGAAGGCCAGACTGGGGAAGGACCCACCTTCCAAACTCATTCAGGTCATGGGCGAGCACGGAGGGCCTGGCTTTGGCAGCCTGCCAGCTGGTGGCCGCCCTCTGTTCCTACAGGCCATCTGGGGGTCTCCTAGGTGGCCACATACTTCATCAAGCCAGCAAGGGGGTTGTTAGCTCCAGTCTGCCAATACAGGGTCTTACCTAACGCAATATACTCAGGACAGGGATGGCCCATTGGCTCTGCTGCGTTCCAATGGGTAGAAGCAAGCCACACAAACTCAGGGGGCGAGACTGCCCAGGGGTGTGAATACCAGGAGGGGAGGGCCCACGGGGTCACCTTGGGTCACCAGCAGGAGGAGGCTCCAGCAGCCAGCTGGACCTGAGTCCAGAATTCAGAAGAGGAGTCTGGCCAGGAGCTTGTAGAATTCAGGGATGTTATTAAAACCACAAGACTGAGTGGCGTCACTGGAGGAGGGCACCTATCTGGAGGGAGACCGTGAAAATATTCATTAAATCTTCTTGAAATGGCCTACTTTTTTAAATTAAAATTTTTTCCCCTTTTAAAAAGAAAATGTAGTCACTGCAACACAAATAGAAAATAAGAAAGGGGCACCTTGGGGGGGGGGTTCAGTCAGTTGAGTGTCTGACTTCGACTCAGGTCACGATCTTGTGGGTTCGTGAGTTCGAACCCCACATCAGGCTTGCTGCTGTCAGTGCAGAGCCTGCTTTGGATCCTCTGTCCCCCTCTCTCTCTGCTTGTCCCCCACTAGCACACTCTCTCTCTCAAAGTAAACAAACATTGAAAAAAAAAAAAAAGAAAGAGGTCACTGACAATAAATAAGTACATGGGAAGAAAACCAGTATTGTTAGGTAGTTACTGCCCTTCGGGGCCCAGACGAAGCAAGGCAGGCAGGACACTCACCTTGGGCACAAAATTTGAAGGGACAAAAAAACAGTCAGTGTTCATGAGAAATGATGCTGCAATGCGATCACGAAAACACCAATGAACGCAGAGAAATTCCCGATGAGCAAAATATCGAAGTTTCAAACCAACACAGCACCCGGCAGGGCTGGGAGTGGGGGCGGAGAGAGAGGTGGTCGGGGACGTGCAAAGTCCTGTCTTTGTGTGCCACATCGGTATTTGGTTGCTCGTTTTCTTGCTGTTAATGTTTATATGTTTAAAATGTTGTGTGAAAATATTTATCTCGAACTGAGGTTTGTGGGGGCACCCTTGCACTTTGCCCCTGAGGCCAGCCCCTCGATCCCTTCACCCTAGGCACTGGGCTGGGTACTCTCCCTGAAGGCTGTGCACCCACAGTTCACGCCCTTTTTGAAAACAGTCACAGACAAGAGTGGCATTAGGAACATGTTGGCTCCAAGCTGAAGCTGTCCCCGGCATCATCGGGGGGCTGGAAACAAGTTGTTCCCGCCCTGGCGTCGTGCTCAGCACCCCCTTGGGAACCCCTGAATTGCTCCAGACCCTTCCTGGTAGATGAAGACAGAGGGGGAGCAGGTGCCCAGATGTCCTGATCTCCAGGTTATGACTAGAACAGTTCCAGGTGACCTAAGACACTTGGTCACCCCAGATGGGGGTGACTTCCTCGGTGTCACCCAATCCTTGCTGAGTTGGGATGAGAGGCTGGCATTTCGCCTCCCGCCTGGGCCCGGGAACGTCGGGACAGGGGGGGTATGTACTCGAGCTGGATGCTGGGCAAGCCACAGGTTCAGCTTGGAGACGCTGGTGTTCACAGCTCACAATTTGGGTCTCTACGTTCTAGACACCCTGCCTCTTCCTTCCCTCTGTCTCCGTGCACACTTCAGATCTTGGAACCGGTGTCAGTCCTTCTTGAAGCTTCTACTGGTCATTCCCATAACTGGGGACAGCAAGTCTGTGCCTACTCATTTCTCTTCTTTTGCCACTGCACTCATTCTTTAGATTTGTCTGGGGTGTTCTCATGTATCTCTCAAGCGCAGGTGGTAACTTATCCTCCTACGTTTCTTTCAAAAAAAAAAAAAATAAACTATGCCTCATCCTGTCCAGGGCTTTCTCTTAGCTCAAGGTCACCGCGTGAGCCAGCAATCGCCTTCTTGGGTTCTCTCTTATTTCTCTTAATCGGCTATCTTCCCTCTTTGCACTCAGCTTTCGTTGTCCATTCTCTCCCAGCCCAATCTTTACAAAAACAAAAAAAACAAAAATAAAACAAACTCTGGAAGATATTTTGTAGTCTGAGATTAAGGGCATGAAGGATCTTCTGGAGCCTCCCATCCCTGTACCTTTCCCTAAGTAAACTGCCCATTTGTCTGAGACAGCTTGTCTCCATTGTATCTGAGTGACAAGGGAAAGGGAAAGATAATCGACGTAGGCAGATTCGGTTTGGGGCTGACATTTTTTTTAAGTCCTAAATGAACTTCACGTGTTGGTCCGAACTCTACTGCAATTTAGAAATACGGGTGCTTTCATGAAAAGAGGCTCAACGTCGCTCCTCATCAGGGAAATACAAATCAAAACCACACCCAGATATCACCTCACGCCAGTCAGAGTGGCCAAAATGAACAAATCAGGAGACTATGGATGCTGGAGAGGATGTGGAGAAACGGGAACCCTCTTGCACTGTTGGTGGGAATGCAAACTGGTGCAGCCACTCTGGAAAGCAGTGTGGAGGTTCCTCAGAAAATTAAAAATAGACCTACCCTATGACCCAGCAATAGCACTGCTAGGAATTTACACAAGGGATACAGGAGTACTGATGCACAGGGGCACTTGTACCCCAATGTTCATAGCAGCACTCTCAACAATAGCCAAATTATGGAAAGAGCCTAAATGTCCATCAACTGATGAATGGATAAAGAAATTGTGGTTTATATACACAATGGAATACTACGTGGCAATGAGAAAAAATGAAATATGGCCTTTTGTAGCAACGTGGATGGAACTGGAGAGTGTGATGCTAAGTGAAATAAGCCATACAGAGAAAGACAGATACCATATGTTTTCACTCTTATGTGGATCCTGAGAAACTTAACAGAAACCCATGGAGGAGGGGAAGGAAAAAACAAACAAACAAAAAAAGAGGTTAGAGTGGGAGAGAGCCAAAGCATAAGAGACTCTTCAAAACTGAGAACAAACTGAGGGTTGATGGGGGGTGGGAGGGAGGGGAGGGTGGGTGATGGGTATTGAGGAGGGCACCTGTTGGGATGAGCACTGGGTGTTGTATGGAAACCAATTTGACAATAAACTTCATATATTGAAAAAAAACAAGAAATACGGGTGCTTTGAGAAAGTTGAGTTTTAAATCGACTTGACTTTATGACTGGAAACTGGTAATTAGCCCCTGATCAATCCAGCCTTCAGCTTTTGTCTCTCAATGTTACGTCATTAAGTGGAACATACAGCGATGCAAAGAGGTTGCTCCTTAGAGGTCTTTAGCCAACTTTTTGCAAAGCTAATATAGGCATACTGATAGCTCACTTGTTGGTAAAATTGTTAGCTTTTCACTGAAGCAACAAATGCCTTGTGTGTGCCAACGATTTGCACAGGCTTTACCAGGACATGAGAGCAAGGCAGAAGGTGCACGTCTGTCCTTGAGGAGTTGACAGGGGTCTAGAAGATTCTCTAACCTGCATGTGTCCATGGAGTACTTCATAATCACTTCCCAGCCAGGGAGCCCTGTTGCCTCCATGGCTTTACGCCTTCTACTCCACACCAGCGTTTACTGCACCAGCGCTGAACCCCCCTTCTGGAATCCACACTCACAAGGACAGGCACAAACTTCTGCTCCATCCATCCTTTCCGATTTCTGTTAGCGATTTTTTTTATTGCAATAGAGTACACCCAACCTAAAACTCACCATCGTAACCATCTCTGAGCGCACAGCTCAGCGGCGTCAGGCACACTCACACTGTGGTGCAGCCACCCCCATCATCCGTGTCCAGAACTTTCCATCTCCCCACACTGAGACTCTGTCCCCATGAAACATGGACTCCCTGCCCCCTGCCCCACCCCTGGCTCCCACATCTACTCTCTGTCTCTGTGGATGGAACTCCTCTAGGGACCCCCTGTGAGTGGGGTCACGCAGGATTTGTCCGTGTCTGGCTTCTGTCCTTCTGTCCTGTGGCGCACAGTGTCCTCGGGGTCCCTCCATGTTATAGCAGGTGTCAGGATTCCTTTGGGAGAATACACATGGAATGGCTAGGAGCAAGGGCTGGTGAAGAGAGTCAGGTGAGGACCTAGACTTTGAACTTGGTGCTGAGGGTGGTAAAGAGCTACTGAAGGGCCAGGGAGTAGTGCCATTGTATGTGTGCAGACCAGGGCCTCTCTCCCTTGGCACTGTGGACATGTGGGGCATCCTGGGCTGTGAGAAGTTGAGCAGCATCTCCGACTTCCACCCCCTCAATGCCAAGAGTGCCCCTAGTCATGACAGCCGCAAACATCCCCAAACATCTGCCCACTGTCCCCTGAAGGCAAAATCACCCTGGGTGAGATCCCATGGTCTAGGTAGCTATCTCTAGTTGTATAAAAAATGGGTAGGTTGACGCAGGCAAGAACACCACTAGCCCAGGGAAGGGGTGAAGGTATGGGAGCAGGAATGGGTGGGGGGGGACCCCTGGAAAGGAGGAAGGACGTGGAGTGGCCAGATTTGGAGGTGACCAGCAAGGAAGGGAAGGAAGATGGAGAAGTGATAGAGGAAGACTGGGGGGGTAGGGGGGGGCTGGTCTAGAGCATCAGCAAATGGGAGAGGTAGTCCCCAGGACTCTGGAGAGAGAAGAGTGAGCAGGTTGGCTGGGGTAATACACTTCCCACTTGGGACAAGCTGAGCTGTGTGCAGAAGTGTCCCATGTCCATTCCCATCTGAAGCTCCAGAGAGACATGAACTGGAAACTTCTATGTGGGGCTTGCTGGTAGATAAATGATCACTGGTGCTGTGGACTCTCCTAGGGGCAGCACCAGAGAAGGGAGCCGTGGAGGACAGGGTGGGAGAAGGCTGACAGATAGTGACGAGAAAGGCCTCTGCAGCTTACAACTGGTTGATGTGTTTTGTTTGGTGGCTGCTTACGTGGTCCCATCAAGATGTTACCAGCAGAGGAGCCAGCTGGTGAGGACACAAAGACCTAGTGGAAGGCCCCTCTATCACTCCTGCTGCCTCTAGGAAGCCCCTAATCAGACTGGAAGAGGAGTTTAGGAGGGAGTTTCCTGACCACAGGCCCGCTGGGGCTACATGTCCACAAGTCTACAAAGGCCTTGGGGAAACAGGCACCCCAACACATGGGGAGGTGACATCATCTGGGACCCTGAACTCCGATGACCCTGACACTGTGTTGACTGTAGTGTGTGTTTGTCTGACCAGAGCTGAAGAGGTGGGTGAAGAGGATCTTCCTTAGTGCCCGTGTAGTAGAAGTTACTGCTCCCTGCTTTAGTGTGTTGATGAGCCATAAGCTTAGTCTTATAAGAGAGACAACCCCATCCTGAACCAGTTCAAGCAAAGATTGGCTCCTTTGCCTGGGCAAACCAGAAGAAGCCCTGGCCTCTGGCAGAGCTGGGTCACTCGGTCTTGTCCCTTGAAGCGTGCCCCTGGGTGTGCCCCCCCACATCTCTTCCTTCAGGGTGTTGATCTCATCCTCCTTCCTGTTGACAGTCAAGGTGGCCCCAAGCCTACCTATGGCAGTTTAGGAGCCCCACTGGGAAGAATGCTTCCCCCCATTCCCCCCTATTATTGTTAGTTGAACTGTATGAAATTGATCATGTCCTGTTGTTTTGGGTCTAAAAAAAGGGCAATTTCATACAGTTGAAACTCAGGGAAGAAACTCAGTTGGCTTGCTTCAGTCATGCATGACCCCATGGACCAATCACTGATGGGAGTGAAGAGGTGGGTATCGTGACTGGCAGGCCTGGGTTCAGTGTGGACCTGGCACCAAAGGGGGTGGGCATGAGAGTGTGACTGGTAGGTCTGGTGGCCAGGTGCGTGGGGCTCACGCCTGGGGTAAGTCTTCCCCAAAGAAAGTGATCTGGGAAGACGAAAACGATATTGCCACCCCACGTTATAAGAAATGAGAACTAAAGGGAGAAGGCCGGTCATTGGCCATAATTAGGCCTGAAGAGGTTTACCTTTCTGGGGGTCACAGACTACTTGGGTTGAAGCTGGAACATGGATTTTGGTCTTCTGATGACCAGCATTCCTTCCACCTGACTGTAGAGCACCATGGGGGAAAGGCAGTTCCCATTTTCAAGGTGTTTTTCCTATGAAGATGCCTAATGTCCTGAATCAACACTCAACCCTCTCTCCTGGGTCAGCACTGCCCACAGAAAGCTTGTATTAGATTCCTGTTGCTGCTGTAACAATGTGGGCCTCCCGGAGCTACATCCAGGTGTGGGCAGGGCTGGTTCCTCCCGGGGGTCCCAAGGAGACCCGTCTCTCCCCTTTTCCACATCTGTGGCCTGTGGCCACTCTTCCATACTCACAGCCAGCAGCATGAGGTCTGCCCCTCTCTCTGCCTCCCTCTTATGAGGACCTCGTGAGGACCCTGCACCTCTGAAGAACCCAGGGTCACCCCTGCCTTAGGGGCCTCAATTTGGCCCCCCCTGGCAAAGTGCCTTCAATGTGCGAGGCGAGCATGTCCAAGGTCCCGGGGACGAGGACATGGACGCCTTTGGAGCTATTCTTCCACCTACCACAGGGTCTAAGCAAAATGCCACTTCTGTGGAAGTGCCCGGGGACACTGTCAGGTTGTTCGGACCAAACAGTCCCTGCCTTTCTAAGCCTTGCTTGGTTCAGAGGCAGATTTTGTAGCCTGATTTTTATCTGCCCTCCACCAAGCCTGCCAACTGCCGGATGAGGTTTCTCGGCCCTTGGAGGAGGCCGCGTGGGGGTCGTGCCGGGGCGCGAATGCACTGGTGCAGGTCCAGCCCGGGGATCAGCGGGACTCAGAGGCGCAGCCAGCAGGCGGCCGGCTCCTCCTGAGTTTCCTTGTTTGTTCACAGAATCTGGCTCCTGGCTCTCCACATTCTGGATGTTTCTGTATCAACTGTGTCCTGCTGCTCCCCATGGTTACTGGCTTCCTCCTCACCTCCTCCATCTATCCGCCTCCTGTTTCAGTTTGTGGCCTATGTACCTCCTTGCTTGCGCTCTCTCCTGATCCCTCCCTTCCCTTCTTTCTTTTCCTTTCTTCCTCCTCCCTCCTTCCCTTCCTCTCTTTCAGTAATACACACAAGACACCTTAGCCATGTCTAAGTACACAGCTCACTGACATTAAGCACATTCACATCATTGTGAATGTTGTCTGCCACCCCACCATCCGTCTCCAGAACTTTCCACCTCCCCAAACTGAGGCTATGTCCCCATGAAGCACTGACTCCTCACCCCCCTGCCCTAGCCCTGGCTCCCACCATCTACTCTCTGTCTCTGTGAACAGGACTCCTCTAGGGACCTCCTTTATGAGTGGGGTCGTGCAGGATGTGTCCTTCTGTGTCTGGCTTCTGTCCCTGCACACAGCATCCTCGGGGTCCATCCACATGGTGGCAGGTGGCAGGTGGCAGGATGCCTTCCTTCCCGAGGCTGAACAAGAATATTCCAGCGTGTGGGTGGACACATTGTGTTTGTCTTTGACCCACCGATGGACACTTGGGGTGTTTCCACCTCTTGGCCACTGTGGATGATGCTGCTGTGAACACAGATATATTAGAGCTTCATGACCCCGCTTTCAGGTTCTTCGGGTATATACCTGGGAATGGCATTGCTGGGTCCTGTGGTCATTCTATGTGATAATTTTATGCAATTCATATGGTAATTGTATTTCATTGTTTGAGGAGCCACCAAGCTGTTTTCCACAGTGGCCGCCCCATTTTCCATTCCCACCAGCCATGCACAAGTCTTCTGACTTCACATCCTCGCCAACTCTTGGTATTGTCTGTTTTTGGATGATGGCCACCCTAATGGGTGTGATCTCTCTCTTTAGCTCTTCTTTCGTGAAGAGTGAACTACCAACTATAAGGTCAGAGGTTGAGACTGCCTGCACATCTGACACCACATGCGAGTTCAGAGGGGTTCTGGGGCGAATTCTGTCCCCTCAGAGTTTGTATGTTGAAGTCCTAACCACCAACACTTCAGAAGGATAATTATTGGAAAATAAGGTCTTCACAGAGGTGACCAAATTAAAATGGGGTCATTAGGGTGGGTCCTAGTGCTCTATGACTGATGTCCTTATAAGAAGGGACCTTGGGACACAGACGTGCACACAGGGAGAAGGTCCTATGAAGACGGAGGCAGAGATGAGGGGATGCTTCTACAGGCCAAGGGTCACGACTGCTGTGACCAGCAGAATCTAGGAGCCTGGGGCAGGTTCCCCCTCACAGCCTCAGAAGGAACCAGCACTACCTACACCTTGATTTTGGACCTCTGGCCTCCAGGGGTGGGAGAGAATACATCTCTGCTGTTTGAGCTGCTCGGTTTGTGTTGCTCTGTTATGGCAGCCCCAGGAGACTCATGCAGGGAGGTCCCCTGCACCGCTCTTAGGTGTAACAACTCCCTAGAAAGACTCAGAACTCACTAAAAGCGGGTACAGTCACAGTTACGGCTTGCAGGGATTAACATTACGGGGTAAAAGGAGCCAAAGAGAGAGGCCAGTGGGGAAGAGGGCAGTTGTCTCAGTCTGCTCGGGCAGCTCTAGCTGGACACCACCAACCAGGTGGCTGATGAACAACACACATTTCTCATGACTCCAGAGGCTGGAAATCCAAGTTCAAGGCACTGGCAGGTTCCATATCTGGTGAGAGCCTGTTTCCTGGTTCACAGATGGCCATATTCTCACTGTGTCTTCACATGGAGCAGGGGCCAGGGAGCTCTCTGGGGCCTCCCTTACAGGGGCACTTACCCCATTCATGCGGGCTGTACCCTCATGACTTAATCCCTCCCAGAGGCCCCACCTCCCCGTACCGTCATCTTGGGGAGTAGGGTTTCAGCATATGGATTTGGGGGGACAGAGACACTAGTCTGCAGCACCAGGACAAAGACAAAGCCTGACGCTTCCATGGTCCTCTCCCTGCGCAGTCAGGGTGTGTTGTTCTTGGGGCACGTGCGACAACACGCATGGACTATAACCAATCTGAGCAGCACCCCCTAACTTCCATTTTCTGTGTCCAGCGTTTTTCCCAAGACTGATTCATTGATGGATTTGCTGGCTGATCCACTGATTGCCCACATGGTTGATCTCAGCCTCCAAGAAAAAGCTCCCAGACGCTGAGGATAAAGTCTGGGCAATCTTAAATTTGGCCTACACATCCTCTCATCGGGCGATCTTTACCCCCTTGAATTCCCATTCCATTCTCTTCTTGCCAGATTTGCCTTCTCAGATGTGTCTTCAGGAAATATTAAGAAAAAAGACAGCAGGCACACTTGCCCCATGAGTACTTCCTGGGTCATTGGCACAGAGAAGGAGCTTTGCTCAGGACAATACAACCCAAAATGTGGCCTGGTCTCCCAAGGACACCAGGGTTCCGGCAGCTGACCTCAGTGCAGTGGATGCTGTGTGGGCTGTCTGGCTTGATGGAACACTGACGGTGACCGCTGTAAGGACAGCTTTGGGTGCATCGGGTATTTTGATGCCAAGCACATTCAGTTCTAAGTATTTTAATTAGCTATAATTTCTTCCTGGGATCATTAATTCTGTAGAAGTAATTTTAGACTTTTCAACCATGATTTTGTTATTTCCAGTCATCTAATTTAATTGCAGTGCCACGAGGGGCACCTGGGTGGCTCAGTTGGTTAGGCGACCGACTTCGGCTCAGGTCATGATCTTGCAGTTTGTGAGTTCGAGCCCTACGTCAGGCTCTATGCTGACAGCTCAGAGCCCGGAGCCTGCTTCGGGTTCTACGTCTCCCCCTCTCTCTACCCCTCCCCTGCTCACGCTCTGTGTCTGTCTCTCAATAATAAATAAACCGTTAAAAAAAAAAAAAACTTTAATTGCACTCCACAAGACATGTGCATCGAGTGTAGAGTTTTTGGGTTTTGTGGAGATTTGCTTTGTGGTTAAGTACATGATTAATTTTTGTAAATATTTCGTGTGTGCCTGAAAAAGTAAATTTATTCTCAATACAGAGAATCCTGAAAAAGTAAACTTATTCTCAGTATAGGGAATATAGGTCCATTAAGTAAACTTGTCTAGTGTTAAATTTTGGTATTACATACATAAGAGTTTACAATTTTTCTCTCTTTCATTTTGTGCCTTTTGCGGTTTACAAGAGACCACCTAAAACATCTAGCTGACTTTTAAAAAGACCTAACCTCACCAATTCTTTTACATTTAAGTACATTTGTATGTTTTCTTTTTCTCTTTCTCTGCCTTCTTCCCTTTCTCCTGCATTCACATCTTTTTTCACTCTGCTATTTGGAAGCTATCCATTTCAGTTCTGTTATCAAAATTGCTCTTAAAATTTTTCCATGCATGTTTCACTTGACAAGGTCTGAAATTAATCACTAATCTCTTTTTTTTCTCTGAACCTTAGAGTCTTTCAACTGCACTCATGCTTCCATCTTGTAGCCGGTTCAGCCTTGGTATCTGTGCACCCCAAGTTGGTCAATATTATCGTTTTATAGACACAGTGCTTTTCCGATGCTTCCCCATGTTAACCAGTATCTGGGTTCATGGTGCTTTGGCATTTCACCTCTTTGTTCCAAATCCAATTTTAGTTTTCCTCATTCCATCCTTCAGTAGCGTTTTTCAGTGCTGGTGTGTTAGTGCTGAGCTTCACAGTCTTCCTGCAATTGTCTGCATTTGAGTCTCCTTTTTTTTTTTAAGTTTATTTTTTTTTTAATTTTTTTATTTTTTTTTTACCGTTTATTTATTTTTGAGACAGAGCATGAACGGGGGAGGGTCAGAGAGAGGGAGACACAGAATCTGAAACAGGCTCCAGGCTCTGAGCTGTCAGCACAGAGCCCGACGCGGGGCTCAAACTCACGGACCACAAGATCATGACCTGAGCCAAAGTTGGCCACTTAACCGACTGAGCCACCCAGGCGCCCCTTGAGTCTCCTTCTTGACCATGTGGGTTTAGGTATATGATTGTTGATGGACACCTATTTCCACCTAGCACTTTGAACATGTTATTCTCTCACCTCGGTTTCTTTTCTGTTGAGAAATCTGCTGCTCTTAACCAGCATTCCTTTGTAGGTGGCGTATCTCTACTTTCTAGTTACTCCTAGAACCTTCTCTTTGTTTTTATTCTGTGGATTTACTCTGAGCATCTGTTTTATCTGTCATGCTTGGCATTGTGCCTTTCAAGTCTGAGGATTCAGATCTCCCAGCAGTTCTGGAAAGTTCCCAGCTCATTTCTCTTCTAAGATGGCCTCTCCCATTTGTCTAATCTCTCCTTCTCAAACACCAGTGAAATATGCACCCTGCTTATCCCCATGCACACCTCAGATCACCCCTCCTCATATCTGTGGTAGGCAGAATTCTAAAAGGTTCCTAAGATTTCTGTCCCCCAGCACGAATGCCCTGTATAACCCCTTCCCCCCGAGTGTGAACCCGCTGAATACAATGTCATGGCCACTGCCTTAAGTCACATTCGATGAACAAGGTGTCAGGGTGTGGCTCCCATCGTCGTCTTACATTCTGTAAGACTCCACCGTAGTAGGGCACGTGGGTGGCTCAGTCAGTTAAGTGTCCAATTCTTGGTTTCGGCTCAGGTCATGATCTGACAGTTCATGAGTTTGAGGCCCACATCAGGCTCTGTGCTGACAGCATGGAGACTGCTTCAAATCCTCCCTATCCGTCTCTCTCTGCCCCTCCCCTGCTTGCTTTTTCTCTCTCTCTCTCAAAATAAATAAATACACTTAAGAAGAAAAAAAAAAAAAGACCCCATCCTAGAACGCTGCAGTGAATTTCTCTCTCTGGCCTTGACAATGTGGCTACTGTGTTGTCAGGGGCCTGTGAGCTAACAGCAGCTCCAGGCCAACAGCCAGCAGGCCCCACAACTGCCAGGAAACAAATTCTGGCATATCGGGAGCTCAGAAGTGGATCCTTCCCCAGCTGAGCCTCCAGATGAGAATGCAGCCCAGCTAACAACACCTGACTCGTGGCCTCTTGAGACCCAGAGCAGAGGACCCAGCTGAAAGCTGCCGGGATCCCAGCCACAGAAACCACAAGAGAATAACTATGCGTTGTTCTAAGCTGCTATGTTGGCAGAAATGTGCTGAGCAGCTACAACTGACACACCTTCTCTGCATTGGCCCTTCCTTTCCCACTCAGCTACGGGGCTTTACGCATTTTGTCCTGTGTGGAAATCTGTTCCTTCCGTGGGCACTTACTGAATTCATGCTCGCTCATCCCTCAGAACTCAGATAACACACCCCTCCCCCAGGGAAGCCCTTCCTGACGCCACCCCCCCTCCCCCCGGCCCCAACTAGATCAAAGCTCCTTTTCACACGGACTCAAAGCCCCATGGACACATCTTCATTTTCAAGCCTTAATTGTAGCTGTAATTTTAATTTATTTTGGGCCCTGCCACTCTGATTTAAGCTCTCTGAGCTCAGAGAATCCCATCTGCCTCATTTCAGGGCTGGGGACTCAGCACAGAGCACCCAGGCCTGGCCCGTCACAAATATCAGACAGACAGAAAGCTGAATGAATAGTGCTTCTATATTCGATGCTAAACAGCATCGGGCCCCTTCTGCGTCCTAATGACAGTGATGACAAGACAATTCGGAGAACACAGGAATCCTTAGAAAACCCACAGGCTTGGGGGGGTAGCAGGGGCAGCTGGGGCTGAATGAATATAGTGTGTGTATTTGGTTGGGGGGGGGCGATGCGTGTCAATGAGCTCATACACTAAACTTGAGTTTCCAGCCCTAATCACAGAGGTGAATCTTGGTGTCTTTGTCCCTAAAACATTTCATCAAGTGATTCTTAGAGATCCCCTGGCTCCTCAGAAGGCAATTCGGCTCAAGTGTGAGAATAAAGGGGTAAGTGTTACACAGCCTCACTCCCCGCCACCCCCGCACATCTCCCCTTTCTCCTCATCTCCAGATGGCGGCGGGGAGGCATGGAGTGGCCATTCCCGGCAGAGACACACTCCCTTGAGGATGGAGTATTCTGGCTGGGCCCCAGCATAGGGTTCCCGCCTTAACAATAAACATACAGCACAGTCCGATAGATCTGAATTTCAAGCGAACGACAAATACTTTTTTTTTTTTTTTTTTTTTTTAGCGTAAGTAGGTCCCAAATGTTGCACAAGGCATGTTAGGGGCTGTGTCAATCGGGGTTCTCCAGAGAAACACAGCCAACGTGAAGGCTGGCGAGCCCGCGATCCGCAGGGCGGACTGGAGACCCAGGGCAGAGCTGATGCTGCAGCTCGAGTCCCCCAGGCCGCCGGGAGGCGGCGTTCCTAGTCTCCGAAGGCCTTCAACTGATTGCATGTGGCCCACCCGCAAGAGGGAGGGTCACCTGCTCTACTCAACATCTGCTCACTGCAAAGGTAGTTACGTCTAACCATTACCTCCACGGCAACTTCTAGCATAATGTCTGACCCGTCCACCGGGCGCCACAACCCGGCCAAGAGGACACGTAAAATTAGCCAGGCCAGCGACACACTCGTGCTGCGAAAGCAGGATCTGCTCATCTGAAATCCAAGCGCATCTGGGCGCCCGGTGTTTTCCCTGACACCCAGGCCTGCCGTTGGTGCCCACAGACCCCCCAGAGCAGCCCTGTGTCCGCCCGGCGCAGAGAGGGAGCGGCTGCAGGCACGAGGAGGACCAAAGGCCCCCGGAGGGAAAGGCTGACCTACGGCCCGCACTCGGCCTACCTGACAGGAGGAAGCAGGAGGCGGGCGCGGCCAGGCTGCAGCTACTCTCCTCCCCCCTTCCCGGGAGGAGACCGAAGAGACGCAGAAGCTACTCCTCTCGGAGACAGCCTCGCAAGAAAGCCTTGCGCGGCCTCAGCGGGGTTTCTCGCGAGACTACGATCGAGGCCGCGTCGAGGGGGACTTCCGCTGGGCCTCTTGCGAGACCGCGAACAACGGGTGGCCTCGCGTGACCTCGGTCGGGTCTCTCGCGGGATTACGACCAAGTGGTGGCTTCGCAGGGCCTGCCTGGTCTCGGGTCTCTCGCGAGACCGGGAGGAAGGGGCGGGCTGGACGCGTGACCAGAGGAGCGCATGGCTGCCTCTGGCTCTCTCGGAGCTGAGGCCCTAACGAGGATAAGTACCCCGCGTACTGTCAGCCGAGGGCGCGTCGAGGCCTGTCCCTCCGCCAGGGATGCTGGCGGCTGCGGACGCTCTCGTAGACCCCAGGGCCACGAAGGACGGTGCGGGCGCCCGACCTGGCGCTCGGCTAGGCTCCAGTTGGTTCGCTCTGCGTCCGCGTGTTCTGTGCCGCTAGGCCGAGCGGTGGCCTGGAGACTTACCCGTTCTAGTCCCAGAGCCTGGAATGTGTCGCGTCACGTGGCAGAGGGGTCCTTGTCAAGGCCCCTGAGGCGGGGGTGACTCGGGGAGGCCCCGGGGGCCCGGCGTCCTCACGAGGTCCTCACGAGAGGGAGGCAGAGAGCCGGGCTGACCCCGCGCTGCTGGCGGTGAGGATGAGGAGGGGCCGCGGGCCCAGGATGCGGCGCCTCTAGAAGCTGGAAAAGTGGGGAGACGGGTCTCCCTGGGGCTCCGGGGGGAACCGGCCCTGCCCAGGCCTGGATGTTAGGACTTCTGAGGCCAGAACTGCTTAGTAATAAATCTGGGTTCCTCGGCGACACTAGGTTTGCGGTGATTTGTTTAACGGCGACCAGGAAGTCACGAATCCGTCTTGGCAGTGGACCCCAGGGACCCGGGGGAGCCCGCATGCACAGGCCCAGCCAGCAATCACGCTGTGCCGCCTTTTAGGGCTTTAATACAGGCACCTAGGGCACTGTTGGAGGCTGCCACATCTGCACAAGTAAAAGCGTTGCTTAGGGGAAGAGACGCATCCCCCAGCCCTGACCCTGTTTTTTCGCCCTTTCTTGCTGGCATCCAGGTCGCCTTCCCAGTGTGTAGGAGCCATGGAGCCCACCGCTGGTGACTTACAGCTTGTGCCTGGGACAGCAAAGGAAGTCCCAGCCCCCTACACCTCGTGCTGCCGCATGGCCCTCTGCGTTGTTGTGGCCACCAGCATCATCATGGTCACCCTGGGAGTCCTCATGGGTAAGTGGCTGTGGGCTTGCATGGGTTCACACACCCGGCAACTTGCACAAAGATGGCTTAGAAGTGGCTCGGTCGTATCCACATTGTGATCCCGGAACCAAAGGGTTGAGCCTGCAAGTGTGGAATTGAAGGCAGGCCAGGAGCCTGAGGGCCTGGGGTGGCGGTCTGGGGTGGGTGGTGCGTGGGAGGGGGCCAGGCACTGCATAATCACGTTTCCCACTGACCAGGTTTTCCAAGGACGTTTTCGCTGTGGGGTGAAAATGGAAACAGCAAAATGAACTCTTTTAAATTTTAAGAAATTTAAAAAGTACCGAAAAGTATACAGTGTAAGGAATGAACAGTGGCTTATGTTCCTACAATCCAAAGTGGGCCCCATTTCCTATTTTCTTTCAGTAGATAGTCGTGTTATTTAGAGTTAACCATCCAAAATTATGGTCTCTGTACAATGTGGGGCTGCAGTTGTGAAAAATAAACAGAGGAAGCTCTTTTTTTTTTTTTTCAACGTTTATTTATTTTTGGGACAGAGAGAGACAGAGCATGAACGGGGGAGGGGCAGAGAGCGAGGGAGACACAGAATCGGAAACAGGCTCCAGGCTCTGAGCCATCAGCCCAGAGCCCGACGCGGGGCTCGAACTCACGGACCGCGAGATCGTGACCTGGCTGAAGTCGGACGCTTAACTGACTGCGCCACCCAGGCGCCCCGAGGAAGCTCTTTTTATATTTCAGTAGAATGATCTAGAGACGCCTACGTTTGGAAAAGTAGAGAGAGGTGCCGAATAGTAAGAAAGAACGTGTTTGCCTGTGTGCATAAATTGTTTTCTGGAAGGGAGTTTCGGAGCCTAACTGACCCGTTACCTCTGGGGAGGACACAGGAGGGAGATTTGTCACCAGAGGCCCTTTGGTGGCTTTCGATTTTGAACCATGTGGATTCATTACACCCGTTCACAGTGTTGTCTTTTTGCAAAGTATGAAACCACTCACCGCAGCTGACCACAGCCTGCACTGGTTTTCCATGTGCCACCTTTGTGGCAGCAGCAACCATGAGTGGTTCACAGTCCACAGGTTTCCACACACAGACGCGTTTCCACAGATAACGCCTAGTGCTGTTTTGGGGGAATCTGTTATGTGTCAGCAGGGTCTGCAGACCCTGTGGGAGCTTGCCTTTTTCCTTCCACCATTTGTCCTGGATTCTCCCCGATGTTCGTATGGAGAGTTTAGACGGACCTTCCCTGTGAGGCCATGAGCCGTTTTCATCTGTCACCACCACAGACCGCGCTCAGTCCGGTGTTGCCTGCCTCAGTGCTACTGGGGCTGGTGGCCCTGAGCCCTGGGGGCTTCTCAGGGTTAAATCCGTTAACATTAGGGGTGCCTGGGTGGCCCAGTTGGTTAAGTGTCCTTCTCCTGATCTCAGCTCAAGTCGTGACCTCAGGGTCCTGAGTTCAAGCCCCACGTTGGGCTCCATGCTGGGCAGAAGCCTACTTAACCCCAACAGACAAACAGAATTATTTAGAATTATGTAACATTTAAAAGTCAGTTCCTTTTCCCCACTAGCGATGTTTCATGGGCAGCTCACGGATACTGCACTGGACAGTGTGGATCTAGGACATTCTGTCATCACAGGAGTTTCCGCTGGGCAGCGCTGCTCTGGAACAGGCTTATTCTGAGATGATAAGCTTCCTACAGTTTTATTTGGAGATGTGAAGGTCGCCTTTTCATGAAAAAACATAACGATACAAAGGGGCAGTTTCAGGGAAAATGTTGCCATGTGGCAAAACTGTAAGCTGGCAATGCTATGTGGGTTTCCTTGATTCTTATATATAGTACAGATATGTTTATTATGCGCTTTATGCATATATTTGGAACATCTGGAATATATCTAGTGTGGAATATAGCCTGGCGTGTCTGACAGAGGCCCCCTAGTGGTTGTGGGAGTCAAATGCAGGAAAATTTGTGCCATGTGAGTGTGCACGTATGTGTAGGTGTGTGTGAGTGCGGCGTGTGCATGTGTGTGGTTGTATAGCTGTGAGCACATCAGTGTCCTCACACTGGGGAGAGGCAGGGGGTGGGGTTTCACACCTGCATTCCAGAAGCACATACATTTTGGGGAACAGCATAAATACAATCTCCATCAGGACCTCTGAAACTAAGGAAGGCTCTAAGAAGTTTTAGAATGTTTTCTTTAATTAAAATTCAAATGTGTCCCCTTCCCAGACAGCTCAAAGTGTTAGTTGGTAATGTTAGCCCTCAGGGAAGCTGGGGGTCGGGCCTCTGGGACCTCTGTACTATTTCTGCAGCTTCCTGTGTGTCTGTCATTATTTCCGAGGGAAAACAGAAAGGCTTAGCTGCCGTATAGAGTGTAGGCAACGTGGCCCACACTGAAGAACGCTCATTTCTCTTTATTTTTAGTTTCTTGAATGAGAAAAACCGTTGTTTTAGGAATTGGCTTACAATATATATATCCTGTGGTATTCATAAATATCGAAATATTTTTCTAGGTGAACATTCACTCACAATAAATAGAATTGGTACCCAGCTGTCACGGTTTATGTGGCTGCTACCTTCGTGTTTTTGTATTGCAGTTATGAGCATTTTTCACTGGTGTGTTATTTTGATCCATTCGTGGCAGAAACCCCCGTTTTCACGTTTTAGGTGGTTGCTGTTGTGTCCTTTTAAAACTTTGTGATGATTGTTACTCTTTGCTATTGTGTACTTTTTTTTTATATTTAAGATTTTATTTTTAAGTCATCTACACCCGTGGGGCTCGAACTCAGAACCCCGAGATCAGGAGTTGTGTGCTGTACCCACTGAGCCAGCCAGGCGCCCCTGCCACGTACTTTTTAAAATCGAAGTAGGGGCGTCTGGGTGGCTCAGTCGGTTAAGCGGCCGACTTCGGCTCGGGTCATGATCTCGCGGTTCACGAATTTGAGCCCCGCGTCGGGCTCTGTGCTGACAGCTCGGAGCCTGGAGCCTGCTTTGGATTCTGCGTCTCCCTCTCTCTGCCCCTCCCTCACTCACGCTCTCACGGTCTCTCTCTCAAAAATAAATAAACATTAAAAAATTTTTTTAAATGGATAATTAAATAAAAGCAAAGTGGATTTTAGGGGCTACTGGTGGGTATACAGCGTAGTGGCGGGACAGCCTTGTGGGTTGTGCTGTGCTCACCGTGAGCGTGGCTGCCATCGGCCACCCCGACGTCACTGGCTGGACTCCTGGCACCGTGCCACCCTGTCCTCTGCACCCCTCTGCCCTCCCCCGCCCGCCCCTCTGGTACCCATTGGTTTGTTCTCTGTATTGATGGCTCCAATTCTCTGTTATTAAGTGCTTTTGACGCCGTGTTTCCAAGAGTCGCAAACCCCTGTTTTTTCAGAGGGTGGCATCATGGGGCTGTGGGCTGAGGGTCCTGGTGCCTCCCGGCTGTGGTCACGCCCCTGTGGCATTTGTTGGGAATTGCTCAGAAGCGGAGGGAAGGCCTTCTGAGGCCATTTCTTGGTGAGGCCATCTTCAGGCCCTGAGCCAGGTACACCTGGTGAGCCAGGGGTGAGCAGGAGCTAACCGTGTCCTCAGGAGACCTGGGGACGGCCAGTGCCTTCAGGCGGCTGCCTGTAGAGTCCGTCACCAAACCGAGACCTGTGTGAGAGACAAAGGGGGGCACTGTTGGTGACCACTCAGGCCCCCCCCCCCCCGCCCTGGCAGTCGGCCCACCACCTGTTTGTCAGGGTGATGGCCCCTGGGTGGCTGGGGGCCTTTGAGGCTGACTTAACTGCACCCTGACCCCGAACTTGGGCTCTCTCACGGGGCCCTGGTCTTGTCCGCAGCCTCCCTCTCTACACAGGGTGTCGACGTGGAGCACACGGCGGAGCTGCAAGGGGTCCGCTACGCCCACAGCTTGCAGCACGAGGCCTCGGACTACTACCGCACCCTGACGCCCGCTCTGGAATGGCTGGTGAGGGCGGCCGGGGGTGGCGAGCAGAGCACAGCGGGGGAGAAGCCCAGGCAGGCCCTGAGGCAGGAAAGAGGGTGTGCGGGGCGGAGAGGTTGAGGCCACTGTGGCCAGCGCTGGTGGCCCCTGGAATACGGGGCAGTGCGGTATCAGTGGGGACTGACTCCTGCTGGCTCGTAGGCACTTTTAAAAGGTTAAAAGTTGTATTCCAGGGGCGCCTGGGTGGCTCAGTCGGTTAGGTGTCCGACTTCAGCTCAGGTCTTGATCTCCCAGTTCACGGGTTCGAGCCCCACATCGGGCTCTGTGCTGACGGCTCAGAGCCTGGAGCCCGCTTCAGATTCTGTGTCTCCCTCTCTCTCTGCCCCTCCCCCACTCATGCTCTGCCCCCCTCTCTCTCTCTCAAAAATAAAAATAAACCTTGAAAAAAAAAAGTTGTATTGCAGTGGAGAGACCAGAGCCTCACACACAACTGGTGGGAACCTGAAAGAGGGCAGCCCCTGTGGAAACAGGCAGGCAGTTGGTCAGAAGGGTAAACGTAATTTCCATGTGATCTAGCGATTCTGTTCATAGGTGTCCACCCAAGAGAGATGAAAGTTCATGTCCTCACAGAAAACCTGCACACCCAGTGCTCACGGCGGCATGACTCACAAGAGCCAAAAAGTGGAAACACCCAAATGCCCCTCGATGGGTAAATGGATAAACACAAGGAGGCCCGCGTGCACACGGGCACGTTACTCGGCCGGGAGCAGGAGCAAGGCACCCACATCTGCTGCCCTGAGGACGGACCCTGAACACACGACGCTCAGGGAGGGACCCAGACACGAGAGGCCACACGGGGTGTGAGTCCGCGTGTGTGAAATGTCCAGAACAGGCTCATCCACAGACGGGAAGGGGGCTCATGGGGGCTGGGGAGAGGTGGGGCGTGAGTGCTAGGGGAGATGGGGTTGCTTTGGGACTGATGGAATATTCAAAAATTGGTTGTGGTGATGGCTGCACAACTCTGTGAATGCACTAAAACCCATTCAGTTGTCCACTTTTAAAGGGTAAGTTTAGGTAGGTGAGTTATATCTCAATTAAAGAAAATGTTTTAAATTTCATCGTAAGAGAGCAGAAGGATCACTAGGTAAGAATTCACGTTTTGAGACGAGCAATCTGCCTGTGGCCTGAAGGCTGTATGATAAGACATGGGTAAGCAGGGGGGCAGTTACAAGGCACCACCATCCAGACCATGGATCAACACACTTTTCCTCTAACCGAGACAGGCAAGATCTTTGGCTTTTGGGGCCCAGACACTCTCTGGCCCAGCTACTCAACTTGGCCTGAGGCAGCTCAAGAGGTGCCACAGGGGACAGGTGAATTAATGGATGTGGCTGTGTGCCGATAAAGCTTTGTTTATGGACACCGAAATAAACATTTCGTATAATCTTCACATACCATGAAATATTTTTCTTTTGACTTTCTCCAACCATTTAAAACCGTAAAAACTATTTTTAGTTTGTGTACTGTATAAAAACAGGTAACGAATTTGGCCCACAGGTGTCAGCTTGCTGATTTAAGCCCCATGCCCTAAAGCTCCGTCCAGAAGTACAACACAAAGCTTCGTGCATAATTTAAGATTACCTAGCCACTGTGTTAAGGAAAAGGAAACAGGTAGGCTTAATTTTAATATATTTTACTTAACCCACGGTATCCAGAATATTATCATTTGATGTCATCAGCATAGATAAAGTGGGTATTAATGAGACTTTTCACCTCTTTTTGTGTTGAGTCTTCAAAACCCGAGTGTGTTTTGCACTCAAATCTCAATGCATTTGCTAAATTGTCGCCAGGAATACTTAATCCCTGTGTAGATTCCATAAATGTACATGCGTAAGTTGCCCCAAGTATTCTTAAGAGTTTTCTGGTAACTGTGCAGAGTATCTGTTTTTAAATCTAAGTGTGAATTAACTGAAATGTAAAAACCAGTCCCCCTGTGGCACCAGCCGTGCCATGTGTCAAATGCTCCGTCATCACGTGTGACCCGTGGCTGCCACGTGGGGCAGGGCAGGTAAAGAACATTTCCCAGATTTGTGTGCTGTTCTGTGGGCCAGTGCAGGTCTGAATGTGCGTGAGGGGGACATAGGCTCGGAGAGTGGACAGAAAAGAAGCAGGTCAGAGGGAGTTTTAGGCGGGAGACCTGTGTATCATGTGCTTTGGCGCGGTGAGCGTCAGGTTTAGCAGCCAAGCCGGGACACTGACTGTGAACAGGGATGCTGTTAGTGACTCCACTGAGAGCAGGTAAACGGAGACATCTGGTAGCCCTAGGTATAGGTCACATAATGTGCCGGGGGGACTCTCCGGACCCCCAACCTTGGTGCTGCTGGGGACAGCATCTGGAGTAACACCTATCCCGGTGCCCAGGATGAGGGCCCTTCAGTGCTAAACCGGAGACTGTGGATAGTGGTCACTCGAACAGCACACGAAGGACAAGCAAGTTCCTAATGGCGTCTGGTTGCCCAAAGCAGAGTTTATTTTAATGTAAAAATTCATGTCAAATGTAATTAACCATTTTTAAAGTAAACACTTCAGGGGGGTTTAGCATATTCACAAATTGTGCAGCCATCACCTCTGTCTAGTTCCGGGATGTTCCACCAACCCCAAAAGCAACCCCATCCCCATTAGCTGTCACTCCCCAGCCTCCTGCACCCATGAAGCCCTTTCTTGTCTGTGGATGTGCCTGTTCTGGACGTTTCACACGCGGGAACCACACTCTCGTGTCTGGTTCCCGCTCCGAGCGTTGTGTGTCCAGGGTCTGTCCCACAGGCAGCTCGTGTCCGTGCCTCGCTCCCGTCCGTGTGGATGGGCCACATTCTATCCATCCATCTGCTGATGGGGCAGTACTTTCATCCAAATAACTTCCAAGTTTCCCTGTCCCGCACACGGCTCTGTGACTGCCGGGTGTACCGAGTGTAAGAGGAGGCGCGTTTCCGTGCCCTCTCCAACTCCGCGGGTCCCTGCGGGACAGCCGCCCAGCCTGTGGTCTTAGCGCGTGCTGCTGTGGTTTCTGTTGCAGTTTGTGAGCAGCTTTCGGGAGACCGAGTTGGAGGCCAGCTGTGTGCGCTGCACCGTGCTAAGTTACAGGTGGGTCAGGGCCTCCTTTCAGGCGAAGGAACCCCGGTGGACACCCAAGAGGTTCCAGAAGATTCCAGCAGGAGCCCTCCCTCCCCAAAGGCTTCTCTCCTCCCTGCAGGGATGGGAATTCCAGCGTCTTCGTGCATTTCCGGCTGCACTTCCTGCTGCAGGCCTCGCAGTCACTGAGTCTGGGCCTAGAGGAGGAGCTGTTGCGGCAGGGACTCCGAGCGAGGCTGCAGGGGCACGGTATCCCCCTGGCTGCCCACGGCACCATTGTGTCCGCCCAGCTCACAGGCAAGTAGGCTATAGACCCTGAAAGACACCAGGGGGAGGCTGTGGGGGAGGTGGCAGCTGAACGTTGCATTAAACTTTAGGTTTTCAACAGCCGCTCCCTCCCTTGAAAAGAGAACACAGGCACATTGCTTTACCCTCACTAGTAGAGACCAGGTGACAGCAACCTGCAAATGGCCGGAGTGTAAATATTTTCATCCCTGCAGCCCTTTGGGTCTCGGTCGAGGTCACTCAACTCTGCTATTGTCACGTGAGAGTTAAAGACAATACATAAATGGGCACTGTTGTGTATCGATAAAACTTTAACGCATAATCAAATGGTAGACTGCATTTGGCCTGCAGCCATTGTTTGCCAATCCTGGTAGAGAAATAAGAGTAAATGCTGTGCTCTAAGATCTGATGGTGCAGATTCCGTATCATGAACCAAAAACTTCATATAAAATCTGATGATGCAGTTCATCGTGATTTGAGAACCAGACATGAGTTCGTTCAGTCTGTCGTCAGGTTAAAGACTGCTTGCCTTGACCTTGTCCTACCGGACGTTTATGCCCTTTGCCCACCAATGCTGACATGCTGGTTGAGTCTTAGTAACCTCGGCGTCAGTGTGAATTGAACTCTCCTCGGTCTTGTGCCTGCACAGTCCACTATGGTGGCCACTAGGCCTGTGTGGCCCTTGAGTGCTTGTCATGCAGCCAGTGAGACCAAGCAACAGAATGATTCGTTGGGTTTCATCTTAACTGATTTAAGTTAGAATTTAAGTGGCTCCCATGATAGAGCGTGCAGCTGCCTTGCAATCCGATGTTTTCAAAAAACTACAGAACTCACTGGATGAGCTTGCGTGTCTTGTCCATTTCACTGCAGGAAGCCAGAAAGCGCCATGGACAGAAAGAGATTTAAAATCAGGTATGTCTTCCCCTCTCCCACGGAGCTCCCTGCCCTCTGCAGTTTCCAGAGAGTCACCTGGAGAGGTTCCCCAAGACTTCAGACACAGAGGGCTCCCTCCAATGCAGTGAAGGCTAGTTCTGCACACCAGCCTCCTCTGGGGGCCAGGAGGCACGGACTTACAGTCCTGTAAGTGTGGGCAAGAGATGGAAAGATGAGACGCTGAAGCGCACGTGGCCAAATACGAGTAAGAGAAAACATTACTGGTGGGTTTTTTTGGAAAAGTGGTAGGGATCTGCTGTTAAAAGACAAAACACAAACAGTTTGGAAAAAAAGAAAAAAGAATGAATACCACATGGGGTCCTCAAGTAGGGGCGATCCTGGCCCCAAGGGATGCTGGGTGGTATCCAGGGACATCTGGTAGTAAGGAGCGGGGCTCCTGGCCTGGAGGGGGTGGGGCCAGGAGTGCTGTTCAGCCCCCACAGTGCCCAGGATGCCCTCGCAGAGAACGGTTGGGCCCCAACGTGTGTGCCGAACACTTAAAATGGTTAACATGGTAAACTTCACGTTATGTGTGTTTTACTACAACTCAAAAAGTTCGATTTCTTTTTTTAAATACTTTCGTTAATGTTTTATTTATTTCTGAGAGAGAAAAAGACAAAGTGTGAGCAGGGGAGGGGCAGAGAAAGAGAGAGACACAGAATCAGAAGCAGGCTCCAGGCTGAGCTGTCAGTACAGAGCCCGACCTGGGGCTTAAACCCACGAACCGTGAGATCATGACCTGAGCCAAAGTCTAATGCTTAACCGACTGAGCCACCCAGGTGCCCCGAAAAGTTCAGTTTCACCTGTGTCTTACTTAAAAATACGTGGGCGCTCAGAAATGCGGAAGCACACATGGTGTGCCTGTACTTCTGTTACGTTGTCCTGGCCTGTGCGCTGACTGACATTCTCGTGTTGTGTCTCCGTACTGGTTCTGAGAAAATTGCTTCAGAAACATTTAGGGCCAAGGAAGCAAAAAAGATGTTTTCCATGCCCTGAAGGCTCTGAGTAGCGAGCGGAATCTTGCTGCAGCCGGGAGATACAGAGTGGGGTCAGGAACTTGGTTCTTCTCTGCCCACAGGTCACTGCCCAGGGAACACCTTTTCCTGCCGCAACGGCCAGTGTGTGACCAAAGTGAACCCGGAGTGTGACGACAGAGTGGACTGCTCCGACGGATCTGATGAGGCCCACTGTGGTCAGTCCCCTGTCTGGCTGGTATCTGGTATCCCCCTCTCCACGGTCAGCTGCTGGCTCTGCTGTCTGGCCCGCTGCACACATTATACACACCACCTGGGCTTGGCATCGCTGGAGCTGGGCAGAGGAAGGGAGGGGACGCCTGTGAGATGGGTCCCTGCCGAAGCGTGATAAGCCTCGAGTGCCAGGAACTGGCGCTCTGTCCTATATGCAGTGGGATTCGAGCAAGGGAATCGACGGTGGAAGTGCCGTAAGAGGAGCCAACGTTTTCTAGCAATGTTAGCCCATGCAATAGGGTAAGAGCAGCAGTTGAAGTGTGGAAAGGAAGAGGGAAAACCATAATTCACAGTGGATGTGATCGACTATATAAATGAATCAATAAATTGACTAGCCCGGGATTAGAAAATGAGAAAGTTTGACATGGAGGGGAGAGTACGAGAAACATAAACACATAAAAAAGCTATTCCTTTGCTTTATGCAACTAACAACGGGTTAGAAGATAAAATGCAAAAAATCCCGCATGTGATCAGTAGCAACAAAAAATGAGCATGTCAAGCCTGTAGAGTTCTATAAAATTATAAAACCTCACTGGACATAAAAGTGGACCAAATAAGCTGAAACATGGCATCCCACGAAAAGATGGATGCATAAGAACTTTGAAACTTGCAAAGTCTACGGTGGAGGAAACATTGGTAGCGTGTGGCACCTGGACCTGGATGATCTGTGGAGGCCAATTGAAATTGGCGGCTGTGACCCCCCCCCCCCCACCTCGGGGTCTGTGACTCACCAAAAGTGACTCACAGAACTCAGAAAGGTGTCCTCCTATGCAAGGTTACAGCTTCTCCCAGTGAAAAGGTCATGAAAGGAAGAGGTGCACCGGGCACAGAGTGGGTGAGACCGGCGGTGGGCAGGCTCCCCACTGCCCAGAGTGGTCACGGGATGGTGCTGGACTGAAAGTCGCAGCAGCAGCACAGGAACACATACAAAGTGTTTCCAGCCAGGGAAACTCGCTGAGGCTTGGTGTCCCGGGTCACACAGGCAGGTAGCACTGGCACAGCTCACTGTAGGTGTGAGAGTCCCAGGGCTGCCGAAACAAGGTGGCCTGGACAACAGGGACGGTCCCTGTCACAATCTGGAGGCTGGAAGCCGAGGTCAAGGTAGCAGGAGGTTTGGTTTCTTCTGAGCTGGTGATGGAGAATCTGTTTCATGGTTCTCTCCTGGCTTCTGGGGCTTGATGGATGTCTAGCATTTCTTGGCTTATGGAAGTGTCACCAGATCTCTGCCATCACGTCCACATGGCATTCTCCCTGTGTGCGTGCCTTTGTCCAAATTTCCCCTTTTTAAGAAGACACCAGTCATTGGATTCAGGGCCGTCACTAGTGACTTCATCTTAATTTGATCATCTCTGAAGACCCTATTTCCAAATAAATCACACTCACAAGTACTGGGGGTTAAAACTTCATCTTTTTGGGGGACCCAGCTCAGCCCAAAACACTGAGTTTCCAGCCCCTCAAGAGGTCAAGGTGATATCACGTGGCCCAAAGTCACCATGAACTTTCTGGGTGACCCAAGTCCCCAGGTAGGTCAAGGTCAAGCTGCTCTCAAGCAACAGTCCAAGAGCTTAGAGGTTTCCTCCCAGGAGGTGGCCAAGGGCAACAGTACTTTCTCTGAGATGTGCAGTGTTTGGACAGCTCTTCTCAGTTCACTGTTTGCTGCATGACAACATGAGCGGAAGTGGAGACCCAGAAGGAGGGGCCTGTGTGGGGAAGAAAAGGAAGAAAGTGCCCTCTGGGCAGCTAGAGACATGAGGAAGCAAGGGGTCGACCCTTTGCTTTATGAGTCAGCACACCCACGAATCAAGTCGAAAGTGTGGAGTTCCCACCTGGATCTCGCCCTTGGCCATGAGCTCCGTGACAGGTGTAATGTGGAGAAGTGAAGGTTGCTTGAAGGCCACCTGTGCCTGAGGCAGAGGAAGGGTCCCGGCAGAGACATTCTCTGCCACTGCCTGGTGCATGCAGCCTTGGGTGTTTGACCTGTTGGGCAGCTGGAGGTGGGGCACACGAGGGCTAGGGGGACCCCAAAGGAGTCGGCAAAGCCAAGTGCGAGGGACCTAGAGCATGTCTTTGAACGAGAGGGTGGCAGGGATGAGTGATTCTGCACAGACGTGGTGGGAGCATAGTCACGGCCCTGCCTTCTGAGGGCCCTGGTTGGTGACCTCTGTCTTGCAGACTGTGGTCTACAGCCCGGCTGGAAGACAGCCGGCCGGATCGTGGGTGGCGTGGAAGCGTCCCCGGGAGAGTTCCCGTGGCAAGTCAGCCTTCGAGAAAACAAGGAACACTTCTGTGGGGCTGCTGTCATCGGGGCCAGGTGGCTGGTGTCCGCGGCCCACTGCTTCAGCGGGTGAGCCCTGCACCCTTGGTCCTGCCTTCTGTCCCACTCCCGGAGCACCGCCTTTCCTGGGGTCCTTAGAGCCCCGTGGAGCTCTCTTGTCCCTCCCCTTCTTTTTCTTTTCTGTTGTCGAATCTGAATGTGTTCTTATTTTTTAAGTTGTGGTAAAATATACACTACATAAATTTACCACCTTAACCATCACAATTCAGTAGCATTGCTGTTCACACTGCTGTGCAGCTGCCCCCACCACTCATCTCCAGAACTTTCCGTGTCCCCAAGCTGACATTCTGTTCCCATGAAGCACTGACTCCCTGTCCCTGCCCCTCCCCTGGCTCCCACCATCTGCTCTCTGTCTCTGTGGATGGGACTCCTCTGGGGACTCCCTGTGAGTGGGGTCATGCAGGACGTGTCCTGTGTCTGGCTTCTGTCACTGTGCATGGTATCCTCTGGGTCCGTCCACTTGGTGGCGGGTGGCAGGACGTCCTTCCTTCCTGAGGCTGGATGATACCCCAACGTGCGGATGGACCACATTGTGTTTGTCCTTCATCCATGGAGGGACACTCGAGTGCTTTCATCAGCTCTTGGTGGTTGTGAACTGGGACCTGTTTCCAGTGCCTCTGAGTATAGACACGTGAGTGGGATTGCTGGGTCACCTGGTAATTCTGTGTTTAAACTTTCTGAGGAACCACCGTATGGTTATCCCCGGGGGCCGCACCATTTTCCATCCCCGCCGGCCACGCAGAAGGCTCCGGTGTCTCCACGTGCTCCCCAGCACTTGTCATCTGCTGTTTTGATCTGAGCCACCGCGGCGGCTGTCCCGTGCTGCCTGACTGTGCTTGTGGCCCACTTGTATGTCTTCTTTAGAGAAATGTGTTTGGACTCTTTGCCTGTTGTCGAACCAGGTCGTTGCTTGTTGTTGAGGATGGTCAGAATCTTTAACAAACCAGAGTGGCCAGGCAGAACGGAGCTGGTCAAAAGTGGGAGAAGGTTCTAGAAGCCTCTGTGCCAGGCATTGCCGTTTGGTTGCTGCAGTCTTTGGAGACCTGAGGGAGAGGGCAGGGCAGTCTGGACAGATGGTTCAGTACTTCACAGCCCTTGGCTTGCCGCCGGGCCCCGCGTGCAGCCTGTGTCTGCCTCAGCTGCCAGCCAGCCTGGGGACGGATGCCAGCACCAGTCACAGCTCAGGACAGTAGGTGGCAATTTCTCCATTCAGTTTTGTCCTCCCATATTTTATCACAGCAGTAGCTAAGCAGATAGAAAAGACGAAAAAACGGCACGGCAGACATTTGTGCGCTCTTACCTGAGTTTAGCACGCGTTGGCATTTTCCCGTATTAGCCATCGCTCCTGCCGTGTCTTTACCTACACACACGCGGCTCTGCGTCTTTTCGTGCCAAACCATTTGATATTCTCCCCTCTGACCGTGATGCGTCCCCCTGACTCTGCTGCACATGTCTGTACAAACAAGGAACACTGTCGCCCGCGCCCACAGTATCGTGACCCACCGCCACGTGCTGGCATCCGGCGCCCTGTCCACATCCGATCTCCCCGCTTGTCCCAAGGGTCCATTAGAGCTGCCTTTGTGTTTTCTTTCTTATTCTGGTAACGTGGTAAAACTTCCTTCTGGTAAAACTTATTTAAGGCAGTAAGAGTTTTGATCCTGAACTTAGCAGAATGATTCCGCAAAGGTACGGAGAGAGGGTGGGGGAGGGGAGGGAGGGCTTTGGGAGACAGAACCCGGCCTTGTCCCCTGCTTCTGCTGGGAAGCGTGGTGTTCCGTCCGTTGACCCTGTACGGGGCCCACGAGGAACATCCACTACAAGGCCAGGAGTAGGGTGAGGAGAACGAGGCACTTTTGGGGGGTGGGGGCAAAGTGTCACGTGCTGCCCAGAACAGTCATTATGACAAGTGATATTTTGATGTCATGTTGCAAAAAAATAAAAACGCAAAAAACAAAATCCACGATGAACAGAATGTCCAGTTGGGAAATTCAGACCAGATCTGACCGGCCGGGGCTCTGGGAAGGCTGGACGGTGAGTGGGGCTGGGGCAGCCGGATCCTGTGTTTATGTAAAACGTCCGCACTTTGTTTGTCGTGGGTCCGGCATTCATTTGGACTTTCTGCGGTATGGCGCGAAGACACGGTTTATCCCAAGGCCTGTGGGCTTCGGCCCCCACCCCAGCATTCTGCACCCAGATCTGTCTTTGTTTCAAATGTTGAAAATTGGCGTGGAATGGGTTCGTGTGCATCCATGTCCATTTTCGACAAAGTCGCGTGATGACTGAGTTTCGGGGCGCACCGCTCCCAGGGCGGGTGCCTCCCTCGCCGCCCCTGCTGCCCGTCTGTGCTGGGTGGGCCCTGGAGCTGTGGCTTCTGTGCCCCGCAGATTCCAAGACCCGGCGGAGTGGGTGGCCTACGCGGGCACGACCCACCTCAGTGGCGCAGAGGCCAGCACGGTGCGGGTGCGCGTGGCCCGCATCACCCCGCACCCCCTGTACAACCCGGACACGGCCGACTTCGACGTGGCGGTGCTGGAGCTGGACGGCCCGCTGGCCTTCGGCAGGCACGTCCAGCCCGTGTGCCTGCCTGCCGCCACGCACGTCTTCCCGCCGCGGAGGAAGTGCCTCATCTCCGGCTGGGGCTACCTCAAGGAGGACTTCCGTAAGTCGCTCCGCCCCTGCCTCCTCCCGCGGCCGGGGGTCCTGGCGCTCCGCGCCTGCGGTGCCTGCCGCCCCAGAGGGTGCTCTGGGCAGTTCTGTGCCATTTGCGAATGTGCCCTGCTGTTTCAGCTCAGGCCAGAAACCGGCGTCCTTTCCGTGGCGTATTCACTGCCACGTCTTGTGCGTTTTTGTGCTCTTTGTGGGTGATTGCTAAAATGGCCCCTGGTGCAGAGTGGCGGCTGGCGTCTCTAGGTGCAGACAGGCCGGGGTGTCTAGTAAGCTGCTTTCCGCGGTGGGTTCCAGAGCGTAAACTCAGCGAAGTGCGCGTGCTCAGAGGCACACACACCGTAAGTTACGTGCTGATCCCTTACGAGCCCTGAGAGCAGAGGCTCCTAGGAACCTGCCCTCTGCCCCCCACAAGCCACGCTGCAGAAGCGATAAGTCAGGGTTTGTGGCGACTTTACAGAACAGGACTGTCTCGGAGGAGAGGTGAGACTCCACTGTAATCTGACAGAAGGTGCTGGAAGGAAGCCCACAGGATGTTTCAGGGAAAAGGATTTGGGGTGGGGATGGCTTCAGGGAAGGACCGTGAAAGTGACGCCTCAGCTCTGACCCAGTGGATGAGATAAAGTATTCGGACAGGGGCTTGTCCTGCAGCGAGAAGTCCCATCATTGCGGGAAGTCCTATTGGATGACGCTAGTCTAGAACATTCTAGAGCAAACTGCCCAGGCTGGCTCAGTGGCTGTGCATGGAAGTGGGGGGTGCCCTAGGGCCCCCCAAGCTGAGGGGCAGCTTTGCCCTGTCGAAAGGGTCTGGGCGTCCACCGCAGCAGGCATCAGGTGCAGGGCCCATGGCCTGTGATTTGGGGTTTTCTCAGGTCTGTGCCTGCCTGATACGAAAGAAAAGAAAAATGTATGATTTTTACACCTTCTGAAAAGGAAAGGTATTTTCCATACGGACCTGATTAGGAGGGAATATAAAGATAATTAAGCCCAGGCCACAAACGTTTCGTTTCAGCCTCCCTCGTTCACCGACCACAGGTCCGAGGGCAGGGCAGGGAGCAGAGCAGTGAGCCTCGCCACGTGGGGCTCCCAGGCCAGACCGGCAGTATCCAAGAGCGCTTCCCTTGGGGGGTGGGGGCTGTGCTTTATGTTTGTGTCACCCGCTGTGGGAGCCAGCAGCCCCCTGCAAGCTGGCCGTGGCCGTGTGCCTGGGAAACCGAGTTTTTACGTTTTATTGCATCTTACGCGTTTAGATCTACATTTAAATAGCCACATGTAGCCAGTGGCTGCCAGACTGGACAGCACAGCCCTGGAAGGAAGTAGGTGGCGATGAGTGCATTGGAGACTAAGGTTGGGTGGAGATGGGGGCTGCAAGCTTTAATAGGGTGGTCGGGAGGGGCTTCTTGAGAGTGGGGGTGAGGGGGGAAGGCAGGCAGGTTGTGTAGGGACAGACAGCGCTCTAGGCAGCTGGGACAGCATGCTGGCACAAAGGCTCTGGGGTCGGCGGTCCAGACTTGGACTTTTGATTTGAGCCGGGATGGGGGGAGGGCATCACCCTGCAGGATCTGGGGAGAGGGCAGCATAGTCTGTAGCAAAGAAGGCGCTGGCTGCAGCCCGAGAAAAGATTTCCGCAGAGTAGGACAAGAATGACAGCAGAAGCAGGTACGGGGAGGCTCAGGGCAGAGCAGGTTTTAGGAGGGAGGTGAGGAAGGAGCCCAGTCGTGGGTGTTCACTTTGATGCCTCTTCGCCGCCTGGGCCACGGAGGTTGCTGGCGGGCGTTTGTGGAGTGTGTGCTCTGCCGGTTTCCGAGCTGGCTGCTGCCGCGGATCCCCTTCCCGCTGGGGAAGCCGAGGGCCAGAGCAGAGACGGCCTGCAGCCTCCGGCCTCGGGGTGGCTGCCCGGGGCCCCGAAGCGCTCATCCTGCCGCTGTCTCTCTGTCCTGGGCAGTGGTCAAGCCAGAAACGCTGCAGAAAGCCACAGTGGAGCTGCTGGACCAGGGCCTGTGTGCCAGCCTGTACGGCCACTCGCTCACCGACAGGATGCTGTGTGCCGGCTACCTGGACGGGAAGGTGGATTCCTGCCAGGTGAGCCCCGCAGCCCCCGGGGCCTGGGGACGAGTCCCGAGGGCCCAGGCCCCGCCCCACCTGCCCGAGGCCCCCAGGTTTCCGCCCTGGAAGAGGGGGTGCTCAGTTTCCAGTCTGCCACCAAGACTTCCCTGCTTGACCTCTGGCACGGCTCCGGATCTCCTTTTTTCCTTTATGCCTTTGGTCTCATTTCTCAAGCCCACTGGCTGGGGGGGGGAGACTGCTGCCTGCACTCGGTGCCACAGCAAAACCGGGGCCTGTGGAAAAGGTGGGGAAGTGGTGGCAGAGGGCGTGTGCTTGGGAACGTGAGAGTCCAGGCGAGCTGGGAGTGGGAAGGGAAAGGGTGAGCAGACAGGATGTGTGAGGGCGGATCAGGCCCTTCACTGCCAGTGAGACCCGGGGGCAGCCGCACTGGCCGCCTTAGCAAGTGGCAACATCATCAGAGATCCCACGGACGAGGAGAGGAGGGGATGTTTACTTGGGCTGGGTTTTGAACTGCCAGAGGCTGAACCGAGCGAGGTCTCGGAGACCCCACGGCCCGGCTGTCCAGCTGTCCTGCTGTGTGTTTACGAAGAGCAGACGGAGGCTCGCCTGGCAGCCACCTTGGCTCCAGGAGCCCGTGGGGAGGGGGGACTCCTCTGACTCTGCGGCTCTGGGATCTGGACTGGCTGCGGCCAGGGCCCCCGACCCTCCCAAAGGCGTGCCTCTGTCTCCCAGGGCGACTCGGGAGGCCCCCTAGTCTGCGAGGAGCCCTCTGGCAGGTTCTTCCTGGCCGGCATCGTGAGCTGGGGAATAGGTTGTGCGGAAGCCCGACGCCCCGGCGTCTATGCCCGAGTGACCAGGCTGCGTGACTGGATCCTGGAGGCCATCGCCACGGCAGGCCGGCCTCTGGCCCCCACGGCGGCTCCCGCCTCCACCACCGCCAGCACTGCCCGGCCCACCAGTCCTGAGAGCCCCACCAGGCCCACTCTGGGCCTCAGCGCCGCGCCTCCCGACTCAGTCACCGCCTCTAAGCCACAAGGTACTTTCAAGGGGCGCAGGCGCAGGTAGGGTAGGCGTGCGCCCCTGCGGGACTGGGCGGATGGGTGCTGGCTCCCGGCAGCTCTCTGCGGGAAGGGGATGCATGCCGTCTGGGCCCTTCTCTGTTGTTCCCCGCAGAGTGCGGGGCCAGGCCCGCCATGGAGAAGCCCACTCGGATCGTGGGCGGGCTGGGAGCCGTGTCCGGGGAAGTGCCCTGGCAGGTCAGCCTGAAGGAAGGTTCCCGGCACTTCTGTGGCGCCACCGTGGTGGGGGACCGCTGGCTGCTGTCGGCCGCCCACTGCTTCAACCAGTAAGACCCACCCCAGCCCCTGGGTCTGCGCAGCCACCCCTGTGCCCCTCTGTCACCCGGTGCCCTGCCCCCTCCTCTCGTGAGCACGAATCCTGCCACACAGAGGCAGCCCTTCCCCTCGGCTCAAGAACTGGTTCTGTCCAGCTGCAAACCGAGAGGGAACAGGCGGGAGAAGTGAGGGTTCTGCAGAGGGCGGGGGGGGGGGGGGGGGGGGGCGCAAGGGCCCCACCTGGGCTGCAGCTCCTGGGGGGAGGATTCTGCTGGGCTGGTCTCTGGGGGACAAGTGGGGGCATCTTCGCCTCCGCCCCATGGTTAGTCTGTCAGTCACAGGGCACCAGGGGCCCCTTGTGTTCTGGCCAGAGGAGATGAGCCCGCAGGGGCTCCCTGCCTTGTCCACAGGCCCCCGGCCTGGGACCACTTTTGGGCAACAGCCATGTGGCCCCTCCGTCCTCCCGGCGCCCCTCCCCAGAGCCCGGGCCCCACAGCTGTGCCTGGCGTCCTGGGGGCAGCGGGGTGTCTGAGCGGCCCCTTGTCGGCAGCACGAAGGTGGAGCTGGTGCGGGCCCACCTGGGCACCGCGTCCCTCACGGGCGTCGGCGGAAACCCAGTGAAGATGGGGCTCAAGCGGGCGGTGCTGCACCCCCAGTACAACCCCGGCATCCTGGACTTCGATGTGGCCGTGCTGGAGCTGGCCGGGCCCCTGGGTTTCAACAAGTACATCCAGCCTGTCTGCCTGCCCCTGGCTATCCAGAAGTTCCCCGTGGGCCGCAAGTGCATGATCTCCGGCTGGGGTAACACACAGGAGGGAAACGGTGAGCTCCCCACCAGGCTCTCCGGTCCCACACCTGCAAACCCCTCTCCCCTCCGCGCCCCCCAGGGTCGCAGGCTCTGGCGCACGGGCAGTGTGGCTGCTTCATAAAGGTTTATCGGCGCCCAGCCCATCCGCTGGTTTACAGACGGTCTCTGGGGGCTTTCCTGCTACAGGGGCAGAGCTCGGTCGTTCCAACAGAGACTGTCTGGCCCGCAAAGCCATGATTATGTGCTCTGTGGCCCTTGTGCTGTACCCTGCAGGGACCCCCGGGAGTTAGTGCTGCGTTTGGCTCGTTTGTCCTCCCTGCAGGTCACCCAAGGCGCTAGGGAATCTGCCCGGGGACGTTGGTGAGAGTCTAGGGTGCCGAGTAGGAGCACGGGGTCCGCCCCCTTATCACTACACGACCGCACGGATCCCTGCGGCCCCGAGGGGCTGTGGTTCTTTATCCATAGGGCAGGGACTCCCCTCCCCGGGTGGGTGCTGCCACAGCGTAGCCGACGTGGAAGAGGGATCGCTCTGTGAGTGAGCTTGTGTGGGGCCTCCTCTCCTTGGCAGCCACCAAGCCCGACATTCTGCAGAGAGCGTCTGTGGGCATCATAGACCAGAAGGCGTGCAGCGCACTCTACAACTCCTCCCTCACGGACAGGATGCTCTGCGCCGGCTTCCTGGAGGGCAAAGTGGACTCCTGCCAGGTGAGCATCCAGGGGGCCGCCTGACGTGTTCGCAGACGGAAGGGAAACAGTTTCCAGTGCGTCACAGCGAGCAGGGGAACCCTCAAGAGAACCCGAATGCCTGTAAATGTGTGGTTTAGAGAAATTGTCATATTTCCAAGCAGAAGATGAGGTGGGTGTGCATAAAAATACAGACACTAACTTGAAAATGTGCGGCATTGGGGCGCCTGGGTGGCGCAGTCGGTTAAGCGTCCGACTTCAGCCAGGTCACGATCTCGCGGTCTGTGAGGTCAAGCCCCGCGTCAGGCTCTGGGCTGATGGCTCAGAGCCTGGAGCCTGTTTCCGATTCTGTGTCTCCCTCTCTCTCTGCCCCTCCCCCGTTCATGCTCTGTCTCTCTCTGTCCCAAAAATAAATAAACGTTGAAAAAAAAAATTTAAAAAAAAAAAAGAAAATGTGCAGCATGTATTCACAGGAGAAAAAGCTAATCACAAGTTACGGCACATGTGACTGCTCTGTGTCACAGGGTAGCCAGTGAGCACCTGAGGTGTGTGTGATCCAGCTTAGGGGAAACCTGGCTCCAGAACCATGCCGTGAAGGCCAAAGAAATACACAAGTGGGGAAATGGATAGTCTTGGAAACATTGATGTGGGGCGCCTGGGTGGCTCAGTTGGTTAAACATCTGATTCGGTTTTGGCTCAGGTCATGATCTCACAGTTTGCAAGATCAAGCCCCATGTCAGACTTTGCACTGACAGCACAGAGCCTGATTGGGATTCCGTGTCCCCCCCCCCCCCACCGCTGTCTCTCTCCCTCCCCCTCCCTCTCTCTCCCCCTCTCCTCCTCTTCCTACCACGTCTGTCTTTCTCAAAAAAAACATTTTTAAAAATCTTGAAGAAATATCAATGCAAAACCCTTAATAAAATATTAGACTCAATCTAATAATGTGTTAAAAGGAAAATAAATCACAACCATAGTGAGTTTATCTCATAAAATCTAGTCTGACACAGGAGAACCCAGTAACACCACTCATCACATTAGTGGACCAAAAGGGAAAAAGGGTGTCTTCTCCAACACCACAGAAAAAGGCATCCGATACTTTTTAACAACCATTCGTAATTACGATTTTAAGAAATTCCAATCCTGTGAAAGACAACAGAAACCTACAGCCGACATCATGTTGATGGTGAAACAGAGCCTTCCATTCACACGCCAGGCGGCCTGCCGTCACCAAGGACATCTGGATTAATGCGAGAAGTCAAGAAAAAAGGAAAGCATAGGGATGTGTAAAGTGGACAAAAATGTAATGTGCAGTAACAGGACTGTCTACCAAAAAAGTAAAATAAAAACACACAGAGCCAAGTAAGAAACTACGAAGATTCAGAAGAGTCCAGCACGTCTGGCTTGATACCAGGTCCTACAAAGTCCAGGACGTTTCTTTTCCCAGCAAAAGTCAGCATCCTGGAGAAACGGATCCCACTGACGTGGGAGCAAAATCTGTGTGGTGTCTGGCACAGATGTTGAACTCCAGATGTTCAAGGTTTTCGTGGAGGATGTCACTAAGCTCTGAAGGAAACAAAAAGGTCTGAGAAACATACCATGTTCACGGACGGTAAGACAATATTATGAAGCTCTGTTTGTCTCCATTTTTTCGTATAAATCACTGCAATTCCAGGCAAAATTCCAGTAGCATTCCACCATATGACTTGGCAGGCTGGTTTTAAATTCACGCAGGAGAGCAAAGTAATGGTCCTGGTAAAGAAGACTCAGGAATGTGTGTACCGCCGGGAACAACAAAATAGGAAGCGGCGATGGCTCCTACTTCTGTGTCAACAACCAGCCCGAAGCTTAGTGACTGGGAACGAGACTCATCGATGGGGCTCCTGAACCTGCACTTTGGTAAGAGCTCAGCAGGGACAGATTCCGCCTGCTCGTCCCAGCAGAGAGGGCCAGGGCCCCAGAGGGTGGACTTCAGTAGTAACACTCAGAGGTATTGCTCACGTCCGCCAGGTTGAAGATATCGGCTGCTGCTGTTGGGGCGCCTGGGTGGCGCAGTCGGTTAAGCGTCCGACTTCAGCTCAGGTCACCATCTCGCGGTCCGGGAGTTCGAGCCCCGCGTCAGGCTCTGGGCTGACGGCTCGGAGCCTGGAGCCTGCTTCCGGTTCTGTGTCTCCCTCTCTCTCTCTGCCCCTCCCCCGTTCATGCTCTGTCTCTCTCTGTCCCAAAAATAAATAAACGTTGAAAAAAAAATTAAAAAAAAAAATATATCGGCTGCAACATAAATGTACACTCACAGGCCGCAGTTGAGGGAAATGTGGCAAATAACTTGCAGTGGGAACCTCTAGGGCAGGTTCTGGGAAGTGCACTTCTGGGTTCAAATCCTGGCTCCTCTTCCCACAAGCTCCGTGACTCCAGGCACATTACTCAACCTCTCTGGGCCTCGGATTCTTGTCTGTAAAACGGGGCCATAGTAATACCTGTCTGCTAGGGCTGCTGTGACTTGAATGAATGAAGCAAGTTGTAAAATATTACATGTAACATATTTATGTACATTTTAAAGACAGCACTACATATTTTCTAAAATTACTAATAAATGTAAAAGCATAGTGGGACCCACCAAGCTCCTAATATGTTCACTTTTGAGGAAATGGGGCCCCGGGACCAGGGGCAGGGCTGTGTCAGTCCCCACTGCCGTGTAACAAAACTCTCCAAAGCTTGGTGGTGTGAAACAGCCATTTCTTCCAATCATAGATTTTGTGGGTTGGAAATTCCGGTGGGGCCCAGTGGGGCTGGCTTGTGTGCTCCACGTGGCGTCTGCGGCCTGCAGTGGGACGGCTCAAAGGCTGATGTCCCAGGAGATTCTGAAGGGGTTTCGACTTGCACATCCAATACTGGTTGTTGGCTGGGGTCTCAGCTACACCCTACATGTGGCCTCTCCACGTGGATTCCGCCTGGGCTCCTTTCCACCTCGAAACGTGCTGGCTGGCTCCCAAAAGCAGGTAATTCAAGGCAGCAAGATGGAAGTCACCTGGCATCACTGTCCCCAAAGTTTAGGGGCGAAGGCAGCCACAGAGCTGCGCCCAGGGTCATGTGGAGAGGCAGACCCCCACCACCCTATGGGAGGAGTGCCAAGATCTCCGCGTTCAAAGAGCACATGTGGGATGAGGGAGACAGTCTCCTGCCACCTTTGGGAAAAGCAGTCTGCTGTGTGGCCTAAGCTCTATTGTAACATTCTGAGTTTTTAAAGAAAAGCAAGGGGTGCCTGGGTGGCTCTGTCGGTTAAGTGTCCGACTTCAGCTCAGGTCATGATCTCACGGTTCGTGGGTTTGGGCTCTGTGTCACGCAATGTGCTGACAGCTCAGAGCCTGGGGCCTGCTTCAGATTCTGTGTCTCCCTCTCTCTCTGACCCTCCCCCATTCATGCTCTCTCTCTCTCTCTGTCTCAAAAATAAACAAACATGAAAAAAATTAAAACAAAAAACAAAATGGGGGCGCCTGGGTGGCTCAGTCCGTTGAGCCTCTGACTCTTGATTTCAGCTCGGGTCATGATCTCACAGTCCAGGACTTGGAGCCCCGTGTCCAGCCGGCTCTGTGCAGACTACATGGAACCTGCTGGGGATTCTGTCTCTCCCTCTGCCCCTTTCCCGCTCTCTCTCCCTCTCTCAAAAATAAACTTTAAAAAAAAAAGTGTTTTTTTTTCTTTTTAAAGGAAGAGCAGTATGTTACTGGTGTAATTTTTTTTGAAACGCATAGGAAAAAGGCTGGCGGCTAATGAGCAGAGATTGGGTTTTCTGCGTTTTTTTTTTTTTTTTTACATCTCAAGAACAAAAGCAGGAAAAATTGAAGTTGAGAGAGAAGTGACTTGATCAAGGTCATGCAAGGTCTGAAGCCAGGTCTCCGGAGCCCCCGTGCCGTGTCTCCTGCTCCATTGATGGGTCTCAGCCACCCATGGGAAGGCTGGAGGGCCAGGCGGTGGCCCCTGCAGGGAAGGCGCTGCAGGGTCACAGCCAGATCTTTACTTTCTTCCTTTAACTTCCTCCCCTCTCCACCCCCCCCCCCCCAAGTCTCGGAGGAATAAGTGATCTGCATCATCGCGTGTGCTGGGGGCGGACAGCGTGTGGTCTCACGCACCATGTGAAATGATGGCCACAACAGATGTAGCTCACCTTCTCCTTCCTTCCCTTTCAGGGCGACTCCGGGGGACCCCTGGCCTGCGAGGAGGCCCCCGGTGTGTTTTACCTGGCGGGGATTGTGAGCTGGGGGGTCGGCTGCGCTCAGGCCCGGAGACCTGGCGTGTACGCTCGAATCACCAGGCTGAAGGGCTGGATCCTGGACACCATGTCCTCCGGGCTCCTCCCCACCACGAGGACCCCCGCCACCAGGCAGTCCTCTGGGACGGCAGCGGCCTTCACAGTCCCGGGAGTCCCGGCCAGCACAGCCACCCCCTCGGCCACCAGCAGGGCAACCAGCCAGCCCGCCAACATGACTGCAGCCACCGTAAGCGCCACTGCTGGGGGACAGACACCCCTCCCAGACGCCCCGAGGACCACCGTGGGCTTCCAGCCACCAGGTACTGGGGCGAGTGGAGTGATGTGCGGGTGGCAGGGGTCCCGTGTGGGTCTGCTCACGCTGTTAACGTCACAGGGGCCACAGTGCGTGGAGGGTGGGGGCAGGCTTCACCAACAGACGCTTGTTCTCACCCAGGCTGGAGGTCAGAAGTCTGTGTAGACACTGTGCTCTCCCTTGTCCGTGTCCTCATGGGACCGTCCCTGTGCGTGTTTGTGTCCTCATGTCGTCACCTGTAAGGACACCTGTCACACTGGATCAGCACCCCCCACACACACACAGTCCTGAGAGCCAGGGACACGGGCACTGGTTGGCCAGATGTATGTTGTCTAGTGGCGGATGCCTTGGCCCCAAGCCCCTGTCTGCTCCTGTGTTATTTGTTATTTAGTTAGTTATTCATTTTTAATTTTTTTAAGTCTGTTTATTCACATAGAGAGAGAGCCCAAGTCGGGGAGGGGCAGAGAGAGAGGAAGACAGAATCCCAAGCAGGCTTTGCACTGTCAGCGCAAAATTTGATGTCGGCCTTGAACCCACAAACCACAAGACCATGACCCTGGCTGAAGCCAGATGCTTAACCTACTGAGCCACCCAGGTGCCCCTATTTTTTATTAAAAAAATTTTTTACTGTTTATTTTTGAGACAGCGGGGCAGAGAGAGGGAGACACAGAATCCGAAACAGGCTCCAGGCTCTGAGCTGTCAGCACAGAGCCTGACACGGGGCTTGAACTCATGAACCATGAAACCATGACCTGAGCCAAAGCTGGACACTCAACCAACTGAGCCACCCGGGCACTCCTTTATTTTTTTAATGCTTATTTATTATTTATTTTGAGAGAGTGTGCACGGGTTGGGGAGGGGCAAAAGGAGAGGGACAGAGAGAGAATCCCAAGCAGGCTGTGCGCTGTGCCCAACATGAGCCCAATGTGGGGCTCGATCCCACGACCCTGAGACCACGACTTGAGCTGAAACCAAGAGGTGGACGCTCAATTGACGGCCACCCAGGCGCCGCTGTCTGCTCCTGTTACAAAACGGAGACTTTTCTGAGGCACCAGGGCATGTGGGGAAGTGCCCGGCGGGAGGGTCATCACGGACGTCCAGGCACCCGTCGTCCATGCTTGAAACCCTCCTCTGGGCCGCCCTGGGCCGAGCCTGCCGTGCGATGCCATGCGGCGCGGCAGGGAACCAGACGTTGGCGACGCACACACACAGTCCCTGGCAGGCAGGAGTGAAAAGGGGACTGTGCTGGCCCCAGCTGACCCCACAGGCCCCGCTCAGGGGCCCCTGGCTAAATTGGCTCAGCCCATCTTGGCAGAACGAGCCCAGAGAGATACTGACGGAGAACGTGCCTTTGAGCTCCTTCGTGCGTGACTAAAGCGTTTTTTTATTAAACAGTGATCAGAAGGTACGAACGTGTGGTGGCAGGTCCGGAGTAAAACGCCATCACGAGCGGCCAGCTTCATACTGGCTGCAGCGTCGTGGGGAACCAAGGGCAGGACAAGGCCTGGCTTCTGTGGGGCGCGGGGTGTGCTGGCGGGACCCCTGTCTTAGCAACCATCCCACTCCTGCCCTGCCAACCCTCCCCACCCCACCCCCCCCCCCGTGTCAGTTTCAAGGGACCGAGTGGTAGGTCGCAAAACTCAGAGAGGAAGTGCTGCCACAGAGGAGGGGCCCTACCAAGTAGGGTGGAGGCGGGGTGGGGGGATGGGGGAGGGCCCCGGGCACGCCGCCCCCGCCTGCCCCCAGCAGACGTGAACGTTGTGCTCGTGTCCAGATGCTGAGGGACGGAGTCTGGCTTCATTCAGGCGGGGAGCGGGTCAGCAGGGAGGGACCGAGCACGCTTCTGGGAGTCCCGGGGGTTCAGCACGTGGGGCTGCGGGCCTCTGCCGGCTGCATCCACTTCCCTTCCTTCTGGGGAGTTTCCCAGAATTCCCGGCTGTTCCAAGTCCCCATCTCCAGCATCCTCACCGACTCCCCTATAGAGACTGCGACCCAGGGGGGTTTCCCTGCTTCCCTCCTGCATCAGGGTCCCTCCCTGGGCCGCCTGGATCCCCACTGTCCTGTTCAGGGGTGGCAGGGGTGTGTGCGTCTGGTCTAACCCCAGGACACAGGAGCTGGGGGAAAGTGCTCATGGTCACTATCTTTAAGGATGTGTCGCCTTCTCTTCCCTAGTCTCTTCTCTTTCCCTCGCACACACATGGACGTGTGCACACGTGGCCCGATGAGCCTGGGTCGCTCAGGCACGGACCTGTGCCCACAAAGCCAGGTTTAGGGGCTCGCTGTAGCGAGGCAGCCCGCACACCTTCAGAACCATCGCACGGCTCCCAGACCAAGGAAGGGTCTGGGGGCACAGAGGGGGTGGATGGCATTGAAGAGAAGCAGTCTCTGTTGGCTGCGGGCCCAGTCGGCCACATGCCAGGGGTCCGGGCAAGGGTCGTCTAGACCCTTTCAGGGGGACCCAGGTCCTGTTTCCCTGGCAACACAAAGTTAAGACGGATGCGGAGAATCCAGTCCAGAACCCGCTGAGAAGTTATGCACCTGGACCGGAAAGGAGACCAAGGTCCCAGGCCAAAGGGGGTCTTCTGTTCACGTGGCTCTGGTTCCTGACGGCAGTTTCTGCTGGTCTGGGTGCGGGGAAGCTTCCAGCAGGGACACTCAGGGATACTTCACAGCTGCCGCTGCTTGTTCTTGGCAGAAACACTGTCTCTGTAGCCGGCTTTATCTGGGTCTGGCCTCCCGCCCTGGTGATTTTTACTGTTCTAATAGTCACAGCCAAGTTCTTAACTTGGCCTCCAGTGGAGGTGAGGAAGCCCCCTGGAATGGCACACATTCTCGCGTTGTTCAGCGTGGGGGGGCACTTCCAGGAGAGGAGCTGTTTCCATCAGATTCCCCAGGCCTCCTGGTCTTGGGCAAGATCCCCATGGTGTTGGCGTGTTGGGGGTGGGGCTGAGAGGGAACCGGGCAGGTGGCCCCCCCCATCTCTCCGTTCTCCCCTTCCAGCTGAGGTTGGGACAGGAAGCTGAAGGGCAGGAAAGGCGGGCTGGGGAAGGAGGACTGTTCCGGAGGCGGGAAATTCCTTGTGGGAATGATAGGGCAGGTCCCTGGGTGCCCCTATGGGTGGTAAGGGTTCCTGCAGCACCCCTTACAACCACCAGTTTGCTCTGTCTGCAGTAGTGTTCGGAGAGGGCATCTTGTGCTGGGGGAGGGGGAGTGATACATGTCACAGCCTGGAGGAAGTGCTGAGGGAAGGATACTGAGTCACACAGAACCCCAGTAAGGGGAGATGCCCAGAGAGGGCATCCAGGGCAGTGCAGGAGCTGTTGGGACAGGGAAGGGGCCTACTGGGCGGCAGCCTAGGGTGTGCAAAGGCCCCGGGGCAGCAAGGAACTTGGCTACTAGGGCAGTGGGAGACGCCTGGTGAGGAGAGGGAGGTGAGCAGAGTTGCTGGGCTGGCCCTGAGCCACGTAGGAGGCAAACCTAAAATGCATTTCAAATACTATTTGAGAAAAGCTCAGAGAAGCCTCATTTACAGGCCTAACCACCAGGCCCAGTGTTCCTGACAGCGGAGGTTTCCCGAGGCAGGTCCCCCAACCTAGTGTGGGCTCCTCCTACCCTGCGCGCTCAGGCGGGGATGCGCTCACCCACCGATCTGTCACCCGACTCCCCCGCAGACTGTGGTCTGGCACCGGTGGCAGCGATGACCAGGATCGTGGGCGGCAGCGCCGCGGCCCGCGGGGAGTGGCCGTGGCAGGTGAGCCTGTGGCTGCGGCGCCGGGAGCACCGCTGCGGGGCCGTCCTGGTGGCCGAGAGGTGGCTGCTGTCGGCGGCGCACTGCTTCGATGTGTGAGTCCGGCCGCCCCAACGCCCCTGGCCTGTGCGCTTCACTGGAGCGCCTTGTCTGAAAACTCACCGCGTCGCCTGTCCACGCTTTGGCCCCAAATGCCCTCCCCAGCCACTGGCACCCACCGCCCCAGACCGGCCCCTCCTCTATACAGCCCCTCCCCTGGCCGTGCGGCACCGCAGTCCCCCCACCCCGAACCCTGGCCATGGCCTCTCCCGGCACCAGGGGCCCAGGTCTGCAGCCACGGGCAGGGCAGGGCGGGAGCGGAAGTCTCTGGGGAACGATGGAACACTCCCACCTTGGGCCCCCCCGCTGGCACTTGGCACCAGACCCAAAGGCCACCCAGTGGTGAGTCCCCTTCCCGGTAGGGCGCTCGTAGGGTGGACCAGGCTAGGGGCCCTGTCCTCCAGAGAAACGCGCAGCGCGCCTCCCAGGGCCAGAGCCCTAATACTTGACGGGGACGGATACGCTTGTGGTGTCACCTCCGTGCGCGGTAGCACTCACTCCAGGCACGGGACCCCCGCACCCTCCCCGCCGTCCTAGGGTGAAGCGACGACAGCCCCATTTCCAGATGGGGGGGGGGGGCGCGCCCGGAGCGCGGGGATTCGGGCCGACGCCTGTCCCCGCGCGCCCCGCAGCTACGGGGACCCCAAGCAGTGGGCGGCCTTCCTGGGCACGCCGTTCCTGAGTGGCGCCGAGGGGCAGCTGGAGCGGGTGGCGCGCATCTACAAACACCCCTTCTACAACCTCTACACGCTCGACTACGACGTGGCGCTGCTCGAGCTGGCGGGGCCCGTGCGCCGCGGCCGCCTGGTGCGGCCCATCTGCCTGCCCGAGCCCACGCCGCGGCCCCCCGACGGTGCGCGCTGCGTCATCACCGGCTGGGGCTCGGTGCGCGAGGGAGGTAGGCTCGGCTGCCCCCCCTCCCCCCGCCGCGGCGAGAGGGCCCTCGGCCCACGGCTCCCGTTTCTCCCGCAGGCTCGATGGCGCGGCAGCTGCAGAAGGCGGCCGTGCGCCTCCTCAGCGAGCAGACGTGCCGCCGCTTCTACCCGGTGCAGATCAGCAGTCGCATGCTGTGCGCCGGTTTCCCGCAGGGCGGCGTGGACAGCTGTTCGGTGAGCGCACTCTGCAGCGGAAGCGGGCGCTTCTCGGGACCCAGGTCCCACACGCAGAGGGCAAGGGGGGCGTGGCGGGGCGAAGTCGTCACCGCGGCAGGACCCTCCGGCGCCGCCCTCTCAAGCCCACCAAGCAGGGCACCTTTTCTGACCCTGGAGGAATTTTCACTCGACCACCGTTTATTGGGCATCCGTTATGAGCCGGTTTCGGCGCCTCGGCATCCCCCGCCCCCCTCCCCGGCCCGGCCCCGGCGGGATGGGGACGTGGGCTGGGCAGTGACTGCCGCGTGAGGCCCCCATTCAGCCCGGGGGAAATACCGAGTGTCCATGAATGTCTGCATGAACGGGTCATCCTAAGCTAGAACCCCTTTCCCAGAAAATAAGCTCACGAGGAAAAGGACCCGGGCCCAAGGGCTACTATGGGGGAGGTAGTGGCCTGCTCTTAAAGCCTTTCCTCTCCTTCCCTCAGGGCGACGCCGGGGGACCCCTGGCCTGCAGGGAGCCCTCTGGCCGGTGGGTGCTAACTGGGGTCACCAGCTGGGGGTACGGCTGTGGGCGGCCCCACTTCCCAGGGGTCTATACTCGGGTGGCTGCCGTCAGAGGCTGGATCGGGCAGAACATCCAGGAGTGACCGCCAGCACGTGGCTGCACACGCCCGGGACGAGAGGTGACGGCGCCAGGAACCGGCTGGCCCCTCTGCCCGAGGAGGAGAGTCTAGGTGGTGGGCGGGCGGGGGGCTAGGGGGCTGCGGGTAACCGGGTGCACGTTTGCTGCTTATTTGGATCCAATAAACAGCCCCTTGTCCCTAGCCTGATGGCTCAGCACCTCCGTATCACAGCAGGGACCGTTCGGCTGCTGTTCACCCGGGGCCCAGATATGGGAGGTGCGGGGGAGGGGCAGCAAGGCCTCCCCGGGGCAGGACTACCCTCCGTCTTTGGCGCCGGAGCGGGGGGGGGGGGGGGGGTCGGGCCAAGCCTCCTCTCCAAGTTGCCTTTCGCGTGAGCAACCGGCTCCCCGTCATGGTCATTGGAAACCAGAGGCACAGAGGGTAAAGAGGCGCAGGCCGGTCAGGGGACCCGGGAACACGCCGGGCCACCTCCCGCAGAGACCCCCTCCAGGGAACACCGATCGGGTGCTCTCCGCATCTCCCTTATTGGCCCCCACCTTCAGGTGGCCACGGCCAGGTGGGGCCTGACTATGCCCCCAGGTCCCAGGGCGGATTCTCCGCCCCAGGTGCACAGTGAGCCTGGACCCCGCAGGGGCCAGCCACGCCGCCTGCAATCTGGGAAGTCCCAGGGCCCCCCACGACCCGAGGGAGCGACGACCCCAGTGTGGCGGCACCGGTCTCGTCCTCAGGAACCACGGGCAGGCAGGATGCACAGGCGGGCCCCCGCTTCACAAAGGGCCTTTATGGAAACGGAAAAGGGGGTTGGGGTGGGGGCCTGCCGGGAGCCCGCGGGGCCGGACGCGGCGCGGGGGGGAGGGGGGGGTCACATGTTGGCTCGCTCCCGCTGTAGCCGCGAGTTGTAGGCGCGGGACACGGTGTTCCAGGCGTCCATGTAGCGGTCCATGCACATGGCGATACACTTCTGCGGGCGGGAAGGGGGCGCGGCTCGGCTCAGCTACGGCCGGACCAGCGCCCCACCCCAGGCAGCGGTCCGCGCACGCGCACTCGTCCCACCGCGACGCCCGTTGATCCGCGCACGCGTACTTGCCTCCACGCGGCCCCACGCGCCTCACCTGCTCCGAATTGTCCAGGGAGCCCCCCGGCTTCCCGATGCACTTCCGGAAGCACTTGTCCGTCATCCTCTGTGGGGACAACGCGAACTCAGCCGCGACACCCGCGCCCGGTGGACCCCACTGCCCTCGGCGCCCGCCCCGGCCCGACCCCGGACCTGCAGCAGCTCCTGCGCGTTAGCCACGGCGATCTGCACCTTCACCTGCTCCATGATGAGCCCCGGGTCCAGTTTGCCGCCGCCGGAGCTCCCGAAGTCCGAGCCGAAGCCACCCTCCATGGCTCCGCAAAGTCAACCGAACCGAGACCGCGTGCGCCGACCCGTACCCGCGCCGGAAGTTGCCCCCCCCAGGGCACCACGGGAAATGGAGTCCGGGCTTGTTTGACTACGACCCCCACAAAGCTGTGCTTCCACCTTTGCGCATGCGCGGATAGGAGTCACCTTCTGCGCCGGCAGCTTTTGGTTTCGAGGCCCCGGGCCGGCAGAAAACGTCCCCGGCTCGTCCTGCGGATCCCGCGGCGCATGTGCACAGAGCGCCGGGCGTGTCGCGTGACCGAAGGCGCAGCCCGGCCGCTGAAGCTCGGGCACACCGACGCGGGTCGCTGCCAGGGAGTGTCCCGCCGTCTCGTATGCCCCCCTCCGTCCCCGGTCTGGGGCAGCCGCGTCAGAGTAGACTCGGGGGCAGAACTTAAAATCAAAATGTTTATTGGAGTGTTGTACAAAAAGTTTCCGGTCATAAAATGCATATTACAAATCATTGGAGAAAGAAAAAGACCACACGTTTGGCATGCAAGTCCTTAGAAGCCGTCCGCCCAGCCGGCCCCACGGCAGGTTGTGCTGATGATCCGTCGGGGCGCGGGCCGCGGGGCGAGACCCCAGCGGGGGTGCCGCTGGCCCGGGCGCCCGGTTAGCGAGTGGGGCTCGGACAAAGGAATCATTCGCTCCCGCATCGTTTAAAGCGGCTTAAAGCTAAGAATGACAACTGCAGACTGTTTCCCAGGCCAGCGCTGACACCTGAACGTTGGATTCCGTTCTGGATTTCCAAATACTCCCTTACCAACGGCCGCCATCCTCCTGCAGTCACCAAGGGTCCCTAGTTTACCTTCCCCCCCCACCAGACAAGGACACCACGGTGCCTGGGCCCTTTCACCCCTCCACTCGGGACCTCCGCCAGGCCACCACGGGTTGGGGGGGAGGGGGAAGGCCAGGCCACCACGGGTTGGGGGGGAGGGGGAAGGCCAGGCCACCACGGGTTGGGGGGGAGGGGGAAGGCCAGGCCACCACGGGCTGGGGGGAAAGGCTGGAAGCGGGCCTGGAAAGGACAAATGTCACCTGCCAGGAGCAAGCCCTACCCGTGCACCTGGAGGCCCTGCCGGAACCGAAAAGGATGCCATGAGGCATCTGGGCCCATGGGAACGATGGGGCCCACTCCCTGTCCACCGTCGCCTCTCCCCTCCCTGCAAGATGTGGCTGAGACCAGTGCAGACTTTGGAGACCCCCACCACGACCCGCCTGATGCCTCTGCGTCTGAGCTCCAGACCCTCACTGCGCATGCAGTTCCTGTGATGCGGGTGTGGGGGCACCACCTTAGGGCCTCGGGGGCCCGGAAGCACTCCTGGGGAAGGTCACGCGTGGGGCGGAGGGTGGTGCATCATCGTGGCAGGCGAGCCCTCCCCCCCCCCAACCCCAGGACCCACCAGAAACGGGGGAGGGGTAGCGGTGAGACATTTCCCTTCACGAGAAAAACCAAGTTCACACCCTGGGGGCTCCGGTGGCCACGCAAAGTACCTGACCTAAAGCTGACCCTAGATGCGGCAGACTGTTCGCTAGCCTACAAGCCTCTGACCCTCTGGCCACAGGCAGTTTCCAAGGAAAGGGAGACGGGTGGGGACCGCAGGGACCGCACACCGGGGCTCCCTGCCTGGGGCGAGTGGGAGGGGCCAGCTTGGTAAACGTGCTACCTTTTGGGGGCAGCGTGCCTCCATGGCTCAGTATTTCGTCTTTAAGACTTGAGCTGCGCTTTCTGAAGGAATTTGCTGTCTGCGGCCTCAGCGTCCACCGAGCTGGCCACCCTCCACCCCCTCGGGGGACTGTCCCAGTGACCCTGCCTCGAGCCCTGAAGTGGGATCCGGCAATCTGAGCACTGACCAATGTAAAAAAATAAATATCCATTAAAAAAATAACTTCTGTGTATCTATGTGGGAGGGGGGATGAACGGTCAGCGAGTGCAGGGGGGGGGCCGGCGAGGTGACCGGGAGCCGCCCTGCAGGAACCGGCCGGCACCAGCACGGCCGTCAGGGAAGGAAGTCGCCCACAGAAGCCAGGGCAGCGGGACACGCGAGCACGCGGGAGCCGGTGGGGACCCGCACTCAGCCCCGTGCACAAGGCACAGAGTTGGAGAAGGGGGCGGGGGCTCGCCCCGAGGCGGCTCTCCTCTCAGAGGCCCGGGAAGCAGCTGTCACACGTGGACACTCGCCGGCGAGGCTATCCCGCCTGTGCCCTTGCCATTTACCTGGTGACAAGTCTCCAGACAGCGCTGTCCCTGTCCCCTAGGTTTCCGGGTCTCCTGCCCCGCTGGTCCCGCAAGCCGAGGAACTCAAGTACAGAAAACTCCAGAACCCCAGGGCCCGACGGCCAGGAAGGGAGGCGGGCTCACCGCGGAGCCCCCGACACGTGCACAGACACCCGGCCTGCGGCCGCACACACGCTCCAGCGGAGTCAGAGCAGAGCCTCATCCACACCTCCCGCTCCCAACGCTCTGGTCTCCGGCCCAGCCGCCAAAATTCCACGGGGGGGGGGGGGGGGCGCTGGCCCCCCTCCAGGTCACAGCCTAGGCTCTGGATTTGGTTTTTAAAGAGCTTAACCAACAACGAAACTCCCGGGCATTTTTGCTCTCAGCCCACTTAAGGCCCACGGGTTGGTCCCGAGAGGAGAGGCCAGCCCCGCTCTGTCCGAGGGAGAGACAGAGGCAGGGAGAGAGTCGGGCCCCTGCACCCCCGCCAGGCCCTCCAGCCTCCAAACCCCGCCCCCGGCAGCTATTAGGTTCCTCGGCCTCCTCGAACTCAGCCAAATGGTGAAATGCGGCACCAAAAAAAAAAAAAAAACCAGGTCCAGACAGTGGCGATGAAGGGAGGGTCTGAGGAAGCCCACCCACAGCACAGATGGCAGAGACCCGCCCCCACGTCCTGGCAGTTTGCTTAAAAATTCTCTAGAAATGTATCAAGGACTAAAGACGGCCAATGATATAAAAATAGTTTTCAGTGGCTCTGGGTAAAGACGTGATGAGGCGAGTTCCGTTCACATGACGCGGCAGCCTCTCGAGGTGGTCCTTGGGTCCCCCTGGAAAGAAAGGCCAGCAGCCTAAGAGGCCGGAGCGTGCCCGCCTGGCTAGGCAGGTAGCTGGTGGCCCCCCCCACCCCTGCCAGACAGGGGCTGGACCAGGGCCTTCGCCAGCCCAGAGCACCAGCATCCCGCGAGAAGACAGGGCCAGCAGCTTCAGCCTCAACTGTCCCCGTTCCAGAACCTTCCACATCTCCCTTCTGAGCTACACAACACAACTGAAATGTCAGACCCCAGTCTTAGGACTTAGAGCTGCCGCGGCAAGGCCCCGGCGGCCCTCCAGGAGCCCTTCCCCCAAAACCATCATCCAGGCCCCGCTGTCTCAGGCTGCCGGAGCAGTGGCACAGAGCCCATTCGCCGGGGGGACCCTCGGGTTTACACCGGTGCCGCCTGGCGGCACTCGGGGGCCAACACCGCACTCCTGGGGGGCCCCCGGGCCAGAACCCTGAGGCCCTCACAATGGGCAAGAGCCAGGAGGCAGGGATGTCGCCCCTCCACCCCCAGCACCACCATGGCACATCTCTGGCCACAGGCTGTGGGGCCCTTCCAGGGGGTGAGGCCCCGACTGTGCCAAGAACCTTAGCGCAGACGCAGCAGCCCGCGGAGCAGCACGGCCCCGGGGACATGGCGGCCACGCATGCCACCCTGGGGACTTCTACCTGTTGATGGAAAAGATCCTCCTCGCCGAACTCGGCTCCCTCCTCTTCTCCCTCCTCCCCGTTCTCCGTCTCCCGCACCACCGAGGACTGCTTCACGGTTCTCATGGCCACCTCCTGGGCGAGAGAAGAGCCGTGGACACTTGACCCCTCGGGTGCCCAGGGCGCGGCCCACAGGCCGGCCGTCAGGTGAGAATGCTCCGGCCAGGCCTCGGCGCGCCGCAGGACAGCACCCCAAACCCAGGATCGCCTCGCTGGCCCTGTGGCCGAAGCTCCACCCCGGGGCTCCCACAGCGGCCCGTGGTGCGGTCAGGGAGGCTCCAGGAGGGACCCCGGGGCCAGGACAGAAGACGGCCCCCACAGGCCCAGGGCACCCACCTCCCCATCCGCGTTGACCAGGACGGTCCGGAAGCTGTCGCCTGTGCTCCAGCGGTTCTGGCTCCTCCACACAAGGGTCGCGGGGGGACTATGGGCCACTCCTGCACCAGCTGCCCACACCTGGGGGACACAGGGGGCGTCCCAGTACTCTGTGCCACCAGCCGGTTCCCTATCACTGCCCCCTGGGTCTGCCGAGGGGTGTCCGTCGCACCACACTGAGGTTCACGGTGGCCGACGGCTCTCATCTCAGCGAACGACGGCCGTGCTGGGATCAGAAGCCCGTCGGCTCCAGGGGTCCACACCCGTCACTGTTAACATCTTCCGCCAACGCCCGCCCGCCAGCCCGGACAACCTGGATCCTTCTCTGCCACGGGACCCTGACGTGTCACCAAGGTGCTACGGGGCTCCAGGGAGGGTCCGCTGGCACAGCAGTGGCACACGGGTGACCCGTGACAAGCAACAGCCGTTCTCGGGGCAAAGTCACTCAACCACCGCCCCCCCCCCATCCCCTTTCCTGCCCCATCCCGGCCCCCGGTCACATTGGGCACCTGGCTAGCGGCTACTGCCACCCCCGCCCCCCCCCCCCCCACGCCCCCCCCCCCCCGCCGGCCCACCTGCCCTTCCGCGGCCACCTACCGTGACGGTCTGGCCGGCGCGCAGCACGTACTTGGGCGTAAACTTGTAGGCAATCTCCTCCCCCTCCAGGACCTGCCTCTTGATCCTCCAGTTACCCAGAGACTGGTCCTGGCAAAGGGGACACGCGGCCTGACGTGACGCACGGCTCGGGGGGAACCCCACGGGGCCCGCCCCACCCCCAGGGACGCGGGCCTCTCACCTTGTCCGAGCTGTTCCTCAGCTGCACAAACCTGCCCTCCAGGTCGACCTCCTCGATGCCCACGCCGCCCGTGGCCGACGCCTGCTGCGCCAGGTGGAAACCGCCGCCGCCACCGCCGCCGCCGCCGCCAGAGCCGATGCCGCTCGAGCCCGGCGACTCCTCCGCCTCCAGCCGCTTCCGCTTGCCGCGGCCCGTGCGCCCGGCCGCCGCCACGCTGCCGCCGCTGCTGCTCGACGTGGCCCGCGACACGGTGATCCGCGACGACGGGCTGGGGGTCAGCTTCAGCCTGGGGGACGGAGGGCCGACTAGGGCTCCCGAGGGACCAGACCCGCTCGGCCTCCCGGTCCTCCTCGCCCCTGCCCCGCGAGGCCCCACCCCCCCCCCCCACCTCTCCTCCTCGCCCTCCAGGAGCTTGCGGTAGGCGCTGATCTCCATGTCCAGGGCCAGCTTGACATCGAGCAGCTCCTGGTACTCGGCCAGCTGCTGCTGCATCACGTCGCGCATCTCTGTCATCTCCTGTTCCTTGGCATCCAACATCTTGCGGAACTTGTCCCGCTCCCCGGCCATGGTCTCCTCCAGCTCGCGAATCCGGTCCTCCGCGGCACTGGCCTGGGGAGGAGTCGGGGCGGCCAGGTCACGCGGAGAAGCCCTCCCGGCTGCGCGCCTCTCTTCCCGTCCTCCTGCACACGCGGCCAGGCTCCTGGGGCGGGCCGGGGACAGACACCCAGCCCCAGGAGCTCCGGTGGCCGGCGGGCCCCAGGCCCCCTCGGCCGGGCCAGGCCGGAAGGAGCGCTGCATGCATCACCAGCGCCCGTGACTCGCCACTGCATCTACACCCGACGCCAGAAGCGGGGGTCCCGCAGCAGCGGCGGGGGTCGCCGGGGGGGTGGGGGGCGGGCAGACAGGCCCCGGGGAGTCACCTGCTTCTGGAGGCCGGACAGCTGGTAGCTGAGGGACTCGACCCGCATGCGCGCTTCCTTCAGCTCCTCCCGCGCGGCGCTGGCGGCCTTATCGTTCTGGTCAGAGCTCAGCTTGGCGCTGTCCAGCTGAAGGGACACGGACCGGCAGGTGAGCGGCTGGCGGCGGACGCGGGCGGGCGCCCCCCCCCCCCCCCCACCGCGCGCCGCCGCCACCGCCGCGGGCACCTTGGCCTGGTAGGTCTGCTCCAGCTCCAGCTTGTACAGCCGCACTTGCTCGTCGTGCTGGCTGCGCAGCTCCTCCAGCGCCTGGGCCATCTTGAAGTCGTACTCCTGCTGCCGGCTGCTGTCCACCTCCACCAGGCGGCGCTCGTGCCGCCGCCGCGTCTCCCGCACCTCCTGCCGCACAGCGAGCGTCACCGCTGCGGCGGGCCCGCGGCCACGGGCACCCCCGGCCTCCCGGTCATTGGTGTCCCCCACCCGAGAGCCAAGGCTGAGCGAGGGCTCAAAACTGCACAGTGAACCTCCGGGGGGCGGGGGGTTGGAGACCCAGCCCAAGTGTCCTCCAGCTGACTAGCAGGTAAATAACGTGTGTCTACCACCCCCGCCGCCCCACGGACGGACCCCTGAACACACGACGCTCAGAGAGGGAACCAGACACGAGAGGCCACGCGGGGTGTGAGTCCACGGGTGTGAAACGTGCAGAACAGGCTCGTCCACGGACAGGAAGGGGGCTCGCGGGGGGGGGGGGGGG
>NW_024412512.1:1360637-1374253 GCF_014898765.1 Herpailurus yagouaroundi
GAGACTCTCAAGCAGCTTCCAGGCTCCAGACCCAGCAAGGAGCCGCACACGGGGGCTCAATCAAGAGTCGGTCACTAAACCACTGACGGAGCCACCCAGGCACCCTGGGAGTATTTCAGTAGAGCTGTTGCTAAAAGAATTCCTGACGGGTCGTCTCAGGTACCTGGGGTCTGAGATAGAGACCCGGACCTCGGGACAGCAGAGGACACACGGCAACGCCTGAGGAAGGCAGGGGCCCCAGAGCACAGCTGCCCCAGACACACGGTGGGGTCAAGGGCAGGCAGGAGGAGCCGTTCGCCAGCCTCCGGCTCCAGGAAAGGGGACAGCCTTTCCTCCCAGAAGCTCCCCCCAGCACAGAGAGCTGTCACTTATCACACTGCGCCATCGCTTGTAAGAACAATAGGAACGGTTCTCAAGGAAGCCAATCCTGTTGACAACGAACCCACGAACAGCACACCCGCCGTCACGGCGCCCCTCATGGATGCCTGCCTCAGGACACCCCTCCAGGAGCCCTTCCGGGGTGCCCTGGAGGCTCCCCTGGCAGGCCCCCTCATGTCTGTCTTCCCGGGCCCCCTGGCAGACCCGGGATCCTTCACTGGCGCCTCCGAGGGGCCCCTCACAAGTTCAGGGTCCCTTACAGATCCCCTCGAAGGCTCCAGTTTTCTGGCGGATGCCTTCAGGGGTTCCCTCTCGGGCTGCTCCCCAAGTGCCCCGGCGGCCCTGGCTCTCACGCGGTGCGGCTGGAGTGGGAAACCACTCCTCGGGAGCACGGACATCCTTCCCTCGGGCAGCTCACCCAGACGGGGAGGGCAGCAGGGAGGGCCCCAGGGTTCCATTCTGGGCTGTGACAGGACAATGGGCTTTGTGAGGACGAGCTGGGAGGGGCCACGGGGGGGGGGGGGGGAAGGGAGGGACACAGAAACCCCTGCTCTAACCGCCAGGAGCGCTCATTCACTCCCGGGCAGGCCCAGGTTTAAAGGGGGAGGGAGAGACCCAGGAAGCAGATGGGCCCCCCCTTCCTTCCCTTCCCTGGGGAGGGTCTGCTGTGGATTGAATGGTGGAGCCCCAAGTCCAAAAGAGGAGTCCACATCCTAATCCCTAGAACCTGGGAGTGTGACCTTATCTGGAAAGGGGGGCTTAGCAGATGCGGTTAAGAGCCTCAAAATCAGATCATTCTGGATTAGCTGGGTGGGCCCTAGACCCATGACAAGTGTCTGGGTGAGAGGCAGACAGGCCGCGTGAAGAAAGGCACAGATGGACAGGTGCCCGGGGTCCCCCAGGCTGAGAGAGGCAGAAGGACCCTCCCCGGGTCCCGCCCCGCCCCCCACACTCGTGCGGGGCTGAGGCCCCTGTCCTCAGGCTGTCGCAGGGCCCTAGCGGGCCGGCCGGGCCGCACCTCCTCAAAGACGTTCTTCCGGAAGTCGAGTTCCTCCTGCAGGCTCTGGCAGCGGTTCTCCAGGTCCACGCGCATCAGCGTCTCCTTCTCCAGCTGCTTTTTGGCCACCGCGTGACCGTCCTCCGCCTGGGGGACACAGGACAGCAAGCCAACGTGACCATCTGCCGCACCACGCGGCTTCTCGGGGCACGGAGGATCCCCCCTTAAACACACACACGCTCCGATGGGGCGTCGCCAGGTGGGAAAGCCGCTCACACCCGACAGGAAAGCCACCGCCTGGGCCCGCAGCACACGCACATGCCCACTGGCACCAGGCCTCCCCCAGACCAGGGCCCCCCCGGAAACCCGCCTTAGCCAGCTGGGCCCGCAGCTCCGCCACATTGCTCTCAAGGCCCCGCTTGTCGCTGAGGGCGGCGGCCAGCTCCGCCTCGCTCCGGTGGAACAGGGACTCCAGATCCTTCACGCGGCCCTGGGCCACCGTGAGCTCGCCCTCCCTCTTCTTGGAGCTGAAAGTCAAGAGCGGGACTCAGCCAAGAGCACAGAGCAGGAGGGCAGCTGTGGTGCGGCTACAGGGAGCCCCTCAGGCAGCCCAGGAAGCCCCGGGACAAGGTCACCCGGGCCCAAGCAGGCCAGACCCACCCCGGCTCTCGGCACAAACCTGCCCTGAGCCAGGCCAGCAGGGCCCCACTGGCCAACACACACACACACACACACACACTCCAAAAACCCCAAGGGAAGAGCTTTAATGTCATTTTTTGGTGATTTCTGCACACTGGACGGCTCGTAGAGGGGAGAACAATTTATTAAAAAGTTAACATAGGGGCGCCTGGGTGGCGCAGTCGGTGAAGCGTCCGACTTCAGCCAGGTCACGATCTCGCGGTCCGTGAGTTCGAGCCCCGCATCAGGCTCTGGGCTGATGGCTCAGAGCCTGGAGCCTGTTTCCGATTCTGTGTCTCCCTCTCTCTCTGCCCCTCCCCCGTTCATGCTCTGTCTCTCTCTGTCCCAAAAATAAATAAATGTTGAAAAAAAAAAAAATTAAAAAAAAAAAAAGTTAACATATACTGGGGCGCCTGCGTGGCTGTCGGTTAAGCATCCGAATCTTGATTTCTGCTCAGGTCCTAATCTCGCGATTTGTGGGTTCAAGCCCTGCGTTGGGCTCTATGCTGACAGCTCGGAGCCTGCTTAGGATTCTCTCTCCCTTTCTCTCTCTCTGCATATGGTCTCTCTCTCAAAATAAATAAGCTTAAAAATAAAAATAAATTTTTTAAAAAGTTAATTATAATTTAAATTTATTAAAGTTGTATATATTGGGGCGCCTGGGTGGCTCAGTCGGTAAGCATCCGACTTCGGCTCAGGTCATGATCTCACGGTTGGTGAGTTCGAGCCCCGCGTCGGGCCCTGTGCTGACAGCTCGGAGCCTGGAACCTGCTTCGGAGTCTGTCTCTCCCTCTCTCTGCCCCTCCCCCGCTTGCAGTCTGCCTCTCTCTCTCAAAAATAAACATTATAAAATTAACATCCCAGCCACTGAAAAGTCCATCTCACTTGCAAACTTATTTGAAGCAGGTTCATCTGGTATCCTAGTAGACAACTTTCCCGATATTGAAGATGACAAACAGATTCTTTAAGGCACAGCTATTACTAGCGTGGGCCCCTGGCCCTTGATTCTCAAAGGAATTCTCAACCTTGGAGTTGAACACATGCCCACCTCCCCCCCACGGAATTGAGGGAGCCATCCCCATCGAGCAGCGCTGCTCACATGGGACACGGTGGGGGCTGGGCGGCATCCCCGCCATTCCCCCCCAGGGAGAAGCACAGGGGACCCCGCATCAGCTCACGTGAGGTGGGGTGGCATGAAGACCAGAGACTCTGGCCGCCAAGCTGCCCATGTCCCCCAGAGCAGCCCCACGAACGTGGAGCTCTGCCCGGGCATCATATGGCCATTCTCCATGGGGGGGTCTCAGGGTCCCCACAGCCACACAGCCCTGGCTCTCCAGGGGCTGCAAACCCTGAGCCCCTGGAGCGGTTTTGCAGGGGTTTGGCGGGGAAATAAGTCACTCATTTCACGACCATTACTGACAGCCCACTTTGTGGAGGACACCCTCCTGCCAGAGATCCATCCGGGAACACCCTTGCTCCCACGGTGCAGAACTTTCTCGTGGGTGGGTAGGGACCAGAGGGAAACACGCTGCCTGCCAGACGTAAGTCTGCATCAGAAGGGCAGATGAAGCGGGGGGGGGGGGGGAGATGCGGGGTGAGCAGAGCGAGGTGGGAATTGTACTTTTAAGTCCTGCCAGCCGTGCCCGGGGGGAGGGGAGGGGGCGGCCCCGGAAACAGACCTGCGTGAGGGCAGCAGTGGGAGGAGGCAGATCTGTTATTTCCAGGAGAAGAGCGTTCAGGCAGAGGAAGCAGAAGTGCAAAGGCCCTGGGGTGAGGTGTGCCCGGCGAGTCTGAAATCAGCAACGAAGCCAGGGGGACTGGGACAGGGGCGTCAGGTAACATGGAAAACTTCTGAACAACTTTATCTAGTGCTCGGTACCCTGCACAACTACACAGAACGGCCCAAAAGCGGGGGCACTGGGGCTTATACTGGCTTTCGTCTCACTGGCCGCGTCTCACCAGCTTCGAGGCGCTAAGGCAGATCACTCACCTGCCTGACAGGAAGTCCTGGGAGGTTAAGTGGGAGAATGCGGCTCCTCCACACGCTACCCACATTCCCACCCTCACGGGGCTGTGGTGACAAGTTGTTCGGGAGAAGAGCTAAATGGCCGCCCTGGTCTGGAAGGGCTCCCGCACGGACGAGAGGAAGCGAGGTGATTGCGCGAAGCCCCGGAGCTCAGGGGCCAAAGAGGCACCCAGGGGCCCGCAAGCACAGGAAGGCTTCCTTCCGGAGTAGGGGCCTTACGGGAAAGTTCCGGCCCAGACACTTAGCAGCGTTCCCCATTCTTCTTGTCCTATCTGCCCCCACCCCCACCCCGCAGCTGTCACCCGCGGAGGCGGTCACAGAACAATGGGGCTGGCAGTGCACAGCCCCGGCATCATTGGTGAAGCAGCCCAGACGTGGGGACATCCCAGCAGCCAGGACAGAGCCCCGGCACAGGGGCATCTCCTGACTCGGGGGACGTCCGCGAGAGACGCGCCCCCCATTGCCCTCGGGAGTCGCCAATTTGTGGAGTTGCCTGAGGCCACACAGAAAAGACCCGTGGCACAGAAACGTGGCAGGCCCACTGAGGCGACTCTGGGCGAAGGCTGGGGCCACGTGTGCTGCTTCTCTTCAAACTATCTTGCATTTTCCACTTGCTTGACAGCGAGCATCTGTGACCGATAGCGGGGGAAAAAAACCAAGACTTCTGGCCCAGACAAGGAGCGTCTGGAGAGTTCCGGACTCCGCACCGACACGAGAGAGAGAGAGGCTGGGGTCCGGGCGGTGCGGACTCTGGAATCCCCTCAATCTTCTCCAGGATCACTTTTTAATGAAAAAAACCGACCAAACGGATGGCCCACACAGTCTACCTGGCCTTTTACAAAAGCAGGACTTGCCTTTGCTCCTTGGCCAAAGACCGGGTGACCGCGCAGCGTGGGCCCGTGTCTGGGCTCTCTGTTCTGCTCCAGCGGATCTAGTCCACCGAGGAACCACAGGTGCCCATCACTCAGCGACAGAAGCCAGGCTGAGGGGGCCACACGCACAGTGTGGTTCCAAGTCTAGGACATTCTGGAAAAGGCAGAACCATGGAGGCAGTGAAGGGAGGAGGGAGGGAGGAAGGAGGGAGGGACGGATAGAGCACGAGACTTTGAGGGCCAGTGGGACTACGATGGTATAGGGGCAGATACGTTCTCACGATGCGTTTGTGCAAACTCACGGGGGAACCCCCGCGAGAGTGAGCCCTAACGTCAGCTGTGGGCTTCAGTCAACGATAACGTATTGGTGTTGCCTCGTCCGTTACAACAGCCTAGCCCGCTCATTAATGGAAGGTGAAAAAGGTGTTTATAATGGGGAAACCGGAGGGGGGATTTTGGAAACTCTGTACCACCCACTCGTTTTCCTATAAACGTAAAACTGCCTTAAAAAAAAAAAAACCCATGGGGCGCCTGGGTGGCGCAGTCGGTTAAGCGTCCGACTTCAGCCAGGTCACAATCTTGCGGTGCATGAGTTCGAGCCCCGCGTCAGGCTCTGGGCTGATGGCTCAGAGCCTGGAGCCTGTTTCCGATTCTGTGTCTCCCTCTCTCTCTGCCCCTCCCCCGTTCATGCTCTGTCTCTCTCTGTCCCAAAAATAAATAAATGTTGAAAAAAAATTTTTTTTAATAAATAAATAAATAAATAAAAATAAAAATAAAAATAAAAAACCCAAAACTCTATTTAAAAAATAGGAAGGAAAAATTCCCGCAAATGCAACGGTGACTCGGGTGGCGGCTGGGGCTGTGGGCAGGGACACAGGCACCAGGCCTCGGTCCCAGTGACCACCAAGCTGAGGGACCCTGGATAAGCCCGGCCCCTGCCACACTTTGCCCGTCCGGACTGGAGACCGTGACGGTCGGGCCCTGGCGGGTGTGAGGCTTACAGCGGGTCACATCTGACTGCCTGCTGTGGCGCACGGTGTCCCCAATCAAGTACTCCGTCCTGCTGCCGTCCACACCCGCACAACTTGGTTCTGCTCGTTTCCCGTGCGGCCCTTTCACTCAAAAGTGGCCGCAGTGTGTGCTTTCGAAGAGAAAAGCCCACAGCCTGAAGGCTGCCTCCCCCACGCGGCCTGTATGGTGGCTGAGGCGCTCCAGTGGGGGGACGGAAGCGGACCGAGTTTCCCGGGGCGGGCACCCGACAGGTGCCGTGGAGGACGAGGGCCACTGCGCACACGTGAGGTGGGCGGCAAGGTCCCTGGGGACCCGTGACACAACAGTGGTTCCCAAGTCCAGGGCAGAGAAGGGAGGCTGGGCTCTGGCGCATCCTTCCCCCTGGGAGCACAGGGGCCCCGTGCTGACAGCTCCCTACAGACTCCGCTTCAGGAGAGCTGCTCGGGTTTGAAATCTGCCCGGGGACGGGGCGCCTGGGGGGCTCAGTCGGATGAGCGTCCAACTCTTGCTGTCGCTCAGATCATGATCTCACAGTCGGGGAGATCGAGCCCTGCATCGAGCTCCGTGCTGACAGTGCGGAGCCTGTCTGGGATTCTCTCTCTCCCCCTCTCTCTGCTCCTCCCACTCTCTCAAAATACATAAACTTCTGAAAAGAAAAAAAAAAAAAGGAATCTCCCCTGGGCTGCATGATGCTGGGAAGGGGCGTCTGGAGGCCGAGGCCACAGAGCTCGGTCCCGGGGACGCAGCCCAGAATGAGGGTGGCAAACGCCAGCCACACACCTACCTTTTGTTCGTCTCTTCCAGCTCGGCCTTCACCTTCCCCAGCTCGATCTGCAGCCGGGCCCGCTCTCGGGCCGTCTCGTCCAGCACCCTGCGGGCGTCGGCCAGCTCCGACTCGTACAGCGTCTTGAGGCCGCTCACCTGAGGGGGTTCGGCAAGGCCCAGGTCAAAGAGAAGCCTCTTCCCCGCCGCGCAGGCTCCCCACACCCCCCCGGGCCAGACGGAGCTCGTAGGGACAGCGGAGGCTTCCACACCCAGCTCGGCCCCGCTAGCCCAGGGCCACCCCAGCCGGTCCCACCCGCCCTTGTGGCCCGTCCCCTGCCCAGGTCACCTACCAGCTGGGCACACGGCTCGCTTCTCGTGGCCTTCTTGCCCCCAGCCTCCCCCATGTCTACGTGCCCAGGACCACGCACATGTGTTCACGGATATCTGGAACCCAATAGGACACTGAGGTATCCCCTCCACCCTCTAGGACGGCTGGGGTCGAAAAGACAAAGGACAACAAATGCTGGCAACACAGAGAAATGGGGCCCTCCGTGCACGGCAGGGGGAATGGAAAGTCGGGCAGCCGCTGCAGAAGACCGCGGGGCGCCCCCTCGGACGGGTTAGCAGACTCACCTGTAACCCGCCAATTCCACGGCTGAGTATCTGTCTGCCCAGAAGCAGTGACACACGCGTCTACACAAACCCGGGTGCGTGTTCACAGCAGCACGATTCACAACAGCCACAGAGTGGACACGACCCACAGGGCCATCCGTGGACGAACACACACGACACCCCACCCACTCACTTGGCCTCAAGCAGGAGCGAGGCGCCCACCCCCGCCGCCCCGCGGACGGACCCCGAACACACGACGCTCAGGGAGGGAACCGGACACGAGAGGCCACGCGGGGTGTGGGCCCACGTGTGTGAAACGTCCAGAACGGGCTCCTCCACGGACAGGAGGGGGGCTCGTGGGGGCTAGGAGCTGGGGGCTGGGGGTGATGGGGTTCCCGCTGGGGAGATGGAATGTTCTGGAGTTGGGCGGAGGTGAAGGCTGCACCATTCTGAAAGTGCTAAAAGCACGGAGGTATAGAGTGTGACTGGGTGAGCGGTGGGAGACGGGGCCGCGGGACGACAAGCACAGCCATCGCTGTGGAGCTAGGTGCCCGCGCGGGTGTGTGTCTGGGGCGCGGTTGGGACCCCACCCGTCCACAGGAAAGGCCCCTGGGCAGAGGGGCCGTGGAACCTGCCATGTGCTAGGGTCATGACCATCCCGGCTCGCCAGAGGCCAAGGAGCCTCCAGGAGGTGGCGCTTTTCAGAAAAGATGGTTTGTTTGTTTTTTTTAAAGTGTTTTTGAAGTTTTATTTAAGTAATCTCTACACCCAACACGGGGCTTGAACGCACAACCTGGAGACCAAGAGTTGTATGCTCCACCGACGGAGCCAGCCAGGCGCCCCAAGAGCTGGGGTTTTAACATCCAGTCTGAGACCCCACGCACCACCCCCACTGGCCCGGGCACCCTGTGCCTCAACCCGGCAGCTCCCAGTCATCTCATCCCACAGGTAAGACGGGATCCGGGCTCCCAGGCCCACTTCCCAGACAGGGAGCGGTGGGTGAGCTGTGGTCTCCTGACCTGCCAGGTGCAGGGCCGGTCTGCCGGGCGCAGCTCCAAGGTCAGGACACACGATAGGGGGAGTGGAGACAAAGCCAGCTTCTCCCTCCTGCACCCCCAGCAGCAAGGGCCCGCCCTCCCTCCCACAAAGGTGGTCACCTCTGGCCACACCCGATGCCTCCAACTCTGGGAACTGGCTTCTGGAATAAACCTCAGTTCACAGAGTGGCTCCTCTCTCCACAGGCAGATGGGCACCTGGGTTTACATGTGTGTCTTTGCTCGTCTCCTGCCATCTCACCTTCTAAAACTCTCCTGAGCCTGAGGGAGGGGCACACGCAGGACATACCCCTGCTCCTCCCCCAGCCTGGGGCCCTTTCCCTCACACCCTCCCCTCACCAGGCAGGGGGTCCTGGGACGAACAGTGACCAACACAACGGTCACTAAAGCGACCTCAGTACGGAGCCTGGTCAGGGCACAGGGCAGGAGAAGCCAGCAACTATGACACCGTATTTAAGTTTTCGATATTTCATTCACAGCGAGATTTTTGTACTAGCTAAAAAAAATTTTTTTGGAGTAAACTCTACCCCCAACGTGGGGCTCGAACTCACGACTCCAAGATCAGGAGACACGTGCTCCACCGAGTGAGCCAGCCAGGCGTCCTACACGTTTTAGTTTCTTGAACAGTCCGTGAAAATATTACTTGCCCCAGCCTGACCACGAGGAAACAGGAGGCAAACCCCACTGGACAGACGTCTTACGAATTCCTGACCGGCACTCCTCACGGCGGCCCAGGGCATGCACACGAGGGAAGTCTCAGAAACCGTCTCGGTCCAGAGGGGCCCAAGGAGACAGGACCCCTGGATGCCATGTGGGGTCCCCAGGGGGTCCTGGGGCAGAGGGGTCAGGGGAGACTGAGGACCCACAAATAAAGTATGGGTGTCAACGAGGTCAACGTGACGTCAAAAGTGGTGACATCGCGGTGACAAACATAACACGAAGGGGAACGGGGCTGGGCTCTGTGGGAACCCCGCGCTAGCCTTGCTGTTTTTCTGTACATCTAAAACTGGCCTAAAACATCAGGTTGAGTCAGTAAAAATACACCCTATCGCTTGTCTTCACGATTGAGATTTTTGGCACCCCCCCCCCGGATTCTGTGCCCGAAGCGTCACAACCACCTCAAGTGGCCTGTTTAAAGTACCAAGTTCTGGGGCGCCCGGCTGGCTCCGTCACTAGAGCATTCGGCTCTCGATCTCAGGGTGGTGAGTTCGAGCCCCACGGTTACGGAGATTACTTAAAAATACAAAAAGAAAACCAAAAGCACAACACCAAGCTCTTGCAGTGTGACTCAGGTCCCTGCGTGTGCCCGCGTGCGGCTGGTGTCCCTTTGGTCTCGACAAGGCACTTACTACAGCCGGGTCTGCAAACTCGGGCCCACGCGCCAATTTCCACCACGCCACCTGTCTTCGTGCAGCCTGCAAGCCCCGAATAGTTTTTGCATCTTTAAATGGCCGAGGGGGGAAAAGAAAAGAAAAGAAAAAAAAGAGATTTTGCGACACGGGGAGGGAAATCCCAGGAATTCTGATTTCAGCGTGTACAAATGAAGTTTCACGGGCACGCGGCCTGGCCCGCTCCTTCACACGGTGTCTGCGGCAGCGCTCCACTGCAGCCTCGGAGTCGAGCAGCCCCGACGGAGACTTCCAGCCCACAGAGCTAAAACGCGGACCCGGCTCCACAGCAGCGGGGCAACCTGGAAACTTCTTGTAGGGGACAAGCTCCCAGACTCCTTTTCCTCAGACCACTAACAGGTGCTCCCCTGGCAGGCCCTGCTTCCCTGCACCTGTGAGGCACTGCGGGCACAGCAGCCGGAGACCAATGGCTGGGCCTATTGTTCGCTCTTTCATGGCATTCTGCAAGTGCCAGGAGTGAGCAAATGTGCTCGCATGTGTTGGGCAGGGGGGGGGAGGGGCACGTAACCCGAGGTGGCCTTTTCCTGTTCCTGTGTCTCTGGGGGACGACTTCCCGGCTGAGAACCACAGTCCCACAATCCCCTAACGCAGGCAGCCCCAAGTGCTACTCTCCCTCCCAGCTCGCCCTGCCCAGCCCCTGCCCCCTGGGTCCACCTGAGGGAGTCCCGACCCGCCCCCCCCCCCCCAGGAGGAACAGGACACCTGGGCAGGTAAGGGAAAAGAAACTGAAGGCTGGAGGAACCTAACACCCCAAGGGGAGGCTCCTTGGAGAACTGCCCCTCCCTCCCGGGCCCCTTCCCTCCCCACCCGCACCCAGATCTCTCTCCAACAGAATCCGGCCCCCCCAGCCTTTCCAGAAACCTTCTAGTGATCCGAGGACATGGCTATTGAGCAGTGCACTACCCGCCCCACATGTGAGAGCGAGCCTGCGGGCAGGACTCAAAACAGGTGAAGCTGTGGTTTTACTTCGTGCAGTTCCACTGTCTGGATTTTATGACAAGCGTGTGACACGCTCAGAACAGTTTAAAAGGCATCTTCAAAGGGTTCCTCAAGTGGTTTCTCCTCTTGGCATTGGGGCGGGATCATCCTCTGGGGCAAGGCCATCCTGGGCACTGTGGGGGCTGAGCACACCCCTCTCCCCAGCCACCCGATGCCAGGAGGAGCACCCCCAGCGTGATGACCACTAGCGTCCCCAGACATCATTCTGTGTCGGGCAGTCTCCATCCAGGTGCGAAGCTTCCGCGCAGGTAAAATAAACGCTGCTTGGCCCGTGGCCCTCCCACCCGAGCCACCTCTCCAGCCCCCTCTGCTTCTGCCCAACTCAGCAGTCAAGCCTGGGCCCCACTGTAGCCCAAGGCCATTTCCAGGTCACTCCCTCTGAAGGGCCCATGTGACCACCTTCCCCATCCCTCCGCAGGTCGCCAGCTCCCCCCACTGCCCAGTTAAGAGGGGCGTTTATCCCCCATTTATCCTGGGAGCCCACCCCTCACCCCTGGAGCCTGTGCACAGCCCTCAAGGTCACGGTGGGGCAGGCTTATCGCCCGAAGCACCACTCCCCTTGTCCCCAGGAGCAAGCCTCACCCCTGAAAAGTAAGTAACGCCACTGCCCAGACAGACAGACAGACAGGGCCCGGATACAGCTCCCTGGCCCCACCGGTGTGCACTCCAGGGACAGCACCCACTTCGGCTCCGCCCACCAGGCTCATGGCCCCCAAAGGTCTGTTGGCCATTTACTCTGTCTGTCGGTGGGACAACCGAGGCCAGGGGAAAGACCAGAAGCCAGGTCCCGTGGCGTCCTGACCAACCTGCAGGTGGGAGCTGGAGGTCCACATCCTGAGGACACGAGCACCGCTGAGGCAGGTGGCCACGCTTGGGACCGGACAATTCTAGCCCCACGGCATAAATGACCTGCCCCCTGGTCACACAGACTCAAAGCAGTTTGGATCTGGGTTTGAATCCAGTTCCGAGCAACACACACCACCACCCCCCCGCCCCCCCCCCCCGCCAAGGACGCTTCTTCCTCCCCGTCGCCCAAGCCGCTTTCTGAGCCACTAAGGCCACGATTACACAGGGGCAACGAAGCCACAAGGCACTTCCCCTGAGCGCCTGCCCTTTATTCCACGAAGCCAGTACCAGCTCCCAGGGCCCACCAGCTGCCACAAAAGGTGGCTATTGGTATTTCCACTTTACAGAAGAGGAACCGAGACCCCCGAGAGGGTAAGTGACTTGCCCAGGGTCACACGAAGGGTAAGTGAGTGGCTCCCAGAAATGACCCCCTAGCTGCTGTCCTCCCACAACTCTGTCACATGGTCCACTGTCAGGCTAGGGACGCCGTGGCTTCAGGACCTGGCTCTCCTAGCGGCCCTCAGGGGGGACCGCAAGGTGAGCACCCCTGTCACCCCAACCCATACTCAGAGGACCCCTACGTGGGTTTCAGGGGGCCGGCTAAACGAGAAAAGAGCCTGGGGCCAATGAGGGTTGGGGGATAGTTGGGTGGGAGCCGCAGTCCCCACCAAGAACCCACCCGGGACCCCCAGACATCTGGCTCTCACATCCCCTTAGGGGGAGGGTTTACCCAGCCCCTCAGTCTGTGAAACCCTGGGGCTCACCTGGAACCCAAAACTTCCTAGTGGGTCCCCGAGACCAGCTGTCTCCCCATCCCCTCTCATCCACTCAGGGGTGGAGCCTACCAGGCTCCAGCCCATCTGCAAACAGGGCTCCCCAGGGCCCAACCGAGGACTTCTCAAATTTCCCGCGCGGGATCCCTAACACCTCCGCCCCCCCCCCCCCCCGGATGCCCTCCCACCCCAGGTGCGGGTAGGAGACGAAGCCTACAGCTAACCACCTCCCCAGTCCCTGAACTCCCCAGAGTTCATCACAAGACTTCTGCAGAGGTCTACCGAGAAAAGACCACGTGACTCGCCCCAGGGACCCCACCCGCACCCATGAGACCCTCCACCCCTCCTCAGGGCCCCATCATACAGCCTGAACTCCCAGTCTCCTCAGAGACCAGAGAACCCCACCAAATTTTCTCCCAGGACACCAGAACAGACTAACGCATCCCCACAACTCTCTTAGGGGCGTGTCTTACTCTGGCTCACACCCTCTCAGTCAGGGGATCCCCAGATCTTCTCCGAGATCACTCAGCGCTCGGGGCTGTCCCATATCCACCAGTCGTACAGAGGACCCCAAGATGCCCTAGGGGTCCCTCAGAGCACGGTCTGCCCCAGACTGCACGCCTCACTCAGGAGACACCCGAAACCCCCTGCGGGCGCTTCGGCGGACGGGGCCCGCCCCAGTATGCAACACCCGCTCACAGGTCCCCCCAAAATTCCCTGGGAGCCCTCGGTGGGCGGGGCCTGTCCCAGGATGCACGCCTTGCTCACGGGTCCCCCGAAATCTGAGGATCCCCCTCGGTGGGCGGGGCCTGCCCCAGTGTGCACCCCTCGCTCACAGGTTCCCCGAGAAACCCCTGAGGACCCCTCGGTGGTCAGGGCCCACCTGGCCTCCAAACCTCACTCGCGGGGATCCCCGAAGCCCCCCAGGTACCCTCGGAGGCCGATGCCCACCCCAGCGTGCGACCCTAGGGGGTCCCCCCGAAGCCCCGGGGAACCCCCCCCCGGTGGGCGGGGCCTGCCCAGTGTCACTCCCGCGCAGGGGAACCCCCCGGAACCCTCGGAGGCCGGAGCCCCCGCTCCGCGCCCACCTCGCGCGTGGTCACCTCCTCCCTCTCGGAGATCTTGAGCAGGAGCCGGTCGTTCTCGAGCTCGAGCGCGCGGACGCGGTCGATGTAGTGCGCCAGGCGGTCATTGA
>NW_024412512.1:1374653-1394143 GCF_014898765.1 Herpailurus yagouaroundi
CTACAGCTCGGGGCCCGCGCGGCTCGGAACGGCGGCCGCGGCTCGGCGGGCTCATTCAATCCGCGCCGCCGACCAAGATGGCGCCCGGCGCCCGCCGCCGCGGAGTAGCCTGGGACTTGTAGTCCGTCGGGGCTTCGCGGGGCACGCCGGGAGCTGTAGTTTCCTGCGCGGGCTAGGCCGGCCCGCCTCCCGCTCGGGTTCCCGCTCCGTCCTTGGCTGTCCATAAACCATAATCCGTTAGCCAAGCCGCCCGCCCCGAAACTCCCAGCTCGACACCGAGAGACACCGGCTTTCCCGCCAATGCCCAGTTTCCACACTTGCATAGCCTACCTACTTCTTTGGAGTCCTATTAAAATGAAAGGTGAAGGAACCTGAAAAATATGCTCAGTGATGTCACTTACCTGTACAATTAAAATAAAATGAAATAATAAAATAAAAATAAAATAAAATAACAGCTCACAGGGGTGCCTGGCCTGCTCACTCGGTGGAGTCTGCGACTCTTGATCTCAGGGTCGTGAGTTCGAGTTCCACCTTCGGTGTGGAGATTACTTAAAAAAAAAAAAAAATAGTACATTAACTTAAAAAAAGTAACTGAGCTCATAGATACAGAGAACAAGTTGGGGGTGGTTGCAGTGGAGAGGTGGGAGGTGAGCAAAGTAGGTGAACGTGGTCAAAAGGCACAAATTTCACGTTATAAGATGAATAAGTTCTGGGGATGTAATGTACAGCATGGTGACTGTAGTTAATAACACTCTATTGCATATTTGAAGTTGCTAAGTGTTCACCACAAGAAAAAGAATTGTAACTATGTACGGGGATGGTTGCTAACTAGACCCACTGAGGTCATTTCAACAATGCACACAAAGATCGAATCATTAGGTTGTACACCTGAAACTAATACAATGTAATGTGTCAATTACATCTCAATATTACACACACGCACACACACCCCTCGGGGAAAGAAGCCAGGCACAAAAGGCCACACAGTCTATGATTCCACTTGTATAAAATGTCCACAAGAGGGGCCTGTATAGAGCGGGGTCTTGGAGCCTGGACATTTGGCCGCATCCTGCTCTGTGGGGGTGGGACGTGGAGGAACATCTCCGGGCTCCCCACCGCTCCCCTTGAAGCCAGGAGCACCACTCCCTCACTCCAGTCCCTAAGACCAAAATGTCTACACATTTCCACGTGTCACCTCCGAGGCAAAATCACCCCCAGTTAGGATCACTTCCTTCCCCGTACCCTGGACCTTGCCAGGTGCGCTTTCTGCCTGGAGAACCCCTCCTTCCCATCCGTCCCACCTTGGGGACTGTGGCTTAAACAGCTTCCTTCAGGGAGCCCGGCCAGTGGCACGTTGAGAATGTGATTCCTCTTCCAGCCTTCTGAGGAGGCCAGGAGGTCTCCCCTGCGTGCTCACCTGTCTTGAACACCCAGGCAGGAGCAGGTCCCCAGCTACACTGTCACTCTGCTGTCTTCTCAAACGTTACCTTGTGCTTTAAACCTGATACTGTCGTCTGCACCTGCTAACCGTGGGCCATCAAATACAAAAGACAGTTGGTAGAATGTGAGGGCATTTAAAGCAGAGGGAAGGTAGGTGATACTCCAGGCGGCAGGGCCAGAGGGGAAGGAAAGGACTGAGGTTTGAGGGTGGCATGGGGTCACCTTTCCGGCGCTCCACCCCCAGACTGAGCTGCCACCCCCTCCTCATCAAAGCAACTGGACCAGCGCCCAGAGCCACAGGTCAGCGACCTGACCCCCAGCGCCTGCAACTCAGGGTCCCGCAGGCTCCGGCGCACCGTGAACCGCTGTCACCCATCCCGACGCGGGGATGTCCCATCCGCCTCCTGGTCTCTCCCAGGCCAGGGTGCCACTGCCCTGCTGGCTGTCGGGCTGGCCTGGCCTCAGCCTTCCCGTCTGTGAAACGGGGTCGGGTCCCTGCCACACGCCCTGACCTCTCAGCGCTGGGCGGGGCTCGGGGTCCGGAGCACCCCCCCGACGCGGGACCCCCGCGGGCTGGACTCCAAGTCCCAGAAAGCCCTGCGCTCCCCGTGGGTGGGGCCCGGGACGTCCCCCCTCCCCGCGCGGTTGGAGAGGCTTCGGCAGTTTTCAAATTTTGGCGCTGGGCGGGCGGGGCGGCGACAGCTGCGGCCGCACCCCGCCCCCTCCGCAGGCTGCGCTCCGGACCCCTGGCCCGCACGGGACACTAAGGCACGGGACCCCCTAGCAGGGGCGACGCGGAGGCGGGACTCGAACCCAGGAGCGCGCGCAGAGAGTGCTCGGCTGTCTGCCTTGGAGGCAGGGGGTCCGGGTAGGGGTGGGAGGGGCCGAGCCCGGGACCGCCCAGCGCGCCCACCCCTCCCCCAGTCGTCCCCCCCGCGCCCCGGGCTTCGCGCTCCGTTTGGCGCCCGATTTTTCAAAACCTCGGTCCAACGGACGCCGCTGGCTGCGGGCCCGGCTCGCGAGCCTGGATCCTGGGTTCCGGGGCCTGGCGGGGAGTGCAGATTCGGGAGCCCAGACCCCAGAGCCTGCAGGCTGACCCTGGAATACAGAGGCAGAATTCGGGAGGCCGGAGGGCTGCAGACGGGCGACCCCAGGTGGAATCTGGGTGCAGGCTGCCGTTCCTCACAGGCGCGGAATGCGCTGGAGACACCACCAAGACTCACTCACTGAACGTCTCCCCTGTGCCGGGCACGGGGGCTGCATCGGGGACCCAGAGGAGGATCCCGGCTCTGGGGCAGCTGACCTGGGCGGAGCTGAAAGACAGGGCCTGCGGGGGAACACAGCAGGGTGAAGGGGCTTGGGAGCATGTGGATAGGGGGTTGCATTTATTTTTAAGTGTATTTATTTTAAGAGAGCGGGGGAGGGTCAGAGAGAACCCCAAGCAGGCCCCTCCACGTCATGCGGAGCCTGATGTGGGGCTCGATCCTAGGAACCTCAGATCATGACCTGAGCCGAAATCCAGAGCTGGAGGCTTAACCCACTGTGCCCCCCAGGCGCCCCAGGGGGGTTGCATTTTTAAGTAGGGGGGGGGCGCTCCTTAAAGGCTGGGCCTCGTGCTAGCGAAGCTGACGTTTGAGCAAGGACTCGGAGAGAAGGAGGGAATCCACCCTGTCAACTGTGGGGAGAAAGCCTTCCACGGACAGGGACCCCCCAGCGCTGCCTCTGGGCATGGAGGGGTGTTCTGACCCAAACCAGTAGCCCGAGGACAGATTTGGGGATAAAGAGCCCCCCCAGGTGCCCTGGGAAAAAGAGTACTTTAAAATCCAACTTCTTCAGGGCGCCTGGGGGGGGCTCAGTCAGTTAAGCATCCAACTTCAGCTCAGGGCAGGGTCTCCTGGCTTGTGGGTTTGAGCCCCACGTCAGGCTTTGCGCTGACAGCACGGAGCCTGCTTGGGACTCTCTGCCCCTCCCCTGCTGCATTCTCGTGCTCTCCCTCTCTCTCAAAAAACATTAAAAAAATAAAACTTAAAAATAAAATCAAGCTTTGTGGAAGCATTAGTGCAGCCATCTTTAAGTTTCTTTGACTTTCCGCTTTTAAGCAAATATACGATATGATGTTAGTGTATTAGTTACCTATCACCGTGTAACAAATAGCCCTAAATGTAGTGGCTTAAAGCAACTCCCATCTTTTTCTCTCAGTTTCCGTGGCTCCAGAATCTGTGTGGGGCTTAGCTGCACATCTGGCCAAGGCTTCACAAAAGTTCACTTCAAGTTCACTCCCTTTTTTTTTTTTTTTTAATGTTTATTTTTGAGATAGAGACAGAGCATGAGCTGGGGAGGGGCAGAGAGGGAGGGAGACACAGAATCCGAAGCAGGCTCCAGGCCCTGAGCTGTCAGCACAGAGCCCGACGCGGGGCTCCAACCCACGAGCCGTGAGATCACAACCTGAGCCGAAGTCGGATGCTCAGCCGACTGAACCACCCAGGTGCCGCCTTCACACTGTTGATGGAAGGGTTCACGTCCTTGCAGGCAGTTGGGCTGAGGGTCTCAGCTTCTGGCCAGCTGTGGTCCAAGGGCTGTCTCAGTTCCTCATCACATAACAGAGGATCTCATTTGGGTTTTGAAACCCTCGCCATTTGTTGTAACAGGGAATCAAAAACCAAAACAGCCCAAATATCCCTCGGGCAACGGACCCACACCTTCATGTAAATACACACTGTGGAATTTTACACAGCAGTAAATTGGAATGTGCCCCGGGGACACCCATCCACAGGAAGCTCTCCCCAACAGAAGATCGTGCAAAGAATTTTTTTTTAAATGAGACTTTAGGGACACCTGGGTGGCTCAGTCAGCTGAGCATCTGACTCTTGATTTAGGCTCAGGTCATGATCTCCCAGTTCATGGGTTCAAGCCCCCCAGACTGAGCCACCCCGGCGCCCCAATGCTAACCCTGTTTTAAGGGCTCAGTAGCCACACGCAGCTGCTACCAGCCAGCACAGGTTGAAGAGAATTCTGGGAAGGTCACCCAGGGAAGGGACTGTAGTGGCCTGGGCGGGGGTCGCTGCTGCACTTGGACCTAGTCCGTCTCCCTTTGTGGGCTTCTCCCTACACCTCCTTTTCTAGACCTCACTCCAGCACCCAGATCTCAGGACTCACCTGTCTCCAACACTTGGGCCGACCTCCCTCTCTGGCCTGTCCTCTCAAAGGCACTCTGGGACCCAGTGTGTGTGCTGCCCGGACTCAGGTGGCGAAGGGCGGCTGGTTTTTGAAGTTGTGTGTGTGTGTGGGGGGGGTGGATTTGTGAGCTGAGATGCCACCTGGTCCAGGCCAGGACCTTATCGAAGAGAACAAACCCCAGGGAGAGAGCGAGCCACGGCGGGCGGCCTGGACACAGGGCCGGCTCTCCCGACATTGCAGCCTCCGGGGCAGAACCGCAAGGAATCCCAGAATTCTAAACGTGACGCGGGCTTGCCAGGAAGTTCGGAAGGTTTGAGTTCTGGTCTATCCCTGTGTCACAAACCATCCCCAAATTTTATCCCAACCTGTGGGTCGGGAATGTGGCTCAGCTGGGTGGTTCTTCCGTCCCTGGTGGGGTGGGCTTGACAGGGGTCACGGGGCGGCGTCTGACTTGCAGGTGGGCCGGGGTGGGGGCTCCCAGATGCTTCTGTGCTTGGCCTGGTGCCTCAGCGAGCCCCTTTCCCCTCTGTGTGGTCCCGCGTGCCTGTGGCTGCAGCACAGTGGAACTTCTTACGTGGTGTCTCAGGGCTCCCTGGGAGCCAGAGACAGAAGCTCCAGGCCTCTTGAATTTTAGGACCAGGTGCAACCCAGATGTGAGGGAGGAGAGGGGAGCCGGGATGCGCCAATGGGAGGGATGTCCAAGAATTGCAACCTTCTTTTTTTTCCTAACAACTTAATTGACATGTTATTCACATACCAAACAGTTCACCCCCTAAGGTGTGCATTTCAGTGGGTTTTACTATGTCCACAGCATGGTGCGTCCCCAACACAGTCAACTTTAGAACATTCCCTCTCCCCAAAAAGAAGCCCCGTCCCCACAGGTTGTCACTCCCCCTGCCCTCCCCCGCCCCCCACCAGAGCCCCCTTCCCGTCCGTGGATGGGCCCGTTCTGGACGTTTCACACACGCGGACTCACACCCTGTGTGGCCTGTCGGGTCTGGTTCCCTCCCTGGGCATCGTGTGCTCGGGGTCCATCCGCGGGGCGGCGGGGGGGGCGCCTCGCTCTTGCTAGCAGGTGAATGAATTCCGTCGTGGGGATGAACTACATCTCTCTCACCCACCATCAGCTGATGGACATTGGGGTTGATTCCACATCTGGGAAATTATGAACATCGCTGCCATTAACATTCCCGGATCAGGGTTTGGCTGGACTTGCCAGGTCAGATGGAAACTCTGCGTTCACCCTTTGGAGGAACCGCCAGACTCTTCCACAGCGGCTGCAGCGTTTTACCCTCCCGCCAGCCGCGCGTGAGGGTTCCAACGTGTCCACCTCCTGCCGACATTTGTTAGAATCTGTGTCTTTATTGTAACCGCCCTGGTGGGCGTGAGGCAGGCAGCCTGCCCGCAGTCCCAGGGCAAGCGTCTCTAATCCATCAGAGCATCTGTCCAGACAGGACGGACACGTTTGTGCCCCAGTTTGTCACTCGGTGTATGGACTTTGAACCCTTGGATGAGGGTTTTGTGACACCCCCCCCCCCAAATACTTGCTCTGGGTCCCATGGATGTTAGAGACAGGCTCGCTGGCCGTGAGGAAGGCATGGACACAAGGCCTGGTTTGGAGTCAGAGCTGAGGAGTTAGATGCCGCAAGGCAGGGAGGTGAGAGGGTGAGCCCCACCCGACCCCTCCTGCACCCCTGCGGCACCTCCCACCTCCCACCTGCACTCCTGCTGGCTGACCTGTCTGTACGTGTGCCCCCCTCCTGCCCGGGAGCCCTGAATCTTCACCGTGTGTTGGAGCGAACGTGTCCCCCCAAAATTCACGGCCACTTGGAACCAGCGATGGGACCTGGTTGGGAATAGGGTTGGTTAAATAATAATATAATTATTGCTTAAATTCAGGTGAGGTCATTGGGATTAAGGTCAGCCCTAAGGTCTCTGTGAAGACAGAGGCGCCCAGGGAGAAGGCCGGGTCCAGACCCAGGCAGAGGTGGGACCAAGGAATCCCAGTTCTGCCGGAGGGGCCCGGAACAGACTCTCCTTCAGAACTTCCAGAAGAAACCAGCCCGGCCTTGACCTTGGACCTCCAGAACTGGGAGAGAATAAATCCCTGTCATTTTAAGCTGCCCGGCGTGTGGGGATTTGTCGTCCGGCCCCCGGAGACGGGAGACCGCTGTGCTGCCGTTGTAAACCCGGCCCTTTTCCGAGTCCTCGGTGGCTCTGGGCCATCTCGGGCCCCCAGGCTCGCGGCCGGCGCCTGCAGTGTGGGCAGCCTCCGGGGAACCGTGTCCTCCAGCCAAGCGGCATGAACCCTCCGGTCAACGATGGAAAGTCGATGGTGGTCCGTATCCTTTCGTACCCGTGAAACACATTTATTTCAGCATCCCGATGGCCTAGAAATGTGTGGTTCTGGAGTTGAGAGTGTTGTGACACCTCACCAGTCCCTTCATTAGTTAGCGGACTCATTCAGTCGTTCAACCAACACGTCTTTTTTGAGCACCTACTGTGTGCTGGGAACTCCCGCCCTGGGGCGTCCACGCTCCCATAAGGGGCACGGGGCGGGGGTGTGAAACATCTCAGGCTGCGGGGGGGGGGGGCAGGGAGCCCTGCTGAGATGGGGGTGCAGGGGGACAATGGGGAGATGACACGGGGTAGGAGGGTGTTCCCGGGAGAGGAACCAGCAAAGGCCTGGGGGTAGGACCCTGCCCGGTGCATTCCAAGGACAGCAGCTCAGCAGCCCTGCTGAGCCTATCTCAGCCGTGATCTCAGGGTCGTGAGTTCAAGCCCCGCGTTGGGGCGCTGAACGTGAAGCCTACTTAAAAAACAGAAAAGGGGAGAGGGAGGTTTTCTGGCGTGTGTGTTACTTTGGGAGGGTGAGCCAAGGGAGGGACCCTCTGAGCACTGCAGCGAGGCCGGGGGGGGGGGGGCGTGGAAGGGGTGGCCTTCCGTGGATTTCCAGGTAACCTCAGCAGGGGAGGCGTATGGGGAGACACATTTCCCACGTGCCAAGTGCGGTCTGGGCCATCCTTTCTCGCGTGTCAACAGCCCGATTTTCCCATGAAAAGAGGGAGTTTGAGGGAGTTTAAGACCCCAACTCAAGGACACACGGTTTGTGAGGGGGGTGGAGGTGGGATCTGAACCCGGCGAGTGTGACCTCAGAGCAGAACCCCCCTCAGCCACCCCCTGTAGGATGTGCCAGCCACCTGCCCGCTCACCACCCCCCATCTCTTTCCCAAGTGTGCCTGGGCTCCTGGCCCCATGACCTTTGCTCCTGTCACCTCCCCCACCTGCTGGGTCACCCTTACCTCCTCCCGGCCCATCCTGTCTTAACAACATCTCAAACTGGAGATGATGACTCATATCTACCCGGAAGCTTCTCCTTAGGGACAGGAATCCCATCTTGTTCATCTCTGCAAAAACACCCACATGATGTCAGAGGCCGGCCTTTCTTCTGCTTCACACTTGCCAATGGCTTCCTGACACAGCCGGAGCCACATCCAGACGCCCCAACCTGCAGCCCCCAGGACCCACCTTTCTAACCTCAACCCCCCACACCCCCTCACTATCTCTGCTCACTATCCTGCCTCCTGGGCCTCCTCGGGGCTCCGTGGAGATGCCAGCTATGGCCCCACCTCAGGACCTTTGCACAAGCTGTGTCGGAGGCCCTCTCCCTTCATGCCTCCGAGCCTGGCTTCTTCACGTGACTCGGGTCTCCAATCAATGCCCGCAAGTCAGGAAGCAGCCCTATTCAGAGGCAGTTGCTACCCACAGAGCCCTCCTCTGAGTGTGGACCAGAATGGCCTCGTTCGGTGCACAGAACAATCCTAGACAAGGCTATTATTTCCATTTGCAGAGGGGGGAAACTGAGGCACGGGAGTGGAACAAGGGAATGATGTGTTCACACGGCTGGTCGGGAAGGAAGCTGGGATTCAAACCCAGTCAAACACCCCACCCCTCCCCCCCCACGTGCTGGGTGGGGACTCTGTCCCCATTCTACTCATCCCCACCCCTCACACCCCCCCCCCTGCTCAGCTGGGGCTGCCATAACCCAAACACCGCGGACTGGGGGACTTATGCCACAGTCACTGATTCCTCACAGTCCTGGAGGCTGGACATCTGAGATCAAGGTGCCAGCAGGGGTGAGTCCGGGCGAGGCCTCCCCAGCCCGCAGCCTCCACCTTTCCACTGTGTCCTCATCTGTGTTGAAAGTGCTCATCTCTCTTCCTCTCCTTATAAGGGCGCTAATCCACCCCAGGGGGGCCCCACCCCATGAGCTCACCTGACCTTAGTCACCTCCCAGGGGCCCCACCTCCAAGTACGTCCCACTGGAGGTCAGGGCTTCTGCAGAAGAACACAGACATTTGGTCCCTAATACCTCCTGTAGTGACGTGGGGGGTGGGCAGGCTGTCCTCCCCGGTCCTGCTTCTCCGCCTGGGGCATTCTCTGTGCTGGCAGGGAGCCCCATCCACCCACCCTGGGCAGGCCAACCCCCATCCCACCTCCTTGGGCTAGTCCTTCATCCATTGGGAACAACCCCTGTCTCCCAGGTTTGTGTGTGTGTGTGTGTGTGGGGGGGGGGGGGGGCGGGGAAGATTTTTTTTTTTTTTTTTTGAGAGAGAGAGAGAGAGAACAAGCAGGGGAGGAGAAGAGAAAGAGGGAGAGAGAGAATCCCAAACAGGCTCCACACTGTCAGCACAGAACCCAACACAGGGCTCGAACTCACGAACCGTGAGATCGTGACCTGAGCTGAAATTGAGAGTCAGAGGCCTAACCGACTGAGCCACCCAGCACCCCTGGGGTGTGGAGGGGTTTTAAAGTCAGGGTCCCAAGAAGCAGGGCCCGGACTTGGGTGAGGCAGAAACCCGGTCCTGATGAAAAATCCCAAATGAAGCAATGTTTTTCAACAAAGTAAAACAAATGAAAAAAAAAAAAAAAAAACCTCAATGGGTGAGTCTTCAAAATTTTAAATCAAGGCAGGATCAGTCATACTGATTTTCCTTGGGGCTGGGGCTCCAGTCGCCTTGGTGTGGCGCTGTTATCTATCCTGTCCTGATGGGAGGCTTTTCTATTCTGTTCGTCATGAATTTGGGGCGCGTTCGCTTGAGTGTTAAAATATTTATCTCATCCTGGACCAGTGGTGATGGGTGCCCAAGCGTGTCCTATACAAAAACCCCACTAAACTGGACACTAAAAGGGTCCCCCCAACCCCCGTCTTCCCCAGGAAAACAGCCACTCATCCTTTGTCACTCACGGCACTTGTCTCCTAGCAACGTGTCCGGCTTCCTGACCCCCGGCCCCCCAGTCCAGACCCCGGGGGTTGTGGAATATTTGGAGTCTCCTGGAATATCCTCAGGGAACTCTGAGCTCTGTGCCCTTGAACTAATAACACTGTCTTCCCGTCTTCCCGAGTCTCTAGTCCTTCCTCTGTAAACCCGGCACAACCACAAAGTGCCACTTTGTGGGCAGTGAAGGTGGTGTGACCCCTCAAAGAGACGGCTTACAAAATGCTCGGCACATAGTAAGCACCCAGTAAGGATGTATCGAAGGTAACTTCAATACGATGCAATGTTACTGAAAAGAAGCGGTTACGTTTCTCAAGTCTAGAGACAAAGGATCTCATTAAAAACAACTTTTTTTCTTTCCAAACTTTTAAATTCAGTTAGTTCAAAAAGATTTAAAAAAATAAAAAAAAATTCTTGCGTGTTTATTTATTTATGAGAGGCAGAGCGTGAATGGGGGAGGGGCGGAGAGGGAGGGAGACCCAGAATCCGAAGCAGGCTCCAGGCTCCGAGATGTCAGCACAGAGACCAACGCGGGGCTCGGACCCACGGACTGTGAGATCATGACCTGAGCCTGTGGCTGGTCGGTTAAGCGTCCGACTCTTCGTTTCTGCTCAGGTCATGATCTCTCGGTTCGTGAGTTCCAGCCCCACATGGGGCTCTACACTGACAGTGTGGATCCTGCTTAGGATTCTCTTTCTCCCTTTCTCTCTGCCTCTCTCTCTCTCTCTCTCTCTCTCTCTCTCTCAAAATAAATAAACGGGGGGGGGGAGGCACTTTAAAAAATGTAAAACAAGAAAAAAAGGAAGGACATCCTGACAGCTGCTGCAACGTGGATGAGCCTTGAGGACATTGTGCTCAGTGAGAGAAGCCAGACACGGAGGGACACATACTGTCTGATTCCATTTGTATGAAGTGTCTAGAATATGCAAATCCACAGACACACAAAGAATGGTGGGTGCCAGGGGCTGGGTTCATGTTCACGTTGGAGGCGATGCAAGAGTCTTGGATTCTAGATAGTGGTGGTGCCGGTTACACAGCGCGGTGGATGTATTTAATGCCACTGAATGGTACCTTTACAAATGGTCAAAATGTATTTTACCATAATTAAAAAAAAAATTTAAAAACAGGCACACCCGGGCAGTAGTTTGTCTATTTGGTTGCTTTGAACCATCGCATCTCTGAAGTTATATGCTGCACGCTGCACGCGTAAAACATTGTGTAGAGAAAACGCTGCAACTGTCGTCCAGGCCCCACCCTCCTCACCCCTCCTCGTCTCACCCCTCCCCTCTGTCCCTTCCGGCGCTACGGGAGTAGAGACCTCGTGCGGCCACCAGGTGGCGCCGCCACGCCTCTCAGCGCCCGGGACATTTCGCGCCTCCACGGTGGGCGGCGCGGAGGCGGTGCGATGCGTCAGCCGGACCGCGGGCCCGGGAGCCAGGGGAACCAAGCCGCGGGGCTGAGGCCAGACCCCAGGCTGGCGGGGGAGGGGACGCAGCTGTGAGTCACCCGGGAGCCCCCGATCGACCGTGGGAGGCAGTCCCACGCTGGCCTGCCCGCCAGGCTCGTGAACTGCCTTCCTGCGGAGACGGTGAGGCTGGTGGCAGTCCCTGTGTGCGGCCGTGTCCGTCGCACACGTGTGGCTCCAACGCGAACCGGCCGGTGGCTTGGGGGAGTGGTGGCCTCCCCGAGCCTCAGTTTCCCCCTTTGCCTAATGCAGCTTAAGTACGGACCGTGCTTCCCGGGTCTTTGAAAATTCAACGACCCATGACACGGGGAGCCTGGTACACAGCACACGCTCCGTAGATGCCGGCGCCCACTCCGGAAGGAGGAAATGGAAGTGGCGACCGCCACTGCAAGCGGACCCGAAAGGGCAGCGTCCTGCGCAGGCAAGCACCCTCCCGCCCTGGCTGTCTCTCCGGACCTCGGGGTCCGTCGTCAGGTGCGCAGGTGCGGTCAGATGCTGAAGTGACGGGCGCCGGCAGGGGGCGCGGGGCCGGCTGCGGCCGAGCCACCTGCGCCTCCCACTCCCACGCGCGCCCCACCCTGAAACTCGCCGGGGGTGAGGAGGGGGCGACCGGTCTCGCCCCTACAGTGCCTCGGGCTTTGCAGCCCTTGCTTCAGGGGACCTCGAGGCGGCCTGCCGTTACCACCGGCTGACATTTATTGAGCGCTTACTGTGTACCCCTTACTTTCTTTAATGCTTCCTGCAACTCTGTGAGGCTGGTGTGCATTCTCATAGGGCGGGTGGCGACACAGGCCGCCTTCGCAGCTCCCAATTTTGGGAGCCTCGAAGCGGCCTCCTGCGACCACCACCCTTTATTGAACACTTCCTGTGTTCCCTTTATTTTCTTCGATTTAACGCTTCCTTCAATCCAATGAGGCCGGCGTTGCATGCCCATTAGACAGGTTGGGACACAGAGCCCCAGAGAAATCAAGTCACCCAGGGTCTGGGGTCCCCGCAGCCAATCCCTCCCCGACCCCCGACAATGCACACACCACCTGGGAGGGATCAGCCTGCAAACTGGGTCCCCCTCCCCGTGCAGGCCTCCAGCAGAACTCTGGAAAGGCGCGGGCCGGGGACTCTCCCGGGACCAGGAGGGGATTCCAGCCCCCCCCCCCCCCACCGAAAGTCCGCGCCGCCGCCTTGCGCGCTGGAAATCCCGCGCGCGCCCCGAAACGCGGCGCCGCTGCCGGGAAATCAGGAGGAAAACTTCTGCTTTTTTTCTTTTCTGGCAGTCAACGCTCCCCGCCCCCCCTCCCCAGCGCCCTCCTCCCGGGCCTCGCGCCCACGTGGGCGCCTCCGCGCGGCGCTCCGCCCCTTCCCCGGCGCCGGCCAACCGTAGCTCTTCTTTCTCTCGCCTTTGTTGGCTCGCCAATAGGAGGGGCGGACGCGCCGCCGAGGCCGCGCCTCTGGCTTAGAAGTCGATAAAAGGCGGCGCCCGCGGCGGCGAGCTCAGAGCGCTGAAGTCGGGGCCGCAATCTTCTCCTCTCTGGCCACGCGGATTATTCTCGCCGAGGACTTTGCCATTTTTTTTTCCTGCCTTCTTTTGGGGACGATTTCGCTGCCTTCCGAAGGTCTTGAACGAGCGCTCGGGCTCCGTGGGAAGGTTTTGGGCTTTCCGGCCTCGGATTTTGCATTTTCTCCCTTGGGACTGTCGTGGGGCTGTTTTCCACTGTGGATTATAACTGCAACATGACGCTGGAAGAGCTCGTGGCATGCGACAACGCGGCGCAGAAGTAAGTAGCAGGCTGAGGTCAGCCGGGCCGGCCGGGGACCGGAGCGACCTGTGGCCGGCCGGGCGCTGACCCTCCTCTCTCTGACCCCAAGGATGCAGACCGTGAGCGCCGCGGTGGAGGAGCTGCTGGTGGCCGCGCAGCGCCAGGACCGCCTCACCGTGGGGGTGTACGAGTCAGCCAAGTTGATGAATGTGTGAGTCACACCCCGTCCCCGGACTGGGCGCGGGTGGGGACCCCCTCCGCTCTGCATGCTCTCTGCTGCACCCCTCTACCGCACGTTGCTAGGATTTCCCCCAAGCATCCCCACTGTGGATTGAGGGTCTCTGTGCTTTCTTTGGGGGGGGGGGGGGAGCCGAGGTTGCAGTATCCTGACGCTGCATCGTTTGCAAGCGCCCACCGCCGTATTCGCTGGTGCCTTACCCCCCCCCCCCCCCCCCCCCAGGCATCTAGAACCGTGTGTCCTCTCCCCACCCCTGCAGCTGCATGCAGACGCGATCCCTGGCGCGCCTTCGGTTTCTCTTCGCTTTTCCAAACTCCCCCGTGCACAGTGGCGTCTCCTCAGCCCCCGGCTGATCCGTCCCCTCCTTCTGGCCCCCTTAGGGACCCTGACAGCGTGGTCCTGTGCCTTCTGGCCATCGATGAGGAGGAGGAGGATGACATCGCCCTGCAGATACACTTCACGCTCATCCAGTCCTTTTGCTGCGACAACGACATCGATATCGTCCGGGTGTCAGGCATGCAGCGCCTGGCGCAGCTGCTGGGCGAGCCCGCGGAGACCCAGGGCACCACCGAGGCCCGAGACCTGCACTGCCTCCTGGTCACGGTGAGTTGGGCCTGGACCTGCCCCACCCTTCCCCGGGCACCTGCGCCTGTGTTTGTCAACAAAGTTGAGCTGGTGCATCTCGGACCAGCTCAGCACTCAGCCACGATAGGCATGTCCCGTGGGCAGCCTGGCGGGGGCCTCCTTCCCCGGGGAGCTATTTTGAGCTGGCCTGTTTTCCCCAGAGGGGCCCTGAGAGAGGGAGGCTCCCTGCCCACTCCTGGGGCTCCCACTGAACCCGGTTTTTTCCCCTTGTCGCAGAATCCTCACACAGATGCCTGGAAAAGTCACGGCCTGGTCGAGGTAGCCAGTTACTGCGAAGAGAGCCGAGGAAACAACCAGTGGGTCCCCTACATCTCCCTCCAGGAGCGTTGAGACCCTTCCCGGCATCAGAAGCTGTTGAGTTGCTGCCAAAAAAAAAAATAAAATAAATATTTGACCCCTCCCCCCCAGAACAACCCCCCAGAACAACCCATCCTGTGAGACCGCGGGGGCAGAATCAATGGAGAAGAGGGGAGTGCGTGGCCACCCCCAGGGCGGTGAGCCTGGAGCAGCGCCAGCTGTGGCCACCGTGACAGGAGACGAGGGGGACCGGGCCAGCAGGAGAGGGGAACCGGAGCCCAGGCTTTGTGACGGAGCAGCTGGAGCGGGGGGAGCCGTGGCCCCGCCTGTGCTGGAGGGCTCGGACCGCACGCTGCTCCGGGGCGGACTGAGACCGGCGCTGACGTCTGCGTGGGACTCGGGCGACCGAGGGTCTGCACCCTTGCCAGGACCGGACTTGGGGACTTGGGAGCTGGCGCTGACGTCGCTCTGTACCCATGAAGTCCCCGTTTGCAAACGTGATAGACGATCTATTTTGTTACTTGCACTCGTTACTTGCACCACTTAGAGAGAAGGGAAGCTTACGGATACGTATATTTTTACTTCTACGATGACCTTGTAATAAATTTCTAAAGCTTCCGCGTTTCTTGTGTATTTGCCACTTCCGAGAGGGCTGGGGACCTCTGCCCCCCGCCGGGCATCCAAGCCCCCTCCCGCAGGCTCACCAGGAAGTGTTGCTCAGTCCCTGTTAGCAGCTCCAGGCTCCTTTGCAAAAACAGTGCCCCTTCCCTCTGCGGCCGGCGCCAACCCAGCCCAACAAACCTTTGCCTCTTTTTTTTTAATCCTCCCTCCTCCTGCCCCATAGCAATTAAAAGACCGGTTTATTACGAAACCTGGCCGCTGTGCCACTGCTGTTACTGGCCCTGCTGGAGCCAACCCCACGCTCAGGGCATACGTAGACGCACCCCTGGGGGGCTGGTTGCAGCCCCTGCCTGCCCCGACGCCGCCACCAACCCGAGGTCCAGAGAGGTCAAGGGGGCACCTGGACCACGGTGGGCTTAGCTGCCTTGGCCAGGGCTCAGCCTTGCAGGAAGAGCTCCTCGGGGCGACCCCCAGGGAGGGCCCTTCCCCCCCCCCCTCCGGACCGACCGGTTCCCAGGCCTTCTCCGTCCCAGGATGGCCTTCTTCACTGAACTGAAGGGAAAGAAAAGTTTTTTTTCTTTCCCCAAACTAAGATCAACGAGCAAAAAATACCCAAGGAAGCCGCGCTCCCAAGGAAGCCGGGCTTGGCACAGTGCTGCGTTTTGCCTCTAAACCGAAACTGTAAGGCCTCGCCGGCCACCTCCTTGTTCTCCCGAAGCTGCAGGCGCGGTGACTCTCCCCATGCCGCGGGCTGGGAGCCGGCAGCTCGAGCCAGCCAGCCCTCCCCGCCCCGCCCCGCCCCGCCTCAGTCTTCCCGCCGCAGGTCTGCGGGGTGGGCTCGCTGGCGCCTTGGCCACTTCGTGTCCCGGCGGGCCCCGCCCCCGCCCGCAGGCCGCGACCTTTCCACGGAGCCCCACGTGGGTGCTGGAGGAAAACCCCGGCGGTCCCCCCAGGAGTCACGGGGCTGGGGGAGCCCCGCCAGGAGAAGGAAGGGAGGGCAAGATGGAGGGGGAAGTCCCAGAGGCAGAGGAGAGGGAGGGGCGGGGATTCCTAGGGGGGAGGGGGGAAGAGCCGCAGGTGGGAGACAAGATCCCGGAGGTGGGGGGGAGGAAAACCCGGAGATGGGACCCCTGTGGAATCCTGCTAGAGGTTAGGGGAAGGGGGGGACACGGGGCAGATGAGGGGAGCCCCAGGGGGGAAGGGCATCCCTGCTGGGGTCGGGAGGTGAGGCTGGAGGAACGGGGACTCCGAGGGGGTGCGGGGGAGTCCCTGAGATAGAGTCCCCAGGGGAGGGAATCTGGGGAGGGGAGTAGAGGCTGAAGGACCACCCCCCCACCTCGGGGCGGGAGTCAGTGCGGAAGGGCGAGCAGGGACGGGACGAGGGTCAGCTCTTGGTGTCTTGCTGGTTCCTCTGGGGTAGAGGCTCCACCCCCTGAGCTCCACCTGAGGGGATGGGCCTCTCTGTCCTCATCTTGGTCCTGGCCATCCACCAGGACGACCTGTGACCTGTGACCCTCTCATCCTTAGGTCCCCTGTCCAGTAGATCAAGACCCCAGGCTCCTGGGCTCCGAGGACACACAAGGCACGAGTGGGACCCCGGCTGTGTGACCCTCGGCTGGCACCCTGACCTGTCTGTACCTCAGAACCCCGCACCCCCTGAAAATGGGCACAGTAATGCTGCCTCCCTCATAGAGTGTTGAGAAGTTTCCATGAAATACATATTCCTTAGATCAGTGCTTCCCACACAGTGTAAAAAGCATCGGCCATTATCACTGCTCTTGCCACTGTCACACACCGTGCGTTTCTAGAATCATCTCCTCACTCCACCCTGTGAGTTAGCACAGCCACGGACGAGGGGGAGCCTTCCGTGCAAGATTTACGAAGCCTCGTGCCCCAGACCCAGCAGGTTGAGGAATATTCTCAAGTGATATTGTAAATGGAGGGAAGGGAAAGGAAACTCGGCTGGCTCGGCGGGCCTCTTGCCTCGTCTCGGGCTCCAAGGCCTCTTTCCCGGACCCGGACCCGACGGGATTTCAGCCTGGACTGTGTGGTTCCTTCACTCCACAGGTGACGGAAGGTGCGACCTCCCAGAAGGTCAGAGCCCCAGCCTTCCCGCCAATCCCGGGACAGACGGGAGGGTCGGGAGGGTCGCGGCTCCCGGTTCTCCAGCTGCCGTCCCTGTTGTGTTAACAAGTGTCAGGTTCTCCTGACTGAACCCAAGGGCTTCCGGGGCTGCCGTGTCCCCAGGCTCACGCCGTCTCCCCTGGGCATAAACGCCTTGGCCGCTGTCCTGTGGACACGAGCCTGCAGGGGGGCGGGCAGGAGGGTGCGGCAGACCAACGGCCGGGGTGCAGGCTCACCTCAGGGGACCTGCGCTCCCCTCCGCCCGTGTCTACACCCGCGGGCCTGAGACACACACCACACAGGCGCACACCCAGCTCCCTACGCCTCACACACGCTGTCACCCACTCCCCCCGGGCACCCCTGGGCGGGGGCCTGGAACCCCAGCTTCTCCCCACCCCCTCGGGCAGGTGGCTCCGCTCCTCTGGGCTTCCTTTCCATGTCTGTGGAGTAGACGCGTAGCCTCCCCCGAGCTATGTCTGCGTGTGAACACACACCCGCCAAAATGGACGGGGGCACACAGTTACATGTGTGTCGACAGGTGTGTAAATACAGATGTGATCTCCGCCCCCAGGCTTCAACAGTCGGTAGGATTCTAGCTACTTCCTGAAGCCTCCGTGCCCCGGAGAAAGGAGGATGGCCTTGTGAGCATGTCATTGAAGCACATAACATGTCCCTGGACTTGGGGACCAGCCGGGGTCCAGGACAAGGACAGCCGAACGGGGCAGCCGTGGGGAGAACAGTGATATAATAACAGCTGCTGTTGCCCAAGGCGGCTTTTCTGCCCTGTTATCTCTGCTCGGCCTTGAAACAACTCTGCAAGGTAGCGAACATCATGCTCTGCTTTCTACAAAAGGGGGGGGGGCCACAAGGGCTCAGAGACGTGCAGCCACTTGCCCAAGGTCACACAGCTGGACAGGGGCGCACTCAGGGACCAAGCGAAGGCCTGTGTGATTCAGTTAGGATCTTATACCCATTTATATTTATATTTACATTTATATTTATATATAATTGAGATAGAAGTTACATACCATAAAACTTACCCCTTCACAGTCTTATTTAGTGGTTTTTAGCATATTCTACAGAGTCGTGCAATTATCACCACTACCTAGTTCCAGAACATTCCATGAACATTCCAGAACATTCCGGAACACCCTAAAAGAAGCCCTGTTAGCGGCCACTCCCCGTCTGCTTGCCCAGCTCCTGGCACCCATGAATCCGTGGCCGGCCTGCGTGGCTTTGCCTTGTTGGGGGCTCTTGACAGAAATGGGATGAGACACCAGATGGCTTCTCACTGTCACGTGATGCTCGGAGGCTTGGACGCTCGTCCGTGTTGTGGTGTGCGTCACGACCAAAGTCTGAACCTGGCTGCTGTGTGCACACCAGCACCCTTCCATGCGGACGAGAACACACGGGAGGGCACACAGAGTCTCACACACGGCTGACATTGGCACGCGCCTTGCGCCCCGGGCCGGACGCCCCTGTCTGAGCTCTGTCCTTTTGTTCTCCTGTCGGATGCCCCCTCCCTGGGGAAGCTCTCCAGACAGGAACCTTGAGAGCGTCTCCAGCTCCGTCTCCCCCCTCCCCCCTCCAGGTTCCAGCACCTGCCTGTTTGTAATGACAGACTTAATCCTGCCACCATTTGCTTCTTGTCTGCCTCCTGTGTTAGCTCCTGCTGCAAGAGGGCTGGGGAAGGGTCTGTCTCCTCACCCCCAGGTTCCTCGTGGTCCCTCCCAGCCTGGGCCCCCCCTGGCATTTCACCAACGCTTGGGCGCAAAGAGGTCCGAATCCCGAGCTGTGGACAGACATTGACCCGCGGATGATGACCTTCTTCTCCAGGACATGCTGTTTAGTCCCTAAGGGACACACGCAGGCCTGCCAGGTGCTAGGTCCTGACCAGCTACGGTGACACCACCCAGTGCAGAGAGGCTGTGACCCGGCCCCGCGGAGGCGGCCGGCTGTGTGCCCTTAGGCAAGTTGCTTCACCTCCTTGGGCTCAGTTTCCTTATCTGTGCAATGGGGATACTAATAGGAGTGCCCATCTCTTGGGGCTGGTGTGAGCATCCAGTTAGTTAAAATATGTAAGGCATTTAGAACAGTGGGAAGCCTTCCAGAAGAGTTAGCTACTATTATGTGAGTTGGTGTGCGGCTGTTTACAGGATTCTTCGTCTCTGGAGTGAGCCCTGGGCTCCCGGAACCCCTGAACTGGGTCTCGTGATTGTACCCAGACCCTTCCCTCCCCTCCCCACCCGGGAGCTACGTGGCTCCGCCTGACCCTGACAGGTAACCCACCAGGGCACAAAGGAACAGATGTGGCCGTGGCCAGAGGCCAGAGGCCATGGATGGCCACCTGTATGCACACATGCACACCTGTGCCTGCACATATGAACAGCATGTACCCAGACACTCAGTCTTGCAAACAGGCATGGACACACACACACACACACACACAC
>NW_024412512.1:1404143-1407748 GCF_014898765.1 Herpailurus yagouaroundi
GGCCCGGCGCCTTCTGGGGCCCAGACCCCCTGCCCGCGTGTCTCCCTCGCTCTTCGGCAGCAGGAGGGCTCACGGAGGGCTTGGGGGCGCCCTGGCGCCAGCCGGCAGGTCGGGCGCTCAAGCCACATCTGTCCGCACTGTGGGTCTGCCCCCAACTCCGGCCGCTGCGGTGGCCAGAGGCGCCCGGGCTGCCCGGCGGGGTGTGCCCATCGGTGGCTGCCTTTGTGCTGAGGCCTCGGGGAAGGGACTAAAAATAGCTTGGGCGGAGATGCTGGCTATTTTTAGCCTGAGTGGCGGGCCCTCCCAGTTCCCCCGGTCAGCGGCCCTTGGGCCCTGGCGGCGGGTGGGGGGGTGTCGGGATCCACTTTCCAGGGTCCCCACCCCTCCTGGGCGTGCCCGCCGTCCGGATCCCGGGGTGAGCGCACAGCCAGCCCCTGGGGAGGGCAGCTGGGCAGATAGAGCCTGAGGGGGTTAGCAAGTCTTGGGCATGGGGAGGGGTTGCCCGAGGCCAGCTTTCTTCATCACCGCCCCCTCTCCCTGCCCCCCCCCCCCCCCCAGCTGCCCGAGCCTTTTGTTGGGCGGGGAGGTTGTTTTCTATTTTGGGAAGGTGTTGGAATAATTTCCCTGGCTATTTTTAGCTGGTTTGGGGATTCCTCCACCCAGGCTGGCCACCCGCCTCTCCTTCTTCTGGGCCTCCTCCCCCTCCTCCCCTTCCTCCCCCCTCCTCCCTGCTGACCCAAGGCTTGCCTCGGTCGGTCCGGTCGCAAAGGGCAGACGAGGACACACAGCCCCCTGGAGACCGGCATCTCCCTGGGGCAGACCTGGAGCGGGGAGACCCCCATATTTCCTGGTTGGCGTGAGGGAGAGGGAGGTCTCAAGGGCGTTCCCCCACGCCAGGTGAGCCAGACATTCTGGCCTCCAGGAATCCATGACATCCCACAGATGAATTCCATCTCCAGGGCAAGGTGGGGCTCCCCAGTCTCTGACCTCTCACCTCCTTTCAGGGTGGTGACAGGTCTACTCTGCTGAGAACCAGTCTTGACCGCCACACCCTTTGCACGCGGGGGCTCCCATGTCCCCGAGAGGAAGGTCGGCTTGGTGAGGGTGGACTGAGGCACAGAGAGGACGCAGGAGTGGGCCACACCTTAGGCTCGTTCCCCGACGGTTTCAGTCCATCCACACTTTACAACTGAACAGCTGGGTAACCTTGGGGTATTGACTTTATCTCCCCTTGCCTCAGCTGCCACCTTCAGGAACCCGCGGTAATTATTGAAATGGAGTCATTGTAAACATGAATGCGAATACACGAAAGTTCTTAGAGGAGGTCCTGGCAGGCGACGGAGCAGGTGGCTCCGGAAAGGACACTGTGATGGCTGGAGTCTGGCTGGAGATGAGAGGGAAGGTCGCGGTTCTAGCTGGCTCCACACACACCCTGTGACCACTGTCCAGTCACCTCCTGACCCCTCACAGTCCTTGAGGCTGGCAGGAGGGACCCCACACTACAGATGAAGAAACCAAGGCTCTGGAATGATCTCATGGCCAAGGGTCTCATGACTGGTGACACACGGGAGGCCAGTGTGGTCTCCTGGCTCTGACCCACACCGTATTCCATAGCTGCCTTTTGCATTCGGCAAATATTTGTTGGGCACTGAGTGAATTTCCTATGGCTGCTGTAATAAGTCACCACAAATGTAGTGGCTTAAAGAGAAGAGATTTGTTCTCTTACAGTTCCGGAGGTCAGAAGTCAGAAATCGGTCTTATTGGGCTCGAGGTTTCTGCAAGACTGTGTTCCTTCTGCAGGCTCCAGGGGAGAATCCACATCCCTAGCTTGTCCAGTTTCTAGAAGCGCCCTCCCATCCCTTGGTCCGTGGTCCTGCCTCACATGCCCGTTCCTGTGCCTTCTAGCGTCACCTTACTTCTCTCCTCCACTCTGACCCTCCTGCCTCCCTCATGATTTTTTAAGTGTTTATTTATTTTAGAGAGAGAGCACAAGCAGGGGACGGCCAGAGAGAGGGGGGACAGAGGATCTGAAGAGGGTTCTGCGCTGGCAGCCGTGAACCCAGTGTGGGGCCTGGACTCATGAACCTCGAGATCATGACCTGAGCTGAAGTCAGATGCTCAACCGGCTGAGCCATCCAGGGTATTCTCCCCATCTCAAGATCTTGAATTTAGTCCCATCAGCAAAATTTGTAAGATACGCAGGTTCCAGATATCAGGATGTGGATATCTTTGTGGGGACCATTATTCACCCTACCACAGGCAGCTCCTTTGGCCAGACCCTGCTTGGGACGGGGCAGCAGGGAACACTGACAGGTGCCTGCCCTCCTGGAGCTCACAGTCTGGGGTCCGTGGCCCCACTGATCAGGTGGTCACAATGATGAACAAATTCTTATAAATAGGGTTGCCAGATAGAATGCCAGATACCCAGTTACATTTGGGTTTTAGATAAACAATAAGTAACTTTTTAGTATAAATATGTCTCATGTAATAATACGTCTCATTTAATAGTTGAGTCATACTTGCACTGAAAAAAACAAGAAAGAAAGAGCTGTATAGGACTCCTGTGTGTGACTAGGCCACAAGCTGTAATTAATCATGGAAAGATTTAATCGGAAGTGACAAGCCGAAATGTGTGTTAAGATCACCCAGGCTCTGGAGTAGAGAAGGGCTCTGCACCCACGTGCCCACTCACAGCCGGGGGGCGGGGCTGCTTACTGCCTTTTCTTGCCTCGGGGGTGGGCGGGCCCCGGGCTGGAGGCTCCGCCCCTCGGACTGCACTTGTGAACACTGCCCCCTTGAACTGCCGGCAAGTTCAGCCAATCGGAGGCCGCCTTGGAGGGCCCGCCTCTCCCCGCGCCTCGTGCGCAACCTCCAGAAGAGCCTGGTGGCGTGGGGTCAGGGGGCAGGTTCCGGGGAGACCCCGGAGGGCGGCCACCTGCTTCCGCTCCTCCTGCTGCCTGCCGGGTCGGCGGTGGACGCGAGGCCCAGAGAAGGGGGTGCGTTCTGTTACCCGGGGGCTTCGGGGGTTCGAGACGCTGGAAGGCGGCTCCGCTCGCTTATTGGCTCCCGAGGCCCCCGGAACCCGTTCCTCCACCGGCGACCCCATCCTGGGACACCGCCCCCTCCCTCCTTCCCTCACACCCCTCGTCCCGGGTCACCAGCCCCGACCCTGGACACCGGACCCCCACCCTGGGGCACCAGCCCCCCCGGCCCCCCCGACACCATCCCTCCCCACCACCCTTTCCTGCCCAGGCACCGTTCCCCCATGGTGGGACACCGAATCCCCACCCTGGGGCACGGGGTACTTCGGGGACACGACCCCTCAACCCCCGCCCACACAGTTGCCCCTTCGCCTGCCCCACCCCCAATACCAGCCCCCAGGACACCATCCCCCCCACCCTGGACACGTCCCCCCGGGATACCAGCTTCCCACCCCAGAACCAAGGTCCCCTGGGACACCGTCCCCCATCTCCCACACCATCTCCTGGACACTATCCCCAACTGTCCCCACCCCCAGGGTATTGTCCTCAGCTCCAACACCAGCACTCCCCCCCCCCACCTCCAGCTCCTACACACACACACACACACACACACACACACACACA
>NW_024412512.1:1407848-1434364 GCF_014898765.1 Herpailurus yagouaroundi
ACACACACACACACACACACACACACACACACACACACACACTGCCCCCGACACACACCGGACCACAGGCACCCCCTCCGTCTCCCCAGCCCCACCGTGCAGGGACCTGCCTTCCGGGACCCTATATGCCCCTTGCGTCGCCTTGGATCACAGCCCCCAGGACAGTGGACAACGCTGTCTTTACATGTATTTTTTATTTTTTCCGCCAGTTTATTTCTGTGAGCCCGTTGCGTGTCCCCCAGACAGGATGGTCTGACTGGGGAGATAAGGCCGTGAACAGATAGTAAACGTGGGGTCAGCAGTTAGCAGGAAATGCTTGCAGGAGTCAGAAGGGACAGTGGTCACTTATTTGCACCACAGGCCGTTGAAAGTTGAGAGCGTCACAGCCAGCTTTACTTTTCCAACGCTTATCATGTCCTTTGTGCCTATTAACTATCTTCACGACCACCTCGACCACCTCGGTGCCACTAACTGTCCTCTTTCTCCAGAGGAGGAAGCTGGGTGCAGAGGCGGAAGTTGCTGGAAGTCCCCCAGCTACCTCGGTGGTGGAACCTGTCCTGCCTGTTGCTTTTCCATTTCACCTTGTGCCTCCGTGCAGGTCCGGTGCTGAGGCGTCCCCTGGTTCCCGGCCTCCGGAAACGCTCCAGGGAAGACCGCAGGCTCCCCAGGCCTGGCCCACGTCCACTGCCTTGGGCGTCTGAGAAGCTGTCTTCCGAAAACGGAGCCTCCAGGAACCCACGGACAGTATGTTTCAAAGTGTGCTGGCCAGGAAAGCGACCAGACATGAAGGGCACTTCCTCCCTCCCTCTGCTCCAAAGGTGGCCAGGATGAGGTTGTCAGACAGACAGCAGCAGTGTGGGGAGGAGGGCGGCTTCTGCTACTTTTTCCCAGTGGGGGCTGGGACTAAGGGCCCGGCCTGGGCTTTGTTTTGCCCGGAAGCCAGTGTGCTCCCCCCATTCCCCGGGATGGGGACGGTAGGCTCTGACCCCATGCTCGAGCCCAGACTGTCCTGGTCTGAGAATCTTTCCTCTGCAGAGACAGGCCCGCATGACTTCGAGGATGGGGACCCGAGCGTTTGCCAAACTCAGAACCTCTCTCGATTCTCTTGATGTGCAGGGAATAGGTTGGAGGCAGGTAAATCACCTGTCAGTAGAAAGCGGGGCTTTTCCTGAATGTTCTCGTTTTCCTGGTCATAGAGGAGCGGAGTGAGGAGACATCACCGAGACCCCCCACGGAAACGGAAGGAACGGGAGGGGTGTGGTCCCTGCATGAGCTCCGAGGGCTAGTGAGGGGCAGAGCCGGGATGGAGCCCCTGGACCCCTGCTGGCTGGCCTGGTCTGCACCTGACCCCGTTTGGACCCTGTTTGCCTTCCGTGTGGGCCGCCAGACCGGGTTCTGAGCGCAGGAAAGATTCCTCTCTCAACCTTGGGCTTGGAGTTCTTCCCAGAGTGATACATTTTGGCCAGAAAGAGTGCCACATTCTTGGGGCCGGCTCGCCAGCGAGGCCTCACGTCACTCTTTCCACTGTCAACCCTGCGCCGGGTTCCGCAGACCGGCCACACGCGTGCTGCACAAAGGGCGGAGCCTGATGCGGTCGCCCGGGGGGGAGCCCCCAACCCCCATCCCCGAGCCCTTGCTGCGGCCTGGAGGCCCCTCACGTGGGGTTCCCCCTCGTGTCGCTGGATCTCTGGGGGAGGGACGCCGCCCGCCCGCGGGGGCTTCCTGGGAACCTCTAAGGCCAGCCGGGAGGGGAGGGGACCGCAGGGCCCCAGGCTTTGGGAGGAGCGAAGGCGCAAGTCCCCACAGTCAGGATTGAAGTCGGCGCATGGCTTTAGCACCACACCTCATGAACGTCCGCCTGCCCTTTCCCCAGTGCGGCTACACGCTTTCCAGTGATCATGAGTGCTCCCTGGTGGTGCTCATTCTCCTCTGGCTTGTCGGCCTGTTTCCAGGGGCTTCTCTGTAGTGGGGTCTGCCATGTACAGAGAAGAATGAATTAAACACAGAGGGTCAAGGTCGACACGGCTGGTGGGTGTGGAGCTGTGCTGTCCACATCCCTTCAAGGAGAGACCAGGCGTCCCGGCTCCCAGTGGGGCGGGCAGCTGCCACCCTTCTGCACCAGCGCCTTCAGGGATTGCTTGGGCTGCAGGGCCGCCCCGACCAAGGTCACAGCAACCGGCAGGCAGCCTGTGCCGTGGCAGGTCACAATGGAGGGGGGAAAAAACCCGCATATGGGCCCAACGAGAGAGGTGGGCGGGGCTCCGGAGCCTTCTGGGCGGCCGCCTCCTTGTCTCTCCCATACTTATTGATCCCCAAAGTCCTGTCCAGTAGGCCTCCTGAATGAGCCCGGCCGACCCTGGGTGGCGTGGCCTTCTGCAGAGCCAGGAACCGGAAGGCACGGAAAGGAAACAGTGTTAGGACCAGCCTTGTGAGTAGCCCCTGCTCTTCTACCTTCCCATATTTTGATGCTTTTGTCACAGGGCGGAGAGTTTCATCTTGGTTGTGCCCGGGGCCTCTTTTCACCACAAAGAACCCCCTGCGGACGGACGGTCTCAAAATGCATTTCAAAGAAGAAACACCAAAACAGGGTGAAGAAACTGTAGGAGAAACAACACGATCGCTATTTGCAAAGCGCTGGTGGGTCTTCGAGTCTCGCCCAGGCCTCCCGCTCACACCTTCTCTTGGAGAAGAGCATAAAGGCCCAGAAGAGGCGCTGAGGTCAGTTTTGGGGGTGGACGCAGATGGGGCGTCCCAGTTCCGTGTTCTCTGCCCTGCATCCACACCCCCACCCTGCACTGCTGGGTGCTTTGTGCTCGGAAGCTCAGAGGACAACCCCAAGCACACTGGACGGCCGCCCTGATGGGGCCGCTGTGTCTCCGGCATCTTGGAAACGCGATCCGAGTGAAAGATTCGCCTCTTGATTTCATAAATGAAATGCAGTCAGTTGCATTTGACAGGGACACGGGGTTTTTGTTTGTTGGTTTTTGGAAGTTTACGCCATCTCTCGAGCAGAGGTTTTGTGGTGTAGAACTCGAGGTCACCGAACGTCTCCCTGCATTTCTCGGGTGTGGGGAGGGTCACAGGTGCCCTTGTTCCTAACAAACCATCTTCCGAGTGGGGCATGGGGTGGGGGGAGGGGGAGGAAGGGGGAGAGAGGTCGTGGCCTGCACGGACCCGGGTGGGGCTTGCTGGAATGTTCCACTGTTACCATCCTGAAATTTTTCACCTTGAGCAAGGGGTCCCAGAAATCATGCAGCTGGTCCCCCGAGAGGCCTCGTGACTCAGAATTTTCCAGTTGCTTCCCTCATGGGTTGAAAAGGGTGGGGTCTCTGGAGATGGTTTGTGTAGTGACCGCAATGACCACCGTTCTGAATGTGGTTACCGCCTCTGTGGGCCACTCTGACTCAGTGGTCCTCCTGGCCCGGTGGCCCCTTCTGGCTGGCTGCCGTCCCTCCAGTCCCCAGAGCCGACCGGAAACGTTTTGGACTCCTTGGCATGACCCCTAAGACCCTCTGTTTTCTGTCCTCTGTCTGCTTCTCCAGCCTTGGGTGCCACCGGCCCTCTGCATCCTGCCCCCGGACCCCGGCTCTGGCTGCTCCCCTGAGGCGCCCCTCCCAGCTTCCAGAGCCACGGCTCTGGCCTCTCCTGCGTGTCTCCCCTGCAGCCTGGTACCCAAATGTCCCTCCTTTCTCGTCCGCAGACCCCGGTCACCAGATGTGGGGCCACCCTAACCCAGTGTCACCACCTGCCGATCCCCTATTTCCACTTAAGTGTGCATTCACAGGTACTGGGGGTCAGGACTAGAATGCGGATTTTGGGGGGACCCAATTGAACCCAATGCACCAGCCCAGCTGGAGCCCCTGTCCAAAGCCTCTCCTGACCTTCCAACCGCCGCCCCCCCCCCCCCACCCGGAGCCACGTCCCCTCCTTTGTGCGGCCATGACTGTTGACTTTGTGGGCCTCACTCTGCCTCTGGACCGGCAGCCGTTTGACAGGCCCGTAGTGAGTGAGTCAGTGAAGCGTGCTTGGTGGGAGCGCACGAGATATCTCTACGGTCAAATGAGACCACCTGGAAGTGTCTGCTGCACCTGGCTGACTGGTGTCTTCCCCAAATTCACGTCCACCTGGGACCTCACAAGGTGACCTTCTTTGGACAGAGGGTCTTTGCAGATGTAATTGGTTGGGATGCGGTTGAGTTGGGTGGGCCCTGCATCCAGCGGCTGGTGTCCCTACAAGAAGAGAAGGGACACAGAGACATGGAAGGGGCCTGGTGACGATGGGCGGAGATGGGAGACCATGCTCCCAGCCAAGGGACGTCGGGAGCCACTGAGGGGGCGGGAAGCACATCGGAACACGAGCGCGAAAGTGCCCGTTGTTTGGAGCCACCCAGCTGGTGGTCCTTCGCCACAGCAGCCCCTGCACCGCCCCCCCCCCCGGGTGAGGCGCCCGTGATGGTGGCAGCAGGTGCGGGAGCCCCCGCCCTGAGCATGTGCAGGTCAGGAAAGCCACCAGGCCTTCCCCGTGTGCGTGGGTCAGGACGCATGGCTCCGTTCTTGAAGTGCCTTACTCTGCTCCGAGACCTGGGGGTGGAGATCACAGTGTGCGGGGGGGGGGGGGGGGTGGGGGGGGCTCCCACCTCGGGGTCTCCTGGCACCGCTGGTGTGGGGTCTGCCCTCCTTCCTCCTTTCTGGAGGCATGATGCCCAGCAGGCCCCTGGATTGGGGAGACCAGGCCTGCCGGATTCAGGCGCAGGATGCTGGCCTGTGCACTGCACCAGTGTGGTCCACAGTTACCACTCAGGCTCACTCTTGGTGGCGGGCATTCTGCGGGGTTTGCTGAACGTATAATGCTGCGTTTCCATGGTGACTGCGTCCTGCAGAACAGTGTCGGTGCCCTAAAAATCTCCCCCAAATGCTCATCTGTTCACTCTCCCCGCTCTCCCCCAGCCACGATCTTTGTACTGTTTCCGTATCATGGCTCTTCCAGAATGTCACAGCGTGGGGCCTTCTCAGATTGGCCTCCTTCACATAGTTCCTGCCTTTGCTGGCCTCCCAAGGCGCCACGTGTGAGGCCCTTGTGGGGACACTGGGCCCCCGGGTCACCCCTATCTCTAGATGGTCAGCTCCACGTCTCTGCGGGATTCCTCTCGCCCCACGTAAGGCGACGTAGCCCCAGGTTCTGGAGATCAGGATGTGGACGTCTTTGGGGGTCATTCTCCTGACCACGCAGGCCGTGCCCAGGCTCGCCTGTTCCAGAACGTTCTCTATCCGTGGACTCTACTGGCCATGCTCTTGTCTATTTCGGGCTTACTGAGAGGCAGCTAGGTTCCTGCACTTGGTAGTGGCCGACCCCTGATCCTGTGGAGTGGGACTCTGGGGCAGGGACGGACTCCAGTCTGTTCATCCATCCACCTGTTGCTGAATGCCTGGGATAGTTTCAGTTTCTGGCGATTGGGACAAAAGCTGCTCTGGACATTCCTCCCAGCACCTTCTGGGGACACACGTGTCGGTCTCTTGGGTGAAGGCGCGTGAGCAGAGTGCCAGGCGCTGCAGCAGGTACGTGCTTAGCTCCACACGGGCCGTGCTGCATGCACGCTCACGGGCCGGCTCCACGACCTGGCCAACCGAGTCCTACATTGTAGCCATCCGGGGGGGGTGTTCGGCAAGGTTGTGAGTTTTCCCCTTTTTGTGGTGAAGTTCACGACATGAAGTTTACCATTTTAACATTCTAAGTACACTGACCTCAAGCACATGCACACTGTGGTGCAGCCGTCCCCACCACCTGTCTCCAGAACTTTCCATCTCCCCAGACTGAAACCCTGTTCCCATGAAGCACTGACCCCCCAGCCCTGGCTCCCACCATCTACTCTCTGTCTCTGTGGACGGGACTCCTCTAGGGACCCCCTGTGAGTGGGGGTCATGCAGGACGTGTCCTTCTGTGTCTGGCTCCTGTCACTGCACACCGCGACCTCCAAGTCCGTCCACGTGGTGGCAGGTGGCAGGACGTCCTTCCTCCCTGAGGCCGGGTCACATTCCGGCGTGTGGATGGACCACATCGTGTTTATCCTTCATCCGCTAAGGGACCCTGGCGGCTGCTGTTTGCACACCCAGAGGTGGGGCTGTCGCATAAGGTCCTAATTCTCCATTTGAGTTTTCGAATTGACCTCTAATCTTACGCTTTTTGATACCAAGTGGGTAATTTCAGAGGCATAGCCCGGTGGCAGGGCACTTGACTGCAAAGTAGACCATGTATATATAGTGGAATCTATAAATGTCTTACACAAAGTCCTCTGCTCGGGGGTCGGAATCTCTCATTTACAGATTTGTTACCAAAAATCGAACTTTCCACTGTCTGGTCTGAATTGGGACCGTGACTCACTTGGCCTGTCCCCTGGGCTCCCTGGTGGCCCCTGGTGCCTGGACACAGGGGACAACAGGCCCAGAGCACTCCAAGCCCTCAGCAGAGTGATGCGCCCTCCTACAGGCCACGCTGGACGGAAACAATCTCGAGTCGCGGGGCACAGGGCTAGTGGTCCTCGAACTTTGCTCCTCGGGGTTTTCTAACAACAGGCTGGAAAGCCTGTCAAAGCTGACAGCTGTTCTCTGGGGCCGCCTGAGGCCATGCTCCATCTGGGGTACCCGCCCAGCAGCCAGGGGAGGGGACCAGCCTGTCCTGCCCCGACCCCCACCCCCAGCAGGCAGGGGGCATGGACAGAAGGACCAGTGAGCCTTTGCACTGGGGATCAGTTCACTCTGTATGAACAATTCCACACAATATTAAAACACTGCAAAGTGGGTGTAGACACCTGGAAATTTTTTTAAAATCAGAAATAAAAGCCACTGAACATCCAAACGGAGATGGGGTAGAACCTGCTAGAACCACAGATGGCTTCTGCGGACCGGAACCGGTCTGTGCAATGTTTGGCAATGGTTAGGGCTTCTTTTCCAGAGACTCCGTGGCAGGCTGGCTTTTTGTAAGTGTTCTTGAAGGACGAGCAACCCTCGGTGGCCTCCCCTGGGCCTGGAAGTTGCTCCTGGTCACTCACCCTCGGGGTGGGCTGGTGGCCTCTTCCTGCCCCCAGAGCTCGGTGGGGCTGGGGCCCCACAGACACGGATGAGCTGCCTGGAGGTCCAGCGCCCGGACATGGAGGGGGTCAGCCAGGGTCACAGGAAGAAGGACTGCACATCCCTGGGGGCCAGAGGTCACCACCACCCACTTAATTCTTGGCCTGGGGGACCGCTGTGGGGAGGGGTGTGCCTTCTAGCTCCTTCCTGGAGTGGGGGAGGGGAGGGGAGGGAACGGGCCCCAGCTGTCAGCCCCGGGGGACACCCAGGCACGCTAAAGAAAGGGAAACCCTGTGTCTCCCGCCCCTGTTTATTTTGGGGGGGGGGCGGCGTGCCCTTAATGCCCCCTCTTGATGTGGCTGAAATGCGGGCTGCCACCCGCCAGCTCCCGCAGAGCCCTGCACACGTGTTCACGCAGGACACTGGCCTGGGAAGCACAGGCGGTCGTATGCACAGGCCCTCCAGGTCTACACTACAGACACGGAGGTTTACTTGAGAAGGCAAAAGGAAGGGTTTTTCTCACTCAGAAAGATACCCGTGGTGGGGCTCCTGTGACGGCCACCTCCCTGGGCCGAGGCTGGGGCTCCTGGGGCAGGATGGGGGCGGGGGGTACGGCCCATCCTCACCCTCTCTGGGCCTAGTTTACTCAGACCCCTCAGCCCCGGGGGGCTCTGACCTGGGTTCACTTCAGGGCTGGGGGGGGGGGGGGCGCTGTGGCGGCTGCCGGACTCGGTTCAACCGCTCGGCCCTCAGCCGGGCTCCTGGGTTTCACCTCGCCTCCCCTCCCGCTGGCCTCTCTGGGGGGCCGCTGGGGTGGGGCCCCACGGCCAGAGCATTAGACCAGGACAGTGGGGACGCAGGGGAAGGTTGGGCCCCAGGGACTAAGGCTTCTTGCACAGAAGTGGCCTGGACAGGCCTCGCCCTGCCAGCCGCCCCCACCCCCAGTCTCTGGGTAGATCCTGCTGCGCCCCAGCCTCCCCGGTGGGGAACGGGTTTTGTTCCCTCTTGCTGCTCTGTGGGGGACAGTGCCCCCTCTGGCTCCCTGCCCAATGAAAGGCGGCCAAGGCTTCCCCATCCAACCGCAGGTTTGGACAGGCTGGGCTCCCCAAAGCCCCTGGTGCTCCCGGACCGGCCGGAGAGAGCTGGGAGCCGGGGAGCGAGGCCGGGCCTACAGCCTGCACACCAGGGGGAGTCACCCGCCAGCCCGTGCACACATCCCCCGTCCCCCTGAGCGTAGCGTTGGTGGGATCTGGGCCTTGGCACTAGCAGGGGGCTGAGTGGGGGCAGGAGCATGGAGGTCGGCACGAGGCCCTGGGGTGAGGACTGTCCCGGTGCGGGGCAGGGGGGTGGGGGTGTGGGGACGGGTGTGCCCTGTGCCCTCCCTGTACCTCCGGCTCCTTCAACTGCCCGGTCGTACTAGAGGCCAAGGGACTAAAGACGAACCACTGCAGGGAAGGGAAGGGAAGGGCGAGGAGTCCCACGGGTGAGGCCCTGCGGCTCCTTCTGGTCACCTAACACCTTTTGGCCCCCCCAGGAAGGGCCTCCTCTGGCTGCATTTCTGTTTGCAAAATGGCCATAGCGATGCGCTAAAGTGGAAAAAAACACAACACGACACAACAACCCGGAAGAGCCAGGTGTGACCACGGCCCACGTCGACGTTTCGTGCTCAACACCAGACGGAACGCCGCCGGCCATTCCGGTGAGCGGGACAAGTTGCGGAGAATCCCTTTGTGGGATGGGTGGGATCCCAGGAAAGGGCGGGGGGCCACGGCCTGGCCGTTGGGTGGTGCGTGCCGTATAGAGGCCGCACACATGCCACACAGCAGGGCGACACTGGGCTGCGCGGGGTGCACGTCACAGACAAAGCCCCCTTCCCGGCCCCTAAATTCCCTGGATGCATTTTACACACCCCTCAGCTGCAGGCTCAGCCCCCCAGCTCTGGGCCCAGCGCTGCGGAATAATAATCGCCTAACTGAAAAGGAGACCAGTTTCCAAAGAGGTTTCCCGTGACCCGCCCCCACCACCCAATTCTCCTCTGCTTAGGAGAAGAAAAAGAGCACGGCAGCGGGGACCTGGCCAAGTGTTTCACAAACGGCCCAGCGGGTGAGACTGGCCACCCGCCGGGGCGCCCGGGGCCAGCGGCCGGTCCTTCTTCCCTTCTCGCGGCGCGGCCGGGCTCTGGACCGCAGCCCCCCGGCAACCCAGAGTTTCCGCAAATTGTTACCACGTCACTCGGGATCTCTGTTACTCCTGATGGGAAGCGGCCGCGGCCCCAGCGTCATCTTCTGGCCGGGCCGGGAGAGGAGTTTACCCCATCCGTGGAGGCAGCGGCTCGCGTTCCTTCCGGAACCGGAGGTTTGGGGACAGGAGAGGTGTTGCCGGAGTGCGTGGTGCAGACGCCCTAGCGGAGCGAGAGACACAGGCAGGGACACACGGAGGGACAACGCTACAGAATAATACAGGGCTTCTTGTCCTTAAAGGGGTTCTCGGACGCGGGGACTCCGACCAGCAGGGGGTCATTCCGGGCGTGCTGCTCGCAGTAGCTCATGAGTTCCGATGAGGCTTTGGACACCTGTGCGTGGGCACAAGGACGGGAGAGGAGAGGTCAGGCGGGCGGCCATGGCCACGTCCACTGCCGACATGGTGGGAACAACCCAGGAGCACCCGCAGGTGAGCCGATACACACAGTGTCCACCGCGCACGCGCACGCGCGACCGTGTCCACCGCGCACGCGCACAACACTCAGCCGAGAGCAGGAGCGAGAGGCCCCACGCCTGCCGCCCCGCGTTGGGACCCCGAACACACGACGCTCAGGGAGGGAACCAGACACGAGAGGCCACACGGGGTGTGAGTCCACGTGTGTGAAACGTCCATAACGGGCTCATCCGGGGACAGGAAGGGGGCTGGTGGGGGGCCAGGCGCTGGGGGAGGGGTGATGGCTGATGAGGCCCGGGTTCGTTTTTGGTGTGATGGAATGTTCTGGAACTAGACAAAGGTGGTGGTTGCACAACTCTGCGTGTGTGTGATCACTAATGGTAGGTTTTAAGTTATGTGTGTTCTACCACAATTTAAAAAAGATTAAAGAAGGGACTGGGTCCCTCGGCAGGAGCTGCCCAGACTTTGGACAGAAGGTCAGGGAGAGACAGAGCCCTCTTTAGGATTTAGTCCAAGGTCCACTCCTCCCCCCCCACCCCAGTCCGGGCGGCTCTGGAAGAGCCTGTCCACATCGGAGGGGCCACCACACAGTCCCTTCCACACTGCATCTCTGGCAGCCCGAGCTGGCCGGGGCCCAGGGATCTGGGGGGCTGGTGGGGTCACAGCAGAGGGTGCCACCCCACTCCGCTCACCCGGGCAGGGCTGGGGGCTGGGTGCTGGGTGAAGGGGTCCTGGTCTCCTCTGTGCTGCAGGAACAGCCAGCACGGTTCGGCCCCCTGCCTTCCCACCTGCAAGGTGACAAAGGAGCAGCCATGTGGGTGTGAGCGGGCGAGACTAGGCAGGGGTGAGGGAGGCTTTGAGAACTCCCCTCAGGTCTGCCGGCGGGGTGGCGCCTCTGCACCCTGGACCCTGCACCCCACAAGCCAAGGCCGCCCGACCTTGTCCCCTGTGCTGCCAGGTCTCCAGGCCGGCCTCTGGGTTCACCGCGGGGACACTGCAACCCACATGCAGTGACAATTGCCACTGTCCTGAGCATGCTGGCCACTCCCAGGCCTGCCTCGGATGAGCCAAAGGAGCTTGGTTTCTAGAGTTGTATTTGGAAAGCAACTCTCGGAAACAACCAGAATAGCCTCCGGACCCTGGAAATAACTGATGTTGTGGCTCCGGCATGTGGCCCCCGCTGACACCCTGGCATCCACAGGAAGGCTCTGCCCTGAGTGCCGGGGCCGCCCCCATGCCCGCCACGCTGCCACTTGCCAGGCGCTGGCTCCCCCGGCCTTTCAGGCGTACCGACGTTCAAGGTTCTGGCCACAGATTTGGGGGTGCACAGCCTCAGGCGGGACAGGGATAGGAGGGGATGGGGGGGCTTGGGGGGGGGAAGGGCCCAGCCCAACATCAAACAGGCTGGTGAATCACGCTCTCCATCAGGGCTGTGGCCGCACCAGCTCACCAGAGTGAAGCTGCTTTGACTGAGGCTTTCTCTTTTTCCAGCCCGAATGAATCCTTTGAATGCTCAGGGTTCTGGAACATTCAGACACCTTGGGGGAGGCCCCCCCCCCCCGCAACCTGGGGGGCTGGAGCAGCCCTGCCTTTCCACCTGGCACTGCTGTGCATGTCCTTCCACTGAGGGATGTCAGTCAGGTATGAGTCTGCGGGAGCCCATCTGCCGCCAGAGACCAGGGAATGGCGGGTGCTCAGAAAATCAAAGTCTGAAGAGATCCGTGGGGTTGATGTTTGATTTTATATGTCCACTTGGCCAGGCCACGGTATCCAAGTACTTGGCCAAACACCAGTCTAGATGTCACTGGGAAGGTCATTTTAATCTGAGATTATCATTTAAATTGGCTGACTCTGAGTAGAGCATATGACCCCGTAAATGTGGGTGGGCCACATGCAATCAGTTGAAGGCCTTCGGAGACCAGGAATTCTGCCTCCTGGCAGCCTTGGGGACTCGAGCTGCAGCATCAGCTCTGCCCTGAGTCTCCAGTCTGCCCTGGATTCGCCAGCCTCCACGGTTCTGTGAGCCAATTCCTGAATACCTCTCGTTCCCTCTATACACATCCTGTTGGCTCTGTTTCTCTGGACAGCCCTGACCGATCCAGGGGGCGGCTGAAGCAGGGCCGCTGCAGACACGGGAACCACCCGGGTCTTCTACGGGGAAACTTCCGGTCACTCACTAGCTGGGGCCTGGGGCACGAGACCATGACTGGAGGTGCCTCGACCTCCTTTGCAAAGACATGGGTTTGATGAGCAGGTGACTTTGAAAAGAATCAGTCACCTTTTTCATGTAAGAGGCCACGACTGCATGGCTGGCCCCTGCCATGTTTATGGGAGAAATCCGTGAACCCTGGATGTCGTCCTGATGTCCCCTTGTGGACTTAAAATTCACCTATATTAAACACAACGTGTCCACAGCGCACGCGCACGTCCGCAGCCTCAAGCCGGAGCGAAGCGCCCACCCCCGCCGCCCCGTGGACTGACCCTGAACACACGACGCTCAGGGAGGGAACCAGACACGAGAGGCCACACGGGGTGTAAGTCCGTGTGTGTGAGACGTCCAGAACAGGGTCATCCACGGATGGAAAGAGGGCTCGTGGGGGCTGGGGGCTGGGGGCTGGGGAAGGGGTGGAGGTAACAGCTGGCGGGGACAGGATTTCCCTTTGGGCTGCTAGAATGTTCTGCAATGATGCTTGCACAACTCTGTGAATGTACTAAAAGCTACCAAACCGTCAGTGCCCTTTAAAAGAAACAGTTAACTTCATGTTATGCAAATTGTTAGGAAAAAGAACAGGTCTGTCTGAGGAGCTACTTTGTTTCGGGTCTCTGGTCCCTGATGGGTTAAGTGTCTGTGCACAGGAACTACTTGTCCCTTTTCTTTTTTTAGTATAAAAAACAAACACGCTTATTGCAAAAAAATTCAAACGAGGCATAAGTGAAGAACGTAGACGGCCAAGGGCCCTGGGTCCTGCCGTCTCTGGACCAAGTCTCTACCTTCCGTCTGTGTCTGTTGCACCAGGGAGCCAGACAGAGCCCATGGGCAAGTGCCTGCCTCATGCTGGCGGCCTAGGGCTCTCGGGGGCAGGGGGTGGGGTGGGGTGGGGAAGGGCCCTGAGGGCTGGGGGCGGGCTCAGCCCTGCCTCTGGTCCCAAGGCACTGACAAAGCCCTGCGGCACATGGGATGCCCGCGACAGCCCGTGACACAGGTTCTGTGTCAGCTGCGTCTTCCCACTGAGGATTCTGGGGCTCAGAGAGGTTAGTGAGTGGCCCAAATTCACACAGCAAGGGGCACAGTTGGAAGAAAGCCCCCCCCCCCCCCTCCTGAACCGGGCCTCCTTGCAGGGTCTCCTCCCTTCTCGGCCCCTCTGCCCGCCCGCCTGCCAGGCTCACCTTGATGCGCTCGATCCCGGCTTCGATGCGGAGCTGTTCCACCAGCTTCCGGGCCTGGGCTATGTTGTTAGTGGCTGACATTGTCTGCCATCGGCTCCGGGCCCCTGTCGTCCAGAGGGCTGCAGGGGAAGCAGACAGGATGTGAACTGGCTGCTGAGGCCCCACGGGGACAGAGAGGCAGGACGCCCCTTCCGGAAGCCTCAGGGCCTCCTGGTGCCCCACCTGAGCCGTGGCGCCCGTGTGCCCAGGTCGGGGTGGGGCCGGTGGGAGGACTAGTGGAGCCGTCTCCCACAGTCCCCCTGGGCTGCTCGGGGGTAAGTGCTCCCGGGTTGAGACCACCCAGGGTCTCGGGATGGTTCACCAGACCACAGAGTCCACTCGTGGTTGCCTTGGAATGAGGGCCTCAAGGGACACTTTCTCTGATCCCTGCCTCACTCCAGGCCCCCCGGCACCACTGACACTGGGCAGGGTCACTCTCCGGGGGCGTTCTGGGGACGTTCCCAGCCCCACCCTTCGATGCCAGGATGTCCCAGTGGTGATGGCCACAGATGTGCCCAGACATGGCCTGAGTTCCCCGGGGGGCAGAGTCGTCTGGGTGAGACCTTGGCTCTGGACCAAGGTGGGTCACCTGGGCAGCATCTATGTGCCGTGGGTCCTGGGTCTGGCATCACTTCCTTCATCCATGGGCTAATTTACCCCACAAACCACCCCAGGGGGGCCCACCATGCACCAGTCACTGCCCTGAGAACCAAGCTAAGGGTAGTGGTACGCAGGGGGAGGCCGTGGCTGTCAGTGCCCAGTTCTGACTTCCCACCCCAGATCTGGCTGTCCTTGGGACACAGCCACGCGCAGTGACCTGGGCTCCCACAGAAGGCTTCCCGGGGCTCTCCGCAGGAGCGACAAGTTCTGGCTCCTGCTTCTGGCCCAGGAGAGGCTTCTGGGGGCAGCGGGGGGGGGGGGGGCGGGGCAGGGAGCCCACTTGGTTTTGCAGGGTTTTCCAGAGCTTTCTGATGTGCTGGGGTGGTCGGGACAAATGACCACAGGCTGGGGATATGGAAAACAGCAGGAAATTGTTCTCCCACGTTCTGGAGGCCAGATGTCAAAGATCCAGGTGGGGCAGGGCTGCGCTCCCCCTGGAGGGCCCAGGGAGGGTCCTTCCTGCCTCTTCCAGTGGCTGGTGTGGCCAGCGGTCCCTGGCGTGGCCACATCACTCAATCTCTGCCTTGTCCTCACATGGCTTTCTTCTAAGGACACTAATCCAGTACGACTTCTCCTTAACTAATTGCATCTGCAAAGCCCCTATTTCCACTTAAGGCCCCATGCTGAGGATCTGGTGGAAATGAATTTGGGGGGGGGGCTGTATTCACTCCCCCTGCAGTGTCTTTGAGTGTGGATGGTGTGCTCAGAGTAGCCCATTTAGCACAGGCAAATGATTCCAGATAAGCCCTCTTCCCAAATCCCAAGTAGCCCTTCCACTAATTTTCCCAGGACAGCTGCTCCGTGGCGGGGGTGGTGGTGGGGTATTTGCTGCTTTTATTGAGCAGCTAACGCCCAGTGGTCTGCTTGCTCCCCGCCCCCCCTCCCCGCACCTTCAGGACTTGGGTGTTCAGGGCCCGTCAGAGTGGCTCCCCACCTGCTCGCCCACCGAGAAAACCAATCCTTTATGGCGCCAATGATTCCCGCTTCGCTATTGTTTGGGGGAGGGGGCGATCTTTTTTCTTTCCGAAAACATTTTTATTAATTTATTTTTAATTCAATTAAAATTTTTGAGGTGCCTGGAGAGTCACATGCAGTGGTAGGAAAGGGCGGAGACGTGCGGAGACGTGCGTACCCTATGCACGGTTCCCCCTCTGGAAACACCTTGCAAAACCCGCGGTCAGCATGACGCGCATGCACGGAAGCCTCAGGGCGGTTCCGTCCCCGCCCCTCCCCGCCCCCCACTCTCCGCGACCTCCGATGACGTTTTCCTTTCCGAAGCTGCCACCGATCCGGGACCGTTGCACGTGTGGAACCACAGGGCACATAACCTTTTGGGATTTTCCCCCACTGCGCTTAATCCTGTGGAAATGCGCCCAGCCTGTTGCGCGCGCCACGAGGTCACTGCTGAGCCGCGTTCCCCGCGTGGACCGGCGTTCCCCGCGTGGACCGGCCCCGGCTCGGCGGTGCACCTGCCGATTCCAGTTTCTGGCCGTCACGTACGGCTGCCACAAGGGCGTGCAGATTTCTGTGCAAACACAAGTCTATATATTTCTCTGAGATAAACGCTGAGGGATGTAATTTGCATGTTCAATTTTTAAGGAAAGTGCCAAGCCGTTTTCCAGGGCGGCCGCACCATTTTACATCCACACCAGCAGTATATGGGTGGTGTTAATTTATTCTTACAATTCGGCGGTGCACAGTCTTTCCTCTTCCTTACAGCAGGGAAAATTCTACTCTTCCCACAGCCTTCATTTAGTGAGCTCTAGTATCGTCGTTCTAACGAGCGATGCTGCCCCCAGGGGACATGGGGCCCTGTCTGGGGACGTCTCTGGTCATCAGGACCGGGGGAATCCTGGCACCGAGGGGGTGTGGTCGAGGACCCCGTTCAGCTCCCACAGTGCCCGGGACGCCCCCTGAGAACGGCCCAGTGTCTGCAGCGTTCATGCTGGGAAAGTTCCCAGGAGGACCTGTCCGGGCGTCACGCCCAAGGTCGGGGGTCTGGGAAGATGCCCCGCCAGGGAGCAGAGGGCACCCCGTCCTCCGTCAGGATGCAGCTTGCGCTGTCTGCCTGGTGGCCACTACGGCCACAGAACAGCAAAGGCAGGCTTGGGATTTTCAAAACATTTCCTACTTAGCAATAATGATTAAAAAAAGAAAAAGAAGAAGGAGGGTTGACACAACACTTTCGGGAGATCTCCAGGCAGTTATGTTGCATGACAAAAGCCAATCCCCAAAGGTTACATGGTCTGTGTTTATACACCATTTACACACCGTTTTTGAGAAGACAAAATTGTCGTCAGGATGGGGGACAGGTTCATGGTTGCTGAGGTTGGGGGTGGAGGCCTTGTCGGGAGGGGCTTTTCGTGGTGCTGGTCACACTTCCACAGAATGTTACCGTCGGGAAAAACAGAGTGAACGATACGTGGAATGCTTCTCTGATTTGTTATAACTGCACATGAATCTACGGTGACCTCCGTACAAGTCTCAATTAGAAAAAAAAAAAAAAATCCTTCCACACTGCCTGGCTCCCCGTCCCTCCCGGCAGACATCCAGCCCCGCTTTGGGTCAGAAAAGGCCTGAGTGTGTCTGTTCTGGGAGCACAGAGCCCACGTGTGGGTTTCCAGAGGGCTCTGATTCAGCAGAGAGCTTCAAAGCAGCCACAAAACATCCAACTCAGGGAAAACTGCCCTTGGTTGGGCTTAAAAATATCTAAATTACTCAGCGCTAAATATAGATGCGAATGGAGAACAAACGGGCTGGCCCCATGGCCTGTTTTCCTTGGAAGGCCGGGGAATCCTGCTCAGCATCCACACTCAGAAGTGTCCGCCAGGACTCTAGGACCCCTGCACCGCGTGGCCACCCCCAACTGTGGCCTCTCTCCGAAGCGTGAAGCCCCCGAGTGGCTGGCTTTCTGTTCCAGGCCCAATGTCCCGAGAGGCTGCCTCTGGGCTGGGTTATGACCCAGGCCCCAGAGAACGGCCGAGATGGCTGCACTGGGGGTGTGCGTGCGTGTGCATATACACGAACTTGTGTGCAGGAGTGTGTGAATGTTCGGGGCACTTGTGTGCATGTGTGTATACACACGCGTGAGTGCATGTGCACGTCTGCGCATAGATGTGTGCGTGCGTGTGCATGCACGAGCATGTATGTGCGGGCGTGGGCGTGTGTGTACTTTCGTGAGTATATGTATGCATGTCTGTATGTAATAATGTGCATCGTGCGAGATGTGTTTATACGTGTGCGTGTCGGTGTGTATGTATACTGCATGCACACGCGTGTGTGTGGGCGTACGAGTGTACATGTGCGTGTGAGTGTATGGGTGAGCACGTGTGTGTGTGTGTGTGTGTGTGTGTGCGTGAGTGTGCGGAGATGCTAGGAACAGACACCGGCTGTGTCACCACCAGCCCGTGCAGGAGACACCAGCCTCCTCCTGGCTGGTGTCATAGTCCGTCACTGACTCACGGCCCAGCCGTGGCCCCAGGAGACCAGGCAGCTACGCTGAGTCAGCCCAGGGAACATTCCTCACCCGTCGCCGCAACACAGGAAGCACGTGATGGCACCAGGCGCCCGACCTGGCCGGGCCTGCCTGGGCCAGCAGAGCCGCAGGGGGCCCCCAGGAGTCGTGGCAGAGCCGTGGCAAGCTGGGGGCAGGTGGGTGGTGGGCAGCCGGTCACCGTGCTGACTCCCGGTTCTGCCCCTGCTGAGGGTCCAGGGGAACAACCTGGGGTGAAGTTCACCTAAAACCAGAGCCTTAAGGGATGTCACCAGGCCCTGCCTGGGATCTGAGTCGAGGGCCAGGAAGCCATGCCAGGTTTGGGGGGGGCTCCTGCAGAAGAATCACATGAGCAAATGTGTGAAAGGCAAGGACAACGGAGGCCCCCCCCCTGCCCTGGGGTATATCGTGAAGCAGAGGTAACTAGAAAGGGGGGGGGGGGAGTGACCCCCAGACAGATCTGACCTTCCAGGGCACATAAGGATTAGACAACCCTGGGGACGGGCAGTATTTCTTCCGTGGTGGGCGCAAATAAGGCAAAATGGGGAAACAGTTTAGGGTGGGGTCTCTGCCCCCCTAGCACTTTGGACACTGGGCTGGGCTGTTCTCTCTGGGGTGTCCTGGGTGCTGTGTGGCCCGAGCAACATCTGTGGCCCCACTCCTTCAGTGCCAGGGCCCCCTCCCCCCTGTGTGACAACCACAGATGTCCCCAGACACTGCCCGGTGTCCCCTGAGGGTAGAGCTGCCCCTGGGTGAGAACCACTGGATTAGATCAGACCTTTATTCACATCCAAAGAGGTTCCATATAAACAGCCATAGAATAAGAAAGAAAATAAACACAAACTAGTGAATATTTATTCTTGGGATGCCTGGGGGCTCAGTCAGTTTAGCATCCGACTCTTGGTTTTGGCTCAGGTCATGATCTCACGGTTTGTGAGTTCAAGCTCCGCGTTGGGCTCTGCGCTAACAGCGTGGAACCTGCTTTTGATTCTCTCTCTCCCTGCTCCCTAGGGGCGGAGAGAGAGGGAAGAGAGAGAGTCCCAAGCAGGCTCTGCACTGTCAATACGGAGGCCCATGTGGGGCTTGAACTCCAACCGTGAGAACTTGACCTGAGCCGAAACCAAGAGTCAGACGCTAAAACGACTGAACCACCCAGGCGTCCCCCCACCCCACCCAGAGTCCAAATGCCCATCGACGGATGAATGGAGAAAGAAGATGTGGTCTATATATACAATGGGGTATTACTCGGCAGTCAAAAAGAATGAAATCTTGCCATTTGCAACTATGTAGATGGAACTGGAGGGGATTATGGGAAGTGAAATTAGTCAGAGAAAGACAAATATCCTATGACTTCACTCATATGAGGGCTTTAAGAGACAAAACAGATGAACATAAGGGAAGGGAAACAAAAATAATATAAAAGCAGGGAGGGGGACAAACACTAAGAGACCCTTAAATACAGAGAGAACAAACAGTTGCTGGAGGGGAGTTGTGGGTGGGGGGATGGGCTAAATGGGCAAGGGGCATTAGGGAGGACACTCGCTGGGATGAGCACTGGGTGTTATACGTAGGGGGTGACTCACTGGAATCTACTCCTGAAATCATTATTGCACTATATGCTAACTAACTTGGAAGTCAATTTAAATAAATAAATAAGTAAACGGATAAACTTAAAAAAAAAATTTTTTTTTTTAAAGAAAAAGTTTCTTCTCAATCATGGAGAAGTCACTTTTCAGCAATGGAAGCCATGGAATGAATGGAGGAGGATCGGCAGCTCTGATCTTATGTAAATATTCAGAACTTCAGGACAGACGTGAACTAGAAATCGAGACCATGGACCCAGGAAAGGCCGAGGCCACAAGTGAGGTGATGGGCGACCCCTTTAACATGTGACTAACACTTGGGCCAGGGTCCCACGGAGACGTGGCACAGGGCTCACTCAGGCAATTCACGTCAGCAGGGGTGTAACTGGCAAAAACCAAAGCAAACAAAACGCGGCCTGGCGAGCAGTGGATGCCACCTCGAGCTGCCCCTTTGTCTTCCCACGACACCAGAAGGCCGGAGAAAGGCCACCACCTGACGCGCTCGTTCCAGACTCTCTGGTCTTGTGAACCCGTCTCAGCCTCAGAAACTGGACACTGAGGACTACAAGGATGTCCCCTCAAATCTTCTGCTTGGGCATTTATCCCAAGGGGGAAATTATCCAAAGGAGTTAAAAGGGGAACACTGACAGGTGTTTACAGCTGCGTTGTTTGTAACCGTGAAGGCTCAGAACAAAAGCACACGCCTCGCGCTGCAACGGGGTGGGGGAGGGGACAGCAAATTCAATGGGACATTTCGCAGGTACAACACTATGCAATGTTCTAAACGGTCCGTAGAAATGCGGAGCACCACGGAGGTGTGTGTGCAAAGAGAGACAATGGCAAAGCGCAAATGTTTGGTCATCTACCGTTGTGTTAAAATATATACGGATAAAGGCAGACTTGGGGCTCGAACTCACGACCCTGAGATCAGGAGACACATGCTCCACCGACTGAGCCAGCCAGGTGCCTCTCAAAATGACAATTTTGTTAGTGACTTTTTTTTTTAAGTTTATTTATTTATTTGAGAGATGCCGAGACAGTGCAAGAGGGGAGGGGCAGAGAGAGAGGGAGACAGAGAATCCCAAGAAGGCTCCACACTGTCAGTGCAGAGCCCGACGTGGGGCTCGAACCCACAAAACTGCGAGATTGTGACCTGGGCCCAAATCAAGAGTCGGACGCTTAACCGACGGAGCCACCCAGGCACCCCGTTAGTGACTGTTTTTATAATTTCCTTCAATGAAATGTTCTTCCGTGAAGGTATAATTTGCACGCAGCGAGATTTGTCCTTTTGGGCCCCGAGGCGATGAGGTCGCACAAGCACGTCGTGTCGCGGAGCCGATACCACCATTCAGATGGGGACCCCGTCACCCTGAGAACCTCCCGGAGCTTCTGTTTGTCGTCAGCCCCTGCACCCCCTGAGCTGCTCTGTTCCTGTTGTGTCGCCTCTTCCCGGAAGCCTACAGACAGACTCGTACGGTCCAGCCTCTGGCTCGGTTCACTCGGCACAATGTCCTTGTGGTTCGTTGTGTGCCGAGGGCACCTTTTCAGTGCTGTGCGGTGTTCCCCCCCCGGGGTCAGGGCAGGGATTGTCGGCCGTGCACCGACTGGGCGACACGGGTGTGTCCGGTGATTGTGAAAGACACCGTGCTGTATGTTCACACGCAGGATTTGTGGCGGTCCATGTGCCGGGTCCTCCTGGGTGAGCCCCAGGCATGGGATTTCTGGCTCCCTGGCAGGTGTATGTTTAACCTTACAAGTTAAACATTTTCCAAACGGTTCCCAAAGTCACTGCATTAGTTTGTACTTTGAAATAATCATATAGACAGGTAGTTGCAAAAATAGTGCAGAGAGTCCCATGTGGCCCCCCCCCCCCCATGGTGACATCCCATGTGACCGTAGGACAACATCAGGCCGAGACCCCGATGCTGGCCGTTTGCTCAGATTTCGCCAGTCCTCCCGTGACTCATCTGTGTGCAGAGTGGATTTCTGTCACCGCCCGTCCCTCCAGGAAGGTCTGGCCACCATCGCTGACCGGGCCGAACTGCTCATGGAGCTCCGTGCTGCCCTGAGCCCCACGGGGCAGATGAGGCCTGGCGTGAATGTTCGCTGGGTGGACTGGTGGGTAGATGCAGTGGGAGTGTCAGCAGAGAAGGGGGGGGCTCCAGTCAGCAAAGCTACGAGGTGGCTGAACCCTCTGTGTTTGTGAAATCCTAAACGGCTTGGGCAACACTGGGGAGGCCCCCCGCCCCGCCCCGCCCCACTCCAGGGTCTCTTCACCTCCGCACCGAGGACACCCAGGCCAGGGTATTCCCTGTGATCAGTCCCTGGCCCAGCCACCCAAGGCCAGCATCGTGCCAGCCACACACATCCCCAGACACAGCCCTGTGTCCCCTGGGGGCAGAATCTAAGTCCTTTAAGGAACTTCCTTATCAGAAGAAACTTCAGCTAAAAGAGGTTCATCTGGGCAAAACGCAAACCGTGTTTCTGGAACCAAGATGGTTTGGTTTGAACTGAAATGGCAATGAACGAAAATAGAACCGTGTTTCAAATGGGGGCTTAATTTTCTCAGCATCCGACGATCCTCTGTGACCACAAGAAGTTACACAGGGCGAGCGAGCTGCCCCTTGAACTCCACCAACCCCACTCTTGAAGCCGGTGCTGGAGAGGAGAGAAGTAGAAAGGGGAGCCAAGGGGAAGGTGGCAGACCCAAATTCTGCACAGATCCCAAAGCTGTTTGGCCTTGGGGGAGTTACCTCCCCTCTCTGAGCTCCAGCGAACTCTGCAGTGCTTAGAGCGACACTCGCTTCCTGGGCTGGCCCAGCAAACATCCAGGTCCCCACGTTCCAGGGCCAAGGAATGGGGGCGTCCAGAGGCCGGCAGCCCCAGGAGGCCCTCTTTGGGGCGCCGTGGCAACTACTAACTATAAACACAGCTGCTGCAGAGATGAAGCCAGAGACAGGGTGCCCTGCACATCCTGTGCCCGGCGGAGGTGGGAGGGCCGGTTTGCTGGAAGCTATTGAGAAATCCCGCTCCCCACGGAGCTGCTGCTCCGAGGTGGCCACTCCCCTCAGCTGCCCAGGGGCCGGGTGGGGCAGGTGCCACAAAGCCCACAGGCTCGGGGAAGAGCTGGGTAGCGTGAAGTTGATCATATTAAAAATAGAAGTGGATGGCAACAGGGGGAGAGCCAGAAATGGAGAGTCCCGAAATGATCTATTTTCTGTTGTCCCACTAATGCTTGTACGTCCCTGTCCCTTCTAGGCCACACAGCAAAGGTGAGACTGGGTTCTTTTATGCCCTGCTGTGTGCCCCAAACCCATGATGCTGGTCATGCCCCGGCCATGTCTGAGCCATTCTGAGCATGATCAGAAGCGCTCCGGCCCCCGTGGACCCTTAGCTGCAAAGCCCTCCTGCTGAGCCCCTGGAGCTTTTGGGTCTCAGGGAGAAGCGGAGTGATTTCCCGGCACCTTGTCCAAGGGCACAATGGCAGCCACCCCTTCCTGAAGGTGCAAAACACACTGCACGCCTGGAAGTGGGTTCACATCTCAGCTCTGCCCTGAACTGGGTCTTCGCTTCCTCCATTAGGAAATAAGAGGGTGGTTCTAAAAGCTGAGAACGGATCCCGGTGTGTCATCTGGTGGTTCTAAGATCAAGACAATTCACGTCAATGGCCTCTACCTAAAGTCACTTGGACTTTGAATAAAAACCTGTATCTGCAGATTTTGGCTTGCGCGACAGTGGGCGAACTGACACGGACAGACTCTCCCGTGAGGGCAGTCAGGAAAGCTGGACAAACACAGAAGAAATCTGCTTGAAGGCACTGCAGGGTTATTAGGGCAGTGAAGAATTTATAGCCAGGGTCTAGGGGAGGACGGCAGCCCAGGAGTGGAAAATCTGCCAAGAGGCTGAGCAATGCTTCTATCAGCCTTGCAAGGCTGGCGATACAGAGATTGAGATCCAGGGCCCTCCACGTGGAGGGGGCTGGGTGAACTCCCCCTTGGTTCAAACTGGGGAACAAGGTGCTGCAGTCTGAGTATAAGAAAAACCCAGATGTTGTGTATGTTTTCCTTGGACATTTGAAAGAACGGTATTTTCTAACTAGACTGTATTTTAGATGGGACTTAATTTTACCGTCACTTTTACTGTATGTGACATTGCCTTGAAGGACTTTTTCCCAAATAATCACGCAAAATTATGTGGTCCCAGCATTTATTACACACAGAAGGATACGAGTAAACAGGAAGCAGATGGGCTCTTACAGTGACTGCAGCCGAGTGCTGAATAAACTCAGTCCCTGATACTGGACTGAGGTGACCCCAGATTGCTAGCAGCCCTAAATGCTGGGCATGAGTAAACATAAACCCTCTCCAGTGGAAAACAACATCGTCTTAGAATTCACACTATTTTCACAAACAAGTCTGAAACACAATGTCTAGCACACAACGAGAAATAACCAAGCATACAAGGAGGTAAGACCACATGAACAAAACCCAGCAGGAATAACGGGCAATATAAACAGACTCACAGGGATTCCCGACACTGTAGTTGAGAGACACTTTAAAATAACTGTGTTAGGGGCACCTGGGTGGCTCAATCAGTTACATGTCTGACTTCAGCTCAGGTCATGATCTCACGATTCATTAGTTCAAGCCCCGCATCAGGCTCTGCAATGGTGGTGCAGAGCCTGCTTAGGATTCTCTCTCTTTCCTTTTCTCTCTGCCTCTTCCCCACTTGTGCGAGAGAGTTCTCTCTTTCTCTCTCAAAATAAGTAAATAAACTTTAAAAATAACCGTTTTAATTACATTCAAGAAGATAAATAGGTGAGACTGGAATTTCAGCCACACTGGAAACTATAGAAAAAGGACTCAGTAAACATATGGAAAATGCCAATATCTGAAACATAATGACTCGATGTAAAAGAATAGTATCACTAAAGACAACGAAGGAGAGAGTTGGTTGAGCTGGAGGATAGTTCAGGGGAAAACACCCAGGATGAAACACAGAGGGGAAGGAAAGGCAGAAGAGAAGGTGAAAGATGGAGAGGATACAGTACAGCCTAACGCATGTGACCAGGACTCTGGAAGGAGAAGGGAGGACGGAGCACAAGCAATCTCCGAAGCAATGATGACAATCTCCCCAAACTGAGGACTGAACAAAATCCTACTTTTAGCCACAGATTCAAGAAGTCCTGGAACCTCAGGCAGCATAAACATCTTAGACGCTGACAGAGAAGTCGCCAATGCGCCCGTGAAAAGGTGCTCCCTGATTAGTCATCACGGAAACACGAGTGAAATCCAGGGAGCTGCTTCTTGAGCACTAACTAGCGGGGCACAGACAAAAAAGACCAGCGACTGTAAATATTAGGGAGGGCGTGGAAACGCTGCAAGTTTCACACATTTCTGATGCAAGAGTAAAGCAGTACAACCACGCTGGAAGATGACTCAGCAGTTTCTGAAAAGGCTAAACACACACCTACCCTCTGCCCCAGCAATTCCGCTCCTAGGGACTGACCCGAGATAAACGAAACCATAATTCTGTGGAAGGACTTGTACAAGATTTTCACACATCTTTATTTATGATAGCAAAAACTGGAAACAGCCCAAATGCCCACCAACAGGAGAGCAAACAGACTGTGCTAATCCACGCTATGTGTTATGATGACACAATGACAAAAAACAGCCTGCAGAGGAGAGAAGCCACACGTGTGGATCCCGAAAATATTCTGTCGAGCCAAAGAAGTCAGACATCAGAAACGTTCTGTGTCTTGATGGAGGTGTTGGTGCACACGGGTGTGTGTGTCAAAACTCATCAAGTTGTGTATTTATGATGTGTTCATTTCACTGAATGTGAATCATGCCTTGATAAAACCGGTTAATTACAAAGCAAACAAGCAAATGTAAACTGCTGGAGGGAAAAGGAGCAACGATTAGGTGGATTCAGTGAAGACTTCAGACGTGGTGAAAATTAACTTCAAGATTTAAGAGGAGACCCAGACACCTCCAGACAAACAGCAGTGGACTGCCTCTCCAGCAGACCTGCCTTGTTAAGGTAGGAATAAAGGGATATCGGAGAAACAGGACCCCCAATAAAAGGTAGGAGAGGCGTGAGTGAGTGGAAAACACTGAGGAAGGGACAGAACTTGACGACACCATCCGGGTTCTCATGGAAAAATCAACGGGAACTGGAAGCCCCCGGGAGAGCCCTGGGGCACACACGAATCAGAGCCACCAACCCCATAGTCCCCTCCAACCAGTTTTTCAGCAGCTGTTCTGTGTGTTGGCCTTACAAACTGTAGGGTGCTCTTTTTTACTATGCTATGTTGGTTGTTGCATTCCAGTGACAGCGGCCTTGGATGTTTGCTAGTGACATTTTTGGATTGTGTGACTTCACACACGGGACAAATGACGTCGGCACGCAAAGATCACATACGCACATGCATCAGGCCTAGGGCGGGAGTGAGCCACCCAAGGACAAGCCCCAGAGCCCCCTGCATCCCTCCTTCTGACAGCTGGAGCCTGACCCTCCTCTACGCAGAAACTGGGGGTCACCCCACCCCGAATCAAGTGCAACGTCCAAGCTGCTCACTCACTGCCCTCAGGTAGGAAATCTTCCCCCAGCGTCCATCCTGCTGTTGTTGCCTGAAGGTGTCCCCCCAAATTCATGTTGAAATCTGAATCCCCAAGGTGACAGTAGCAGGAGGTGGGGCCTTTGAGAGGTGACTAGGTCCTCTCCCCTAGGGTGGAGCCCTCCTGAATGGGATCAGTGTCCTTAGAAGGGGCAGAAGAGACCCGAGTTCTTTTTTTCCACCATCTGCCCCTCTGGGTATGGTTGCTCCCCTGGTAATGCAGCCGGCCATCCTGAGCGTCCCTGTAGGGGTTCCCATGGTGTGTGGGGACCTGTGCAGTGTCCAGGGGATCCGTGCTCCTGTCTGCCTGCCTGTTCCTTGGGCCGGGGGTCCATGTCTTTCTCCAAAATAGCCGCTGTCCTGCCCCCCTGAATCACCTTTCTAGGAGAAATCTCACCCTGTGACTTCTGTGCTTAAAACTATCCCCAAGCGAAATCTGAGAAACAGGACGTTTCACACACGTGGACTCACACCCCGTGTGGCCTCTCGTGTCTGGTTCCCTCCCTGAGCGTCGTGTGTTCAGGGCCCGTCCGCGGGGCGGCGGGTGTGGGCGCCTCACTTCTGCTCGCGGCCGAGGGATGTTCTGTCACGTGTGCAGAGTGTTTTAAGCAAACATTTTTTTACAAGAAAAGGAAGAAAAAGGAAAGACCTTATCTTGCTGCTGTTGAAACGAAAACCTGTATCGCTTCCTTAATCAGAACTAAGGTGGGAGACGAAACTGATCAACGGCTTGCGGGCCCTGGAGCACGAAATGTAAGATCCGTTTTTCTGGTGCGTGGCCAGGACCACGGAGCGCTAGTGTTGTCCTATCTGTGGCGGTGTGCAGGGCCGGGAGCCACAGTCCTGGGCACGGCCCCTGGCGCCCGAGTCCCAGCGCTCTCACCCATAGAACGTGGAGCTGGAGAAGGCTCTGGTTTGTTATATACATAACTAGTAAAGATGCAGCAGCGGCTTCCTCCAGCGTAAGCCACGCCCACGGGAGGCGCCACGCCCACGGGAGGCGCCACGCCCAC
>NW_024412512.1:1434374-1533891 GCF_014898765.1 Herpailurus yagouaroundi
CACGCCCACGGGAGGCGCCACGCCCACGGGAGGCGCCACGCCCACGGTTCCCGAGACCATGCGGCTGGTGGTCCGCCCACGGATTGAATGTAATTCCAAATCCAGGCTCATGGGGAGACGAGACCCAGGGGCAGTCTGGCTGCGTCCTGCCACACTGCCCTGTGCCCCTGCGTGCCTGACCCCTTGCACCCAGAGGCTTTGGGGTCAGGACAGGCATGGGCTTTGTACCCCCGTGGTCCCCGTGCGCTCACAGAGGGCTTAGGGAGTAGGGCCTACGGTGCTCCTGGGTCTGAGCGTTCAAACACGCACGGGGGTCCCAGGAGCCTCACGACCACTGAAGGACTGGCCCCTGTCTGTGCTCTCGGCGGGTGCTGCAGACGTGGGAGGCCCTGCACAGTCACCAGGGTCCCAGAGGACCCTGAGTGACATCTAATGACGAAACGTCTTAGCTTTATGCTTCCCGCCTAGCAGTTTCTCGGCGAATCCGGGACTCTGAGTTCTGGGAATGTTTGCCCAAGGACGAGAGCAGACTTCCCTGCCAGCTTCTGACAGGGCCGCCCACGTGCTCTCGGGAAACCCGCGCATTCCCTGGAAGGCGGGGTCACCTCCGCACCCCATGGAGGACCCTTGAGAGGGCTTCTCAGGATCGTATTTCTGTCTCCTCGGCCCTCCTGACGTGGGCTGGGTGAGCTGCGGCTTCCGTCTCGGTGAGTAACGGGAGCTAAGGCTGCGGGTCAGGCCCAGACATAGCAGGCTCGGAGATGTCACCCAGACCCTGTGTCTGGCCAGGGCGCTTAGCGTGACTGCGTCTGCGCTGCCCACGGGGGAGGCAGGGCAAACAGGTACCCGAGACCCGCTGGGGGTCGGCGGGCTGCACCTCGGTGCGGCTGCGTGCGCGGCCAAGGTGCAGACAGGGGCCCCGGGGCAGCCCCGCGCCTGTGGGGATCCCGGCGGTTCCGCGCCAGGGGAAGAGCGGGTCTGCTGCCTGTCTCCCCGGCACACGCCCAGGGCTGGCGGCCCCTCAGGGGAGCTGACGCAGCCCCTCTGTTCAGCCTGGGGTATCGACTCCACCCTCACGGGTGTTTTCCAGCTGTACAGGAAACAACCACAGCCAGACAGAAATGCCCGCGCTCCCCGTGAATTCCACACATAGCTCTCATAGCTGGGGAGACTGCTGCTCCCGCCTGCTCGCCGGGCCTGCACAGCACGGCCGGGCCATCCCCTTACCAGAAGGGGAAGAACGAGATGCCAGGGGAGGCTTCTGAGGCTTGGCAGGCTGCGACGCACAGAAGGAAAAGAATGTGAAAAATGCGGCTGGCGGGGCACGGGCCAGGAGAGAAGGGCCTTCGAGGAGTGGCTCCAGGTTCTGGTGGCCTGAGGGTAGTGCTGCCGAGAGCTGCAGAGGACCCCCCCCCCACCCCCCGGCAGCCCCCGCCCCGTTGAAAAGGAGGCAGATCAGAGATGAGGTCTGGGCTGTGGGGCAGTGGTGTTTCTGCACCCAGTGGGGTCGGGCCCCCGAGAGCTCCTTCAGGTGGACGCGATGGCACACAGAGTCTGTGGCCAGTGTGGGGAGGGGCAGCCACGGGTCTGGCGTGGGCAATTCCGGGCGCTGCACGTTCCCGGATAGCCCTGGGGACTGGCGAGGAGGGAGTCGCGGCCCCTCGGGGACAGCCACCTGCATTGCTTCTGCAAGGCACGAGTTCACCAGGCCCAGGTTTCCAGAGGCGGGCTCTGGGCTAACTCCTGAGCTGTGAAAACAAGGCCAGGGCTGACGGCACTGGGAGACCAGGAAAGCGGGGTTCAGGACTTGGTCCTCCCGCTAACTCCCTGCTCAACCGTCTGTGTCCCCCATGCAGACTTGTCTTCTTGAAGCAGCAGGGGCCGCCTGGCCTGGGAGATGGTGGGTCAGCACGCCCTGGACCTCACACCGTGAGTGCTCCTCAAGACCTCCTGCCGTCCTGGGAGCACCGGGGCGGCCCCTCCTCAGAGCCAGGGGCCGTGTGCCTGCTGGAGAGATGAGACAGGTGTGGGGGCATCCCTCTTCGATGACTCGCAGTGACCACGTATAGTCCCTTGGCCTTGAGTGTGGGTGGGACCTGAGCATATGACACAATCTTCCTCCAGACGAAGGTCCTGCCATGTGGCAGGAGTGGCTTTAAGAAAGGGAGACTGCCCTCGGTGGGCCTGATTTAATCAGGGGAGCCCTTAAAAGGGAGGAGGGGGGGCGCCTGGGTGGCTCAGTCGGTTAAGCGACCGACGTCGGCTCAGGTCACGATCTCACAGTTTGTGGGTTCGAGCCCCACGTCAGGCTCTGTGCTGACAGCTGGGAGCCTGGAGCTGCTTCGGATTCTGTGTCTCCTTCTCTTCTCTCTGAGAAGATCCCCTGTTGCCGGCTCTGAAGATGGAAGGGCTGGGGCAAGGCCTGGGGGCGCTGCTAGGAGCTGACAGCCAGCAAGGGCAGGGGGACCCCAGTCCTGCAGTTACACGGAACTGAATTCTGAAACAATCTGAATGGGCGCAGAGGGCCCCAAGCTCCAGATGAGGCCTTTCGACCGCGGCCTGGCGAGATCCCGAGCGGAGAAGCCAGCCACGCCATGCCCGACTCCTCACCTCCAGACCTGTGAGCCACTAGGCTTGTGACGGTTTGTTATCCTGCGCAGCGAGCTGGCACACGGGCCAGGGTGAGGCCGCAGCAGGGTCTGCGAACTGCCGGCTGCCTTCTTCCCAGCACTCTCCGTGCCGTGGGGCCCGCAGCCTGGGGTGATTCCAGCGGGCATGCGCTACTCATCGCTGAGTGTGGACACTAGACTCAGTGGTGTTTTCCTTTTGAACCACCTGGGGATGCAGAGGTGCTCCCAGCAGCACCCATTAGTGGCGGGACAAAAACGTAGCAGTGGCGGTGGTGAACTGGGCCGTGAGTGCATTTCACTTTCAGACGGCAAGGCCTCGAGACATCCAGCTTGGGCCCGGCCGCTCCTCCCCAGTCCCCTTCCCGGCCTGCCGGCCAGTGGGACCGGCCAGGGGGGAGCCACAGCCCCCGGAAGGTGGCTTTGAAGTGCGTGTGGGGGGGCCTGGGGGCTGCAGAGACGCCTCGTCTTCAGGGAGAACACAAACGGCCTTCAGTCTGCTTTACAACTTCCGGAACCAGCAGCTTTACGGCCCATCGAGCTTCTGAATTCTTTCCTCCTAGGGCCTGACGGTGTGACCCCCACCCCTGCCGACCATTAAATGGGACGAAAAATCCCCAAACCCTCAAAACACTAATCTGCTGCCATATTCTACTGGGGGGTTACGGGGAGCCTTTGCACTGTAGCCCCTAGAACAGGGCTCTCACCCGGAGGTGACTGTGCCCCCGGGGGACACAGGATGGCGTCCGGGGATATCTGTGGCCCTCACAACTGGGGGTGTCCTGGCACGGATGGGTGGGGGCCAGGGATGCTGCTCTGCCCCCACAGCGCCCAGGACGTCCCCACAGAGAACGACCTGCCCAGAATGTCAGCAGCACGGGGACGCGGAGGGAGAGACCCCACTCTAGACTCCACAGAAACGTGCAGACAGCACGGACAGAGCACTCTGGACATCAGGGTGAGAAAGCCAAAGGGCAAAAAGTCGAGGCAAGTGCCTCGAGGTGTCCCCAGCAGCTGGGTTGGGGTCACCCCCTGGCCCCCAGAGGGCTCATGCCATAGCAGGGATCTACAAAGAGCCCTGGGTGCCGTACTGGTGTTTGAACCTTGAGACTAGGCGGACGCAAAACCTCTTTGGCCTGGCCTCTGCCGCCCACCTCTGAAGCTCCAAGCACTGGGTCCCCCGTCCCCCGACCCCGCCCTCTGCTCCCCCTGCCTGCGGCTTCTCCAGGGTCACAGTCCCCCTGGCCTGGTGTGGGGCGGGCCGGCCACGTGAGGGCCTCCACTGAGCCTTTGTGCATCCATGACCTTCGGGTGCGGTGGGGGGCAGGAAAACTCTAGCTGGGATTTTGCCAGGTAGACATTTGTTAAGAGAAGCCGCGCACCCGCTGGAAAACAGCGTCTCGTGACTCCCTGTCAGCCTGGTCTTTTTGTGCGCGGGCTAAATCGGTCCCCCAGGCAGCTATATTTAGAAAGCGCTGGACACTCAGGAATGAATGAGGTGCCCACAAGCTAGGGGAAAATAACTCTGCCTTGGGCTGGGACGCAGAGCCCAAGAATGAGCCGGCCTGTGGGCGCGGGCAGTGACCAAGGGTGACGATGTGGCTGATGCGGGAGCAGAAGAGAAGGCTCCTCTGTCACCCGGAGGTCACCCGGAGGATGACGGCAGTCATGTGAGAGTGTGTGAGCTGGGAACGGCCGGGCCAGGATGCCGAGCACCCGGGGCTCATGGCACCCCTGCTCTTGGCTTCCGAGCACCGAGGCAATGCTGTCACCCAGGCCCCGTGATGGGGTAGCATGGATGCCAAGGGGCCGGGGGGCGGGGAGGGGAGAGGGGAGAGGGGAGAGGGGAGAGGGGAGAGGGGAGAGGGGAGGACAACCCAGGCCTTCCCACCTTGGTTCAGGCAGGTCCTTCTCTTCCTGGGCCTGGACAAACTCCTATATCTCCTACAAAGCCCTGGGACAGGTCACCTCCTGAGAAGCCCCTGCTTGGCCGTCTGTGCACAACCAGTCTGCACTGAAACACCTCCTCGGGGCATCCGCAGCTCCCTGAACACTCCTTGGCCCTTTATGCATTTCCTGTGTCCTCAGTCACCATCATAAATTACCACCAATGTGGCAGCTTAGAACCACACACACATATTCTCTGACAGTTCTGGAGTCAGGATTCTAACTCAGGTCTCACTGGGGCTAACACCCGGGCGTGGGCAGGGCCGGCTCTCCCGGGGCCCCAGGGAGCCCCGTGTCCCCCTTTGCTGGCTTCCAGAGGCATCGCGTCCTAGGCCCGCGGCCCCTCATCCTCACGGCCAGCAGCACGGGGTCTGCCCGTCTCTCTGCCTCTGGCCCTCTGCCTCCCTCTCAGGAGGACCTTGTGAGGACAGTGGGGCACCCGGGGTCATCCCCGCCTCGGGGGCATGGGCTTGCTCCCACCTGCCAGGTCCCCTCTGCAATGGAAGGCATCCTTATTCACAGGGACCAAGACGGGGATCTTGGGCACCTCAGCCGCTCTCCACTCTGCAGAAGGGGGACAGCCTGTCCAGGGCACACACCAAGGAGGACAAGCCTCAGAGCTGGACTGTCGGGGCAGTTCTTTGCTCTGGGGCTCTGAGCTGCTGGCTGACACCACATCCTGGACCGGTCAGTGGTTCCCCAGGGACGTCCCGCCCCACCTCTGATGCTGTTGGAAAGTCCTGGATAAAAGCAGACCCGGAGGGGCTCTTCCTATGGGCTGGCTGTAACTAGGGACGTTTTTCATGTTAGAAACAAACAACAACAGAATCCAACAGCCAATAATGGGACTGACTAAATAGCTTCAGAGACTTTCCTGCTGTGGGGGGTCCAGCGCCTCAAGTGGGGTCTTGCTGGGGCCACTGCTCCCCGTGGCACCAGGGTCATCTGTGGTCATCATGACTGGATGACTGAGGGGGGGGGGGGCTCCCGGCATCGAGGGGCAGGGGCCGGGGATGCCGCTCAGCCCCCATGGCACCCGGGACGCCCCGCAGAGAACGCCCTGGCCCGGTGTCCGCTGACGAGGAGACCTTGGTCTAGGGATATTCAATCCCGCAGCTTCCCCGTGGAATCTGTGTGCTGCTTCGGGCCCCAGCGGGTTCGGAGAAGCAGCCCAGCTCCCGGCACCTGCTCCTGGCACACACCATAAGTCCTCAGTGTCCAGGCAGGTCACGACTCCTGAGGGGCCCCAGATGCCCACGTGGTGCAGACAGAAGGGTTTGGGGTCAAATGCCAGGGTGCCTCTTTCTGCACTACGGCAAAACGTCAGGGTGTCTGCACGGAACCTCCGCTCGAGTGCCAACCCACATGGGTCTGGAGGGAGGTGTGGCCCCTCCCCCCCCCCCCCCCCCCAAACACAGCAACGGTGCAGAAAAGCACAGTCCGGGATGCAAATTTCGGCCAGTGGGGGCAGAGGGGAGGGCTTCTTGAGGCCTTGGCCGAGGCTGGGGGGCTACACGTCCATCTGGGGCGTGTGGAGCCACATCAGCCACATGGTGCTAAGTGTGGGGTTTTGGTGTCCCCTACAAAACCTTCCAGGGAGGGACAGCAGCCTTGGGCCCCAGTGACCAGCAGGGGAGGGACCTCAGTGCCTGGGTGCCCACGGGTGCCCACGGGTGCCCACGGGTGCCCACGGGCGCCGGCTCTGGGTTTGTGGGAAACCTCTTCTGGGAGTGAGCTAATCTCCACTCCCGGTGGCCTCTGCCCCAAGATGAGGTTTCGATGACCCACGCGGAATTTCTAACAATGAGATCGAGTGTTTGGTTCTGCTCACGCTGACATCCCCTTTCTCAACCGTCCAAATTCCATTACGCCTTTTCTTGTTACTGCAGGAAGGCAGCCAAGCCCGGCGCTGCCCGGGGGGTGTGAGTCTCCTGTGACCCTCACCGCCTCGGTGCCCTGGCTCTCAGAGCCTCTGCAGGACCTCGGAGAGACGGCACACGGGGAGCGGGGTGCACCCACAGAACGCGCGGGGGGGATCTCGCGGAATCCGGACAGGACTCCCGCAGGGCAGCCCGCGCGTTCTCTGGTGGAGCCTCTCCGACTTCTGTCCCTGCATCTGAGATCCTCCTTGCTGGCATAGCACGTGCGGCTGGACAGGCAGCAGGGACCCCGTGCACAGCCCACAGCTGCCGGGACGTGAACTCTGCTGACGCCCCGAGGGGGCTCAGGGGCAGGGTCTCCCCCCCTCGTCAAGCCCCGGGGTAAGGATGCAGCCTGGCTGGCACCCGGATGGTGGCCTGTGGGACCCTGAGCAGAGGACCCAGTTAGGCTGTGCCCAGATTCCTGACCCACAGAGACTGTGAGACAATAGATGGGTGGAGTCTGGGGCCATCTGTCACACAGCATCACTGACACAGCAGAGGAGCGTGACCAGAGACAGAAGCCCGGCCTGGAGGAGGGGGAGGGGGAGCAGCCTGATGTGGCCACCAGGACGCTCCCCCACTTTATCCTACAACGTCACGTCAACTGGCCCTTCCGCTCCTGAATGAACCTACTTGACTGTAAAAATAACTTAGAGGGAATAGAAAAAAATAACGCAAAATAACAACGTCTTGCTCCCGACCCCGAAATCCTTGACTGAAATGACCGCTCTCGGCAGATACAGCTGTGTGTCTGGTTTTGGGGAGCAAACCCCGGGCCACGCGTCTCAGGCGCCTGCTCCCCAGCACGGGCTCCGGAGGTGGAGCTACACCAGTGAATACAGAGATTTGCTTATAAATTGATTTCAGGCTAAAGAGCCACCTCCTACGGAATGTGCTCTGGTGCGTTTCAGAAGGAACTTGCCGGGACACCGGTGGACTTTCTGTGACCATTGGAGGTGCCCAGGGGTCCAGGACTCCCCGCTCCCCCTGGACGGCACGCTGGCCACAGTCCTGCCTCCTCCCCTGCTCCACGTGCCCGGGGGGGGGGTCTCACTTGCACCCAGCTGGGTCCCACGCCGGCACCGGGAGGGACACGGTCTCCTTCACGCCTGCCACCCCGAGACAGAGACCAGGCGGAGCCGGATCTCATTCTGTGACCGAGCGCTTAGGCCCTGCCGTTCCAAGAGTTTGGGAAGGGCCTGTCCCCGTCCCCTGGACATATGCACGAGACGCTGGAACAGAAGGAAGACGACGACCTGACCGCGACACGCCCGCCCCCGGCCGTGGCACGCGGGGCTCCTCCTCCTCTCTCGCCCGCCCCACTTCTTTCTAGCAGCTTCACAGCGAGGTCAGTTGGGAAACCACAGCACTCACCATTTGAAGTACGTAATTGTCAGGTTCAACGTGTGCACGTCTGACAAAACGTATACATCGTGTGACACGCGTTTCAACCATTTAAAAAGTTTTATTGTATTATATTGTTAAAGCTCACTTATTTACGTAGAGAGAGAGAGAGAAAGCAAATGGGGGAGGGTGGGCAGAGAGAAAGAGAGAGAATCGGGGCTCAAACCCACGAATCGTGAGATCGTGACCTGAGCCCTGAGCCGAAGCCGAGAGTCAGATGCTTAACCCACTGAGCCACCCTTAACCATTTTTAAAATTTTTTTTTTTTTTCTTCAATGTTTTTATTTATTTTTGGGACAGAGAGAGACAGAGCATGAATGGGGGAGGGGCAGAGAGAGAGGGAGACACAGAATCGGAAACAGGCTCCAGGCTCTGAGCCATCAGCCCAGAGCCTGACGCGGGGCTCGAACTCACGGACCGCGAGATCGTGACCTGGCTGAAGTCGGACGCTTAACCGACTGCGCCACCCAGGCGCCCCGATTTTTTAAAATTAAGTAGGCTCCATGACCAATGTGGGCCTTGAACTTACAACGCTGAGATCATGAATCACATGCTCTATGACTGAGCCACCCAGGAACCCCTCGTTTTAACCATTTTTAAGCATGCAGTTCAGTGGTATCTTCACATTATCGTGCAACCACCACACTCTATCTAGTTCCAGAACATTCCATCACCCTCAAAAGAAACCCCTTCCCCCTTAGCATTTATCCCTCACCCTCCCCCAATCCGGGCCCCCACGAGCCCCCTTCCTCTATGGATGAACCTGTTCTGGACGTTTCACCCACGCGGACTCACACCCCGTGTGGCCTCTCGTGTCTGCTTCCCTCCCTGAGCGTGGTGTGTTTGGGGTCCGTCCCCGGGGCAGCGGGTATGGGCGCTTCCCCCCCTGCTCGCGGCCGAAGGACGTGTGCGTGTGCAGACTGACCATGTTTCGTTCACCCGTTCATGTGCCGGTCAACATCTGGGCTGTCTGCACCTCGTGGCTGCCGTGGACACGTGTGTACGAGCGTCTGCCCGGGCGCCTGGCCGCCCCTCAGCTTTCCTTCTCACCAACTCCCCAGCGGCCGCCCTGTCCTGCTTTCCCGGGGAGCGTGGCGATCGATGGCCCCGGGGCTCTGAGGGGCCGTCCAGCTGCACAAGTGGCCCCAGCCTGGGAGACCTGGGGTGGCTCATTTTCCACGTTGGCTTGTCTGGGCCACGGGGTGCCCCGGTGTGTGTGGTCCAGCATTATTCTGGATGTTTCCGTAAGGCTGTTTCTGGATGAGACTGACATTGAAATAAATGGACTTTGTCAAGAGGACGATCGCGGATCCACGAGCTGACTCTACACCTTAAGGAACGGGAACGAGAAGTGGCAAGAGACCCCGGGGGGCCAGCGGAGGAAGGAAATGACAAACACACAGCGGAGGTAAATGAAAAAATGAAACAGAGACTAAACAACCGCAGGAGAGTCAACGAAACCAAAAGCCGGTTCTCTGAAGAGATGGACAGGGCTGGCAACCAGCCCGCTGGATGGACCCGGAGTCGAGGAGAGAAGGCGCACGTCGTGGGAATGGGAGTGGCCAGAGGGCTGGGGGGTGGGGGGCGGGGGGGGTGGGGGGTGGGGGGCCCCAAGGTCCACGAACACAGCACAGGCCCCGGCCGAGCCGGGTGGACAGGCTCCCTGGACGCACACACGCGCCCGCCCTGCGACGGCCAAAGCGTCCGGTCACACCTGCCAGAGACCTGCCCCAGGGCCGGAAGCCTGCCTCTTCAGACCTATGGCCACGTTTAATCTCGGCAACATTCTTGGGAAGTTGGAGGATGTTGTTTCCGTGGCGGAGATGAAAGGAATCCGCCAAATGTGACAGAGCCGGTTAGGGGCGGACCTGGGGTGTGCACTCGGGTTTCCTGGCCCCGAGCCCGGAGCCCTGTCCACGGTGACCGAGGCCCAGTGTGTCACGTGCACATGGAGCACTGTGGCTTGCTTGTTCCTTTTGCTAAAAAACAACAGATTCCAAACCCATGAAGTAAGAATGTGCCGTACCTTTTCCAGTTTTTCCAAAGACACCACTTTACTCGGTTTGAAGCGGGGGAGACAGAGGGAGAGGGAGCGGGTGCGGTGGTGGTCACTTGACCACCTCCAGCTTTTCTCGGGGAAATACGGCGCGGTCGCCAAAAATGTGGTGGGCGAACGGGAATCGGCCACGTCCTCCGGAGAAATCGGGGTCTTCTGGAGAGTCCGCTTTACTCTTCACAGCCGATCCAGTCGGGAGAGAGAACTGTGTTTCTCTGCAGCTTGGACACTCCCCGTTCTGGAACACGACGGTCCGGTCCGTCGGACACACCGGTGTCAGAAAAACAAAACATTCGGGAACTGAGCCTTGAGATGTAAGGCTCAGTGTTTTTCCACGTCTGGTTTTCTACTTTGCCGGAAGCCCCGTGCCGGGATGAAAAAGGGGGAGGTGGAAAGTGCAGGCTCCGGCAGACCAATGAACCTCGGGCGGAGGAGGTGACAGGTATACGGGCACAGGAAGCCGAGGGATCTGAGGCTGGCCGCCGAGGGCCAGGGGTCAACAGGAAGGGGAGGAAGTCCCGAGACCAGACCGGGGTGGGCCCGGGCACTTTGAAGCTGTTGTTTTCCAGGGGACGGGACCCCTGCACCAGGCGGAACCCTGGACAGAGCTGAATCTCTCTGATACTGGATGCACACGGTGTGACAGCCGCTGGGGGCCACCGGGTCCAGCTGGCAGGGTGGCCCTGAGACTGAGACTGAGTGCCAGCCTACACCCCATGCCACACACACACACGGCTGCCCGAGGGAGCACCAGGCCACGAGGGAGAGGCGAGTGGGGACCCTGTCCCGTCCAGCTGCATCACCGTGGACGTGGCCTCCTTTGTGCGGCCGAGGAAGCCCCAGGCTACGGAGGGCAGGGGGACACCTGCAGCTGCCGGGGACCGCCCCCACACTTTGAAAAGCCGGCAGCTAGACTCAAGTTTGGAGTTGGGGGAGTGGTGCTGGTCCTTGGGGCTGATTCTGCCGTGGGCCTGCCCCGCAGGGTCAACAGAAGCCGCCGCCCCTGGGCCGGCACAGGCTGTGTCCCTCTGGCTCCCAAGCTCTCCGGTGCCCCTCTTCCTCTGCAAACATTATTAGCTCTTTCCACAAACCAACAGGGTTTTTTTCCACTTACACAAAGGGTCGTGCCACTGCTGCCGCTCCTGGGCCACATGGGCCTGTGTCAGCCGCTCTGTACCCCAGGGGGGCAGGCATCACAGTCCACAGTCGTAGGGGGTAGGGGGCGGGGCCGGACATTGGGTGGAAACCTCCTAGCCCACTGCCTGGGCGGGGGGAGGTCCGGCCAAGGCTCCGGGAGGCTCCAGGGTCTCAGGTGTAGGAAGGAGGCAGGTGGGGGGTTCTCTCTAAAGCAGGTCTCTCCCAGGGCACTGGGGACACCAGTGCGGGCAGTTCTCTGGGGGTGTCCTGAGCACCATCCCTGGCCCCCAGACACTCCACGCCAGGAGCACCGCTAGAGGTGAAACCACCAAAAGTGTCCCCAATGTCCCCTGGGGGGGGGGGCAGAATCTCCCCCCGGTGAGACCGCCTGGGTTAGGGGGCTCCACCGACCCTCAGGAGAACCCCCAGAGTGTTCTGTAAGCATCTGACTGACTACTGCCGTCCTGGGAGGCTGCACACAGAGAAATACACACACTGGGCGGAGGGAGAGAGGGGGCGACTCACAGACACAGGGACCACCCTGGTTTGTACCTTCTGACCCCTGGGGGTTTACTCTGCTCTCTTGTGTGGGTAGGACTGGACTCAATATTTTTCCCTAAATAATTAATGCAGAGTTTCTCCCCCTTGGCACAGACATGGGAGCCCGGTCACTCTCTGAGGGCGTCCCGGGCACTGTGAGGGCTGAGCAGCATCCCCAGCCCCAGCCCCTCGATGCCAAGAGCCTCCGACTTTGTCATGACCACAGATGTCCCCAGTTACGGCCCATGACCCTTGGGGGCAGAACTATCCTTAAGGGAGGGCTGGGTGAGAGCCACCAGAAATCGCAGCACCGAGTGGGGAGATAGAGCAGGGTGGGGGGTGGGAGATTGCTGGCGAAGTCTCCCCGCTTCGGGCCCCCTCCCTGTGGTGGGGGGGGGCCCTCCCTGCTGCCTGGGCAACTCAGCATCCTGTGCTGAGGGCCGCCGGCTGGGATGCAGTCACGGCTCACAGTTGGCAGATTCCTTGTTCTCAAATTTGCCCGCTCACTAAACCCCAATCGATTCTCGAGGGGGGGCATTTCTCAGTCATCCTCAGACATGTGCAGAGCAGTGAAACACCTGTCACTGACCCACGTTCCCAGCTGCAGTGGGACGAGGCGCTCAGCTCCGGCCGTAACCGGAGGGCCTTCTCAATACCGAGGGCCGCGGCATTCGCACTTTGCGCTTTCGGTGGCCGCGTGAGTCCAGGTGCACAGCGGCCGTGTTGGCAGGTGCTCCCGGCCGCGACACGCCTCACGGAGAAAGTACACGCGTCAGACAAGCCTCGTTCGGCAGTTCCTGCGCTGTTGGCTGTGAGCGCGACGTTAACGAGTCAGCTGTGTATCGAAGTGTCTTTAAACGGAAGCCCGTGTGACACGAGTTTATGACTTGATCGGCTGACCGCGATGTGACCAGAGGCTCCAGGAACCTGACCCAGCGTGTCCCCCAGGAGCCGCGCCTGCTGCCCACTAATTCAGTGTCTGCAGTGACCTCGCAGAACAGAACCACACAGCATGAATCCAGCACACGTACGCATATAAATATAGAAACATGAAGATACATAATTGCCCATCATTAGATGCCTAGGTTGTTTCTGTTTTTCTCCTCTTTGCCGTGAAAGTCTATTCACATAAAACGAATATCCATTCACACGATGTCTGTGTATGCCTCTCTTTTTTCCCCTAAAGATAAATTCCTAAGTGTAAATCCTGAGTTCAAAGGTACGGGGGGCTTAATGCAGCTACGCCTTCAAAAAGGCTGCAGAAAGGTCCCATCAGGGTGAGGGGGGCACTCATGCAATTAGCCATCACCCCCACAACATGGCCAGTGAGCTACGGGTCTCGGATTCCGTCACCTTGTGTTTTCCCACACCCTCTTGTTCAAGTATAAAACGCTAGCACACGTACAGATGAGCAAACAGATATCACTCATTACAGCTCCGTGCATTTAAATGTGACACGGGTGTCACCAACACCTGCCTCAAGACGACAACATTTTCAGGGCCTCTTCCCAGAATGTGTCACTACCCTCTTTTCCATTATTAGGACATTTTTCATTATTATTAGCCTGATTCTAGCTCCTGAAGACAGAAAAGAGGGTAGATTCTGACTTCAGGGAGGGATGCTTAAGTCAGAAGAACTGCCTAGAAGATTCTAGAAGGTTCTAGAAGACAGTCGGCCAGGATCTGCTCAGAAGCTTTGAGAGGTCAGTCTGTCTGGCCTGAGGGGCAGTGGGGGTGGGGGCGGGGGTGGAGTAAGTTCCAGCCGTGGCTCCAGGCGTTTGTCTGGGCACCTGCCGGCTGGCTCTGTGAACCTGGACGCCTCGCCTGAAACATGGGGATCCCCGGCATCGCTCTGCGGTCTCTGTGAGGACGAAAAGGGCAAGTGCGGTGCCCAGGGTGCTTGCCCACAGCAACGGCGATAAGGATAATGTAACGCAGATCGTGTAGGACAGAAGCCACGTGGAAGCAAATCCAAATTATTGCCAGCAGGAGTGGTGGCTCCCGGGGTCGGGGCCGACTCGGGCCGCAGTTGAGGCGCTGCAGCATCCTCGGTCCCTCCCCCAGATCTCACCCTCACGGCATGCACGTCAGAGCCTCCACGGGGGAAGCGGCTGGACGGGGGCCACGTGGGGTTGTGGGGGCACAGCATGGCTCCTGGGGGAAGCCTACTGTCCCTTCTTTCTCCTCCGCTCCCAAGAAAGGTGTGAAGACTGCTTCTGCAGAGCAAGTGGGGCCCCTGACGGTGCTGGAGCCACCTGCTGCCTGCGGCTCGCCTGTTCAGGGCAAGGGAGGAAGATTCCAGAAGGCTTGGCTAATTGACTCTGTGCTTTTTCATTAGCAAGGCCCTTCTTTATATGCAGGAGTGGGTGGAGACTTTCACATGCGTGTGTGTGTGTGTGTGTGTGTGTGTGTGTGTGTGTGTGTTACTGTGGAGGGGTCGCTGGGTTGGGGGGATCTCACCTGGGGCGATCCTGCCCCCAGACACACTGGGCAGTGTCTGGGGATGGCTGTGTCTGTCACACCCGGGCAGTCCTGGCACCAAGCGGGTGGGGCCCGGCCTGGTGTCTGCAGTGCCAGGGACACAGGTCTAGGTCACCTTGAAGCCATTGATGCAATCACGCACAGAGACCCCCCCCCCCCCCCGGCTCCTGCTCTGCGGCTTTGCCTCTGGGTCCCCCTGCCCCACACCGGGGCTCTCCTAGAAAGACGACAAACAGACCGTCTACTCTTTTCCTTAGTTGGTCTCAGAAATGCCGAGAAAACCACCCAGCACAGGAAGCTGCCCAGGCAGTGAAACGAACGTGAAGTATGTCTTTCTGACTGTGACTGGCCCTTCTGGGGAGCCGCCGGGCAATCCCCTCCCTGGGCACCTCTCTTGGAAGTTTCTCTGTGCTCTGTTTCTTGGAACGAAACTGGGCTGGCAGCTACCACTCATGCCCTCTGCCCGCTTGGGGCCGTGCAATAAAATCCAGCAGATTCCGACGGTTCGCATCCAAGCCTGACCGTGAAGCACCATAAAACCCCAGAGCAGCTGTCCCTGTGCCCTTGGCCTGTCCTCCGCCGGAAAGCAGGGTCCCAAGCTGTCACCACTTCAGGGAGACACATCCACGGCTCATTCTATTTTTTTCTTTTTTTCTTTTTGAAACATGACTGATAAATAAACATCACTTATGTTCAGTTGAAAGTTATCCTTACTTTCGGTATCTATGACAGGGTGGTCCCCCCACCCTGCACTGGTGACATCAGGCTGAGTCACTCCCTGGGGGCTGTCCCAGGTGCTATGGGGGCTGAGCAGCATCCCTGGCCCCCACCCTTTATGCCAAGAGCATGGAGTCGTGAGGGCCACAGATGTCCCCAGACACGGCCCACTGTGTCGCTCCCACCCCCTTTCCACTGAGAACCACACTCTAGGATTACTGAGTTAATCCCCCACTGTCTTCGTTTTAAGGAGGCATTTTTTTTTTAACATAACTGCCAACTTACTTTTTAAAAATTTGTTTGCATTGGCATAATAGGCATACAGCACCTGTAAGTTTAAGGTACAAAGTGTTGACTTGATATCCTTTCCTCCTGCAACATCATCACCAAGGTGACTGTCAGTGGATTCCAACATTTCCACTCCCCCCCCACCCTTCCCTGGCCCAAGAAGGACCAGAGGCATTCATGCAGGTACAGAACAGAAACACGTCACAGGACAAGTAATGAGGCATCAGAGGTGGTGTGGGGGGCGGGGAGGGGTGATCCCCCAAAGAAACCATGGGACGGGTCGCAAAGTGGGGAGGGTGGTTCTGTGCGGGACAGTTCTGGGTTCATCTTGAGGGACAACAAGGTCTGTTGTGGCGATGGGGTGGATACCGTCGCCCAGATTCACGTTCTCCTGGACACTCACCACGTGGCCTCATTTGGAGAAAGGGTCTTTGCAGATGTGAGATGTCAAGGACCCTGGGGTGAGGTCATCCTGAATGGAAGGCGGGCCTCAAATCTGACAGCTGGTGTCCCCTCAGAGAGGGGAGGGGGTTTGGCTCTCAGACACACAGGCAGAGGCCATGGGACCACAGAGACAGGCACTGGGGGGACGTCTGGAGCCCCGAGAAGCTGGAGGAGGCAGGAGGGACCCTTGGAAGGGAGCAAGGTTCTGTGAAAACCCTGATTTGGGACTTCTGGCCTTCAGAATGTGAGAGTATAAATTTCTGTCCTAAGCCACCAAGTTTTGGGTCATTGGTTACAGCTGCCCCGGGGGGGGGGGGGGGGCGGGGAGAATTGGCTGCAGGTGCATCTCTCTGTAGTTGTGACATGCCAGGACCTCAAGTGAGAAGGGTCCCCCTCTCCCTGTTGGACTGGCAGACTCAGGACACTTGGGGAAATGCAGAAAACGCCCGTCTCCACCCCCCCTGCCCCAGCAGGTGCTCCCACCTCTGTGCGGTTTGCATGGGAGGAAGGGTCTGTTGGTTCCTTCCATCCAGGGCGAAATCCAAGGGCAGTATAGACATCTGGGACTAGGAACCAGCCAGCACAAGGCTCCCACAAGCCTCGGAATCACCCGGGGGCTTCAAGATACACAGACACTGCATCCTGCCCCACAGAACGTGATGTAGTTGGCATGGCATGTAGTGTCCCGCATGACTCCCCAGGGCAGCCGAGGTCGGGGACCCCCGAGTGAGGCCAGTGCAGTGTCCCACAGGAAAGTGAGGCCTGGGAGTCTGACGTGTTCTGTGCTCCCGGATGGTGAGGGTGGGGAACACATGCAAAGGTTTAATGATAGTAAGAAACAGAAGTAACGAAATAAAAAACCAAATTCCTGCCCTAAGGGAACTTTCTGTGTGTCTGTGTGTGGGGATTTTAAAGATACACAAACAGGTGATTACAGTGTGTGAATAAAGTGCTAAGTTATAAATATACTTTTTTTTTTCCTGTAAAAGGCCAGAGAGTAAATAGTTTTGGTTTTGGGTGACACATGGTCTCTGTTGCAACGATTCAACTCAGTTGCCACCATAAACAACATGTAATGGGTGTGCTGTGCACCAATAAAACTTTATTTGCAATGACAGGCAGAGGGCCAGATTTGATTTCCTGGCTGTAGTTTGCAGAACCCTGACCCAGAGGGATGAACAGACCCTGAAGTGAAGGAACGGCAGCTCCTTATGGGTTTTCTATCTCTTCTAGAAATTCCGTTCCTAGGTATCCACCCAGGAGAAATTTAAACATGCGTCCACACAAAAACGAACGCACGAATGTCCACAGCAGGATTATCCATAATAGGCAAAACACAGAAACAACCTAGACGTCTACCAACAGTGAATGAATAAGTAAACTAATACACACACATACACACACACACATACAATGCAATGTCATTCGGCCGCGAGCAGGAGCGAGGCGCCCACACCCACTGCCCCGTGGACGGACCCTGATGCTCAGGGAGGGAACCAGACACGAGAGGCCACATGGGGTGTGAATCCACGTGTGTGAAACGTCCAGAATGGGCCCATCCATAGATGGGAAGGGGGCTCGTGGGTGCTGGGGGCTGGGGGAGGGAGGAGTGGAGTATAGGGTTATCTGGGGGGTGATGAAACTCTTCTGGAATCAAGTAATGGTGTGATATAATTGCACAACCTTGTGAATGGGCCAAAAACACTGAACTACATACTTTAAATGGGTGAATTTCATGGCACGTGCGTGGTATCTCAATTTTTTAAATTTATTATTATTATTTTTTTACACAAAAGGAGCTAAGTAGGGAGTAGGCCTCCTGGAGCAGACCGTGTCCGTGCACAGAGCTCAAGGGTGGAGCTGGAGACCCAGGGAGGCCCATGTGTAGGCAGTACTGAAGTTCAGGCCAGGATGGGGGTAGATGGGGGGCCTGGGGGTGAAGCCGGGCAAGTGTGGAAAATGGACTCTGCTGTGAGGAGAACTGGGCCTCTCACTGGGGCAGAAGGAAGTTTCCACGCAGGCAGTGATGTGTCCAGGGTGGAAAGGACGAGGGCGGGGCCTCATTTTGACTTTGGAGGTCCCTCTCCATGAAAAAACACATAAACCTGCTTTATGACCTTGCTGGTGCGAAGATAAATTCGGTCCTGTCTAGAGTGTGACATTCGCGGCTTTCTTCTGATTTCAAAGGAAACTGAAGTAACCTGTGGGCTTCAGGGATAGGCAGAGCTTCAGACCAGGTGGGACAAGGAACCTGAGTGGCTGAGGGTGTGGGGCAGGGATCGAGGATGTTCCGAGGTTCAGGGGGGCCCCTCTGTACCCCAACCAAAGAGCAGGACCCGAGACTGGGTAAACGGGTCTCTCTCAAGCAGCCAGCAAGGCCAAGGCCCAGACACGTCACTGCAACCAGAGAAGCAAAGCCTGCCTGTAAGCACAGAGACGCCGTCTCCGGCGGAGGCCTCTGGGGCTTGGAGTCCGGCGTCTGAGTGAACCGTGGAGCCTCCGCAGCAACCAGCCCCACGGATAGCCTGACCTTGGCTTCCGGCCCTGGGTGCAGGGAGGAAATAAAGGTTTGTTGTTATAGCCCCCGAGGTGGGGTACTTTGTTCCAGCCACCCGAGGACACTCACAGACACCCCTGGGTGTTGGCGTGGTCTGATTCTGAGACAAGGGGGCCAGAATTTGGGCCACGGTGACCCCCAGCCACTTGCTTCCTGACGTCAAGGCTGAGGACTGAACAGAAACTACAAAGCAGGGTTGGCACGTTTCTCCTGTAAACTGGCTGGCAGTCCAGTCACGTCACAGCCGCTCACTCGGCCCCTGCCGCAGGAAGGCAGCCGTGGGCGATGTGAAAATGAACGGGTGTGGCCGTGTGCCAATAAAACTTTACTTACAAAACACGCTGTGCGGGCCACACTTTGCAACCCCGGTCTGGAGGTTCCACGACCCAGTTACGTGTTGACCGTAATCACTTCTGGGGCGCGTTTCCCTAAAACACAATTGGCCTTTGCCATCGGCAGATGTATCTGCCCTTTGGTTTCTTCCCTTTTATCTCATTCACGTGTTGTCTGTGGCAGGTTTCACGCTGCATCGGCCACTGGGGTAGTTGTGACAGAGACTGGCCCACACAGGTGGAAACAGTCAATACCTGGCCCTTTCAGGAAAGGTCTGCCTACCCACCTCCGAATGGAGTCTGTCGAGCTCCAGCAGAAGGGGCAGGCAGCTCAAAAGGAGAGAAAAATGGGACTCTCCTCGGAAGTACTGGATGTGGGTGGGCTGGGATGGTCTGCACCGCGTGACGGGGAAGTTCCCCGGACACGGCTGCGGGATGCTGTTCCCCGGACACATCTGCGGGATGCTGTTCAGATGTGCAGGAGTGAAGGAAGGGCGTTCTCAGCTTGCAAGGACTTGGGAAATGAGCACTTACAAAGCCTTTCTGGAAAATGTCCTTCACGATGCAATCCAGGCATCCGAAGACACATTTACACACACAGACACACACACATACTGTGTGTGCACACGTGCACACATAGACATATACTTACATACGCACAATTACACACTACACATGATTATATATACGCAAATACACATGTACACATAGTGCATGCATACGTGCACGCTAACATGTACATACTTACACACACACAGACACAACTCATCAATGGGAGAACCCACGGTATGAAAGGCCTAGTGGAATCCAGGAAACAGAATGAAGTCTGTCTAAGTGGGGGGGAAATAATGGCTCGTGATTGTCCTCATTCTTGAAGGAGAAGTACAGGAAATGATGTATGATCTGTAGTTGTACTAGACCCCTGCTGACATCTGGGGTGTCCCGGGTGCTGTGGGAGCTGCACAGCCTCCCTGGCCATCGCCACCCCCGTGTGACGGCGTCCCACACACCTGGGGACAGATCACCCCCCGTTGGGAACGGGGCACTTGGAGCAGTGTCTGAGGGGGTCACGCAGAAACTGAGTGGGCCTCAGGTCGGGACAGAGGCGTCCCTTCAGAGCCACACGTGGGCGGCCCACGTGTGCCTGGAGCTCACACGGTGGGTTTCCTGGCACCTGTCAGAACGCAGGGGCAGCAAAGGACCTGGACCCATGGAGAGAGACGGCCCCTGAGACAAGCCTCGGCGGCACATGGAATGTACTAGAAGGTTTTCTAGGAATAAATGACACCCTGACCCCAGTAGGAAAATGGCCGAAGCAGGGAACAAACAATTTGCGCACAAAAGAAACCCAAACACGTAGAGATTTTCAGCTTTAACACACATCAGGGAAGTGGTTCACGGCTGATGCCTGTCTGGCCCTCAGACCGCTGAGGATCTGAGACCACCGCACCTGCGTGGGCCTCCCTCATGGGGGCCTCTCCTGCACCGGGAGCCGAGGGCCATGTGGCCAGCCTTCGGAAGGAAACCTGGAGCTGGTCGGAGCCGGCTCGGACCTGCCACGGACACTTGGTTAGAGCCCATTTCGTCCACAGCACAGGACAACCACCTTGATGGACTGGGGTCCGCCAAGTAGAAGGGTGGGCCGGGGGCGTGCCATCAACTTCCTGCTCCCAGGGTCCCCAGACTCCCTGGATCCGCGGGGGGCTTCCCTGGTCCAGGGGACATCCCGGCCAGAGCCCTCTTTCCTGCTCAGCCGCCGGGCGCGTGTGGGGTCCGGGGTGTGCGGGCCTCGGGCCCCATATCTCCCTGGCAGGGGCTGTCCCTCCATGCAGGAGGAGCTCTGGGTGAGCCCCCCGGTGGGGGACCCTGACACAGGACCCCAGACCAGGGCCTCCTCCAGCAGCCACGTCTTCTCACAGTCCTGGAGGGCGGACTCCAGGTCAAGCCCTCTCTGGATTCCTTCTCTGGCCCGGGGGGGTCGGGCTGCTCTGGGGCCGTTTGGGTCAAAGACTGCCCTTGCCCCCTGCACTGTCTCTGCTCCTTTGTCCTACGTCAGCTGACACGACTTACGGGTGTGTTTCTGGACTCTGTCTGTCCGTTGCCCAAATCCATGGCTGCAGCTCCGTCCTCCACCTTGGCGCTCTCGGACAGCGCCCCCGCCTGGGCCTTCCGCCCTCCACCACCCTCACTCCCTCCGAGGCTCCAGGCAGGACCCCCTCGCTCGTGCCCACGGCCCCCTGTCTTCTCTCCTCCGCGTGTCTGTGTCCGAACTGACCTCTTCTTACAAGAACACCAGTCTCTGGGTTTGGGTTCTCCCTCATCTCCAGCCTTAAGTTACATCTGCAAAGACCCTATATTCAAACAGTCACAATCTGAGGTTCCTGGCGGACGGGAGGTTTTCGAAGACACTATTCAACCCATTATACGCTCTGCGCCTGTCATTTGTGGGGAGGGTGAGCGATGCCCCCAGATGATCCCTGGGGGCCCCCGTCTGTGCTCCGGGGTCAGACGGTGGATGTGGGGGAGCCCCTTATGGGCTCACCTGCTACAGCTTTGGTGCCTACTCCCTGGAAGCTTCTGGTAAGAGAAGGCCCTTCTGGTGGGTGCCCTGAGCTCACGGAACGGGTGGGAAGACGCCCCCCACGTGACCCTTGCTTCCTTCCTGCCCACCCTCCACGGGCGATGCAGCAGCAAAGTCCAGAGAGCGGGTGTCCCCCAGTGTCCCTGCTGCTCAGCACAGCCTCTTGAATACCTCCAGTGCTGGGGAGCTCAGTCCCTTCCTGAACAACCGCTCAAGCCCTCGCAACGCACTGGCGGGGACGGAGGCCAAGCCTTGACGCACGCTGCCGGCGGGGGTTCCGAAACAGCTTTACTGAGATAAAGCCCACACACCTTACACCTCACCTGTCTGAAGTGCATGGTCCAGTATTTCCATGACCCCACAAAGAAACCTCGTACCCTCAGCCGTCAGCCCCTCACCTCCCCTCCTCCCCCAGGCCCTGGGGACCCCTGATCCACTTTCTGGTCATTTCTGTAGGCAGGGCTCTAAGCTGGCACCACTTCTGTCCGTCACACAGCCTGGCAACAAATACAGAAGCTACTCTCTCCGACACGATCCTGCGAGACTACAACGCAGCTGTGCGGAGCAAGGGGGAGCCCCGCGGTCGGGGTGACGGTTCCCGGAAGGGCGCAGGTGCTCACAGGGGACGGGCCTCCTGGGTTTAATGGACACCTTTCCCATCACAGCTCTCAGCAGCTGGTTCCCACCGGGTTTCTGCACAGATGGCGGAGGCCAGGGAAACGACACTGGGAAGACACAGCCCCTCCCCTCCCCTCTGTGTGTCCTTGGAGAACCATCCACACGTGACATGGATGCCCCCCTCCTGGGGTTCTGTGTCTGGAGAAGCTGGAGAGCAGGGCACGGGAGTGGCAGACCGCGGTGGCAGAGGCCAGCGCTGAAGGGGCCACAGCTTGAGCTCTGCACCCCAGGAGAGGGGACGCTTCCTTTGCACCCCTGAGCCTGGAGCCCAGCCAGCAGCCGTCGCCTGTGCTGGGTGGAGTCTGGGCAAAACCCACCGCCCTCTCCCATCGCCTGTACCCGTACCCGCCCTGCCGCCCTGCCTGAAGCCAGCCAGCACGGGGCTGTGGACTTTTCTCGGTGCACGCTGAGCTGCAGCGTGGGTGAGACTTTTTCTCCCAGAAAGCCCACTTTTTTGATTTAATTTAAAACTGTTAAATTCTGGTAAAACGCACGTAACACAAAATTCACCATCGTAACCACGTTCGGTGCACGGCTCAGTGGCACCGAGCACACTTCACACTGTTGTGCAGCCGCCCCCACCATCCGTCTCTAGAACTTTCCATCTCCCCAAACCGAGACTCCGTCCCCATGAAGCATGACTCCCCGCCCCCTGCCATCCACTCTGTCTCTGCGGATGGGACTCCTCTAGGGGGGTCACGTGGGACGCGTCCTTCTGTGCCCGGCTCCTGTCACTGCGCAGTGTCCTCCGGTCTGTCCACACGGTGGCAGGCGGCAGGACGCCCTAACTTTCCGAGTCTGGACGAGACTCAGGCGTGTGGATGGACGCGCTGTGTTTACGCTTCGTCTGTCGACAGACGTACTTTGCAGCTACCGTGAACCCGCTGTGAACGCGGGTGTACAGGTGTCCCCTCGAGGGCCTGCTTTCAGTTCTTGTGGGTGTAACCCTGCAAATGAGGTTGCTGGATCCTACCTGCTTGAGGAAGACCCGTGCTCCCAGCGGGCTGTCCTCCGCAGCCGCCCCGTCCCCCGTTCCCGCCAGCCGTGCACGACGCTTCCAGCTTCTCGGTGCCACCCCTGCTCTGAGCCACATTCTAAGCCGAAGCGTGGTGTCCTCATCTGTTAGATGGGCTCACGGCTCCCCCAAAGGCCTGAGGCCCCCCTGAAAGACGGCGTGTGTCGGGCTTTGCTTTGCTCCCGGGGGAAAGGTCGTCCCCGGGCTGTTGGGAGCCAGGGAAGAGGTCCTGGTTTTATTTTGTCGTGTGTGTGGGGGTGGGTGTGTATCTGGGCCCTCCTCGAGGACAGGTCTAGAAAGCCACCAGGAGATGAGCAAACCAGGACAGCCCTGCGCAAACGCACGCACACTCAGGCACGCGGATGCATGTTCCCAGAGCAGGGGCCGCGCCAGGCGGCCCCGGGTGATGTGCAGGCATGCGGCCTGGGCCGGCCGGGCGGCCAACAGTAAAACGGACGTGCCTGGCCAGTGCCAGCCGCGCGCTCCGTGCAGCCTGCGTGTGGGGTGCTGGGAGTCTGCAGGGGCCGCGGGCCGTTCCTTCCTGCAGGGCAGTGGTGGCTCCCGGACCCGTGCAAGCCTGGCGGGGCAAGGCCGCCGGCTTGGGAGGGACACAGGCCAGAAGCGGCTGCTGCCAGCCGTCACGCACCTGGAAAACGGGAGCCTGGCGACGCGTCTGTTCCGAGCTCATACACTCCAGTCACCTGGGCCCCGGGGTGTGCAACACTCTGTGTCCTCGGGCACGCAGGCTGGGCCCTGGTCGGCGGGTGTGCGTTCCATGCCGTGTCACGAATCACCACATACGTGGTGGCTTCCAACACCACCCATTTAGTGTCTCAGTTCTGGTGGCCAGGAGGGGGACGCAGCCGGGCGGGGTCCCTGCCCCAAGGCCCCCTAGTGCCGGCCGGGGCTGCTTTCTCGCCAGAAACCCCACAGAGGACGGCCTGTCTCTGCTGCCTCCGCTGGCTGGCACAATCTGCCTCCCCGTGACTGCAGGAGTGGGGTCCCTGCCTTCTTGCTGGCTGTTGGCTGGGGTCATGCTCAGCACCCAGAGACCGCCCCGGGGCCCTGGCCATGGCCCCTCCAGGATGCCCTCATAATGTGGCAGCTTTCCCGGTCACGGCCAGCAAGGGAGACCATGACTGAGAGGCTGCTAGTGACCTAAGAGTCTTGCGTGACCGAACCTGCTTACGGCGACATCGGTCTCCTTTACCACACTCCCCTGGGTGGAAGCGACCTTGCCCACATGGAGCGAGGGGAGATTGCGCGGCATGGTGCCCGAGGGGAGGGTGCTGGTCACGGAATAAGGTGTGCAGAGTGCCTGAGACCATCTCCCGAGGCCCTGAGGAGGGAGGTGCCCGAGGTGCTGGGCTCCGAGAGGGGAGACACCCGCCGGGTGGTCCCTCAACTGGAGGCAGCCTGGGCTGCTATGTGCATTATGGGTACGTATAACTTACGTGTGGCGTGCGCACAGATTGCATTTACGTACACGTAAGTCAGATATTATATACGCTACGCACTTACTTTATGAATAAACCTATGAAGCCAAGCAGACCTTTCCTACGGGAGGTGTCACAGAGAGGGGAGTTTCAGCGGTGAGGTTCCGAGATATGCCAGAACACGCTGGAGCCGGGCCCGTGGAGCCTGAGCACGGGGGGGAGCCCCCCACGCCCCTGCACTTGCCCCACACTTGACTTTATAAAGCTGTGTGTGGTTTTTTCTATTTGAATCTCTTCCGGACTCTTACTTCAATTCTCTATGAAACGAGGCAGCACACGAACAATTTAACACGTGACCGCTCCGGGGCACGTGCGACAAGCTACTGGTCTCGCGGGGCTGAGAGGGCTGGCACGTCTCCCCGGGGCTCGGCTCCTAGAGGGGACCCTCAGGCCCCGTGACTGTGGAACCCAGAGGGCCGGGCAGAGAGGCGCCTGCTCACTGTCCCTACAGACACCTCGGCACTGCTGACGTCAGGCCGGCTCATTTTCTGGGGCGTCCTGGGCCCTGCCTGCTCGATGCCAGCAGCCCCCCCAGCATCATCCGGCCCCAATGTCATCAGTGTCAGGTGCAGAGACATCATGGTGCAGGGTTTCCAAGTCACAAGCCCGGGAAGGGGTGGAGTGGGGCTGGAACCCGTGCCTCCTGCTTCCCAGGTTGAGGGGTGCGGACCCCAGCCTGCGCCCTGTGCATGGAAAACCACCAGCCCTGGCCACGTGCCAGCGTCACTTGTGTGCTTGGGGCCAGGAAACGGCTGGAGGGACGGTTTAGGGGAAAACATCCTGAGAATGCAAACCACCAGCCCCCGCCCTGGCCCTCACCCGCCCACCACGGCCTACTCTGGAGGGACCCCTGATCCTGGGGTCCTGCTCCTGCCTGGACGGGTCTGGGTACAGAGGCCTGGGTGGTGGCCGCCCAGATGCATGTGACACGCTGTGTGGCTCGGGGTTGTTCTGAAACGTCACAGAGTTAACGAGAGAAAAGGAGGCCCCTCCCAGCGGCACTGGCCACCATCCCCGGCCGCGGGTCACCCCGTCCTGCACAGCAGCTGACTGGGCGGTCCCCTGGAGTGCTGATCAGTGACTCACCAGGGACCCTACCAGGACCCAGCTCCCCACGCTGGCCATTGAGCTGGTTGAACCAGCTGACTGGCAGGAGGGGGACTGCGGGGCTCAGGGCCTCTGAGACCTGAGCACACAAGCTGGGAGAGCCTGGGAGCATTTAGGGCAACAAGGCGGGGAGACCGGGAGTTCTGCCTCTGGGCACCCCCTCAGGGACACTGGAGGAGGGGACACCCATCCGAGGAGCTTAGCAGAACAAAGCGGGGGGTCGGCAAAGATGCTTTCTAGGCGTGGAACAGGCGAACAACAGGGCTGCGAATCCCTGCCCTCGGTAACTGGATAAGCCCCTCGGTGCTACCGTGACAAAACACGTGTCCAGTGTTCTTTACCGTTCTGGAGGTCAGAAATCCAGAACGGGCCTCCCGGGGCTAACACCCGGGCGTGGGCAGGGCCGGTTCCCCCGGGGCCCCAGGGAGCCCCGTCTCCCCACTTTTCCAGCTTCTAGAGGCGCCGCATCCTGGGCCCGCGGCCCCTCCTCATCCTCACCGCCAGCAGCGCGGGGTCCGCCCGGCTCTCTGCCTCCCTCTCGTGAGGACCTCGTGAGGACGCCGGGCCCCCGGAGCACCCAGGGTCGCCCCCGCCTCAGGGGCCTTGACAAGGTCCCATCTGCTGCGTGAGGGAACAGGTTCACAGGTCCTGGGGCCAGAACAGGACCATCTTTCGGGACCATTATTCTGCTGGCCACATATACTGCTCTAAGAAGGATCTTTTAAAATGAAACCATCATCAAGATGTTACAGCACCTGGTGGGACCTACCTGTGCCCAGGCTTTGGGAACTCCTCATCTCTTGGATCCTTCACCCTGCCCCAAGCCCACCCACCAGCCTGCTCACAGCTGCCAGGCTGCCTTTTTTTCCAACTCAGTTCAGTCACGGCCTCCTCCAGGAAGCCTTCCTGGCCTTGCTCTTCTCTGGGCAGGCTGCCTCAGCGTCACTCCCTCCTTGGCAACCCCGCTAGGCTGCCCTGGGGCTTTGCAAAGTTTGCAGCCCAGTGTCCGCCCCCCAGCAGATGCTGAGTAAACGAGGAGCCACGAAACGAGCGGGGTGACGGGGCTGAATCCCCTCCCCACCCTCTGGTCCTGCATCCATGACCCCTCGGGCCCCTCATCACATGGAGGGACAAGGCAGAACACACGCCTGAGCGTCTTGGGGCTCACCTGTCTTCTCGCCCCTTTGGCCTCTATCTGGCCACATGGAAGGCCCGGCATGGGCCGTGTGGACAGCCTCAGTGGCCCCCACAGCCGGTGCCGGCTTGGGCAATTCCGGCCTGACAAGCCGTTAATCTGTGATTTGACCCCAACCCCGACAGAGGTTTTCTTAAGGATATAAAGTCCTCGATAATGAGAAAAGAGGAGAAACAACAAAAGGGGTCTCAGGGGCAGAGTGGACTGGGTGCCAGGCGTCAATGTCCTCACTTGCAAATCGCCCAGGACGGCTGGGGAGCGGTCTCTGAGCTCCCCAGCCACAGGAGGCAAAAGCACCCACTGCTGTTGGGTGGGGGCGGGGGGCTGCCCCACTCACCCCCGAGTTCCCCAAATGCAGTGGCAGAGGCACACTGGTGCTCAGACTCCCGGGCGGCACATGTGGCTTTGTGCCCCACCCTGTGGGGACGAGGCTTCCTGCTCCGTATTGAGGGGGACACCGGCCTTTGAGGGTGCAGACCCTGAGACATGCCCCTCCCACCCCCAAGTGCCTGGCCGGGTCCCACTCACTCCTCATCACTCATCAGATGCTGGGTCAGGGTGAAGCACGATTTGGTACAGGACGCGGCTCTGCCCGTGGCTGGCACGGCTGTGGGGGGTAAAATACTGAGCTTTTTACAAGGCGCCGTGTGGCCGTTAGGCAGCTTGTGCTGGGGAACGGTGGGTGTTTGGGAGGGAGTGGGACGGTGTCTGTGGGAGCAGTTTGTGGAGGGCCCTGTAGGTGGCCCGTGCCCTGCTGGGTGCCTGATGTTGGTTCTGTGACTCCCTCCTTAACAAAAGACAGCAGCATCCTCCCAGGAGACCTGTCCACTGCCTCCTGTGGGGATTAGAACTTTGGTCTATGGGATTCCTAGTTTACCACCACAAGGTGAAAAGGCAAAATGAGAAATGCTTTGCCACAGGAACAAGAGACAAAATATTGAGGTCCTTAATATATAAAGTTCTCAGGCAAATCAATAAGACATCAACAAACCAACTTAATGAATGTGAGATCCTGAAATAGTGTGGATGATAGAAAAAGCTCACTGGTGGTATAATTTGTGAAATTTGCATCAGTTCTAGGCTTTGGTCAATAGTATTGCAGGAAGGTTGACTTCTGAGTTCTGATAAGTGTTTGGTGGTCACGGAAGATGCTAACCAAGAGAAAGCTGGATGAAGGGTGTATGGGAATTCTCTGTACTGTCTCTGTACCTCTTTTGTTAGCTGCAAAGTCTCTCAAAATTTTAAAAATGTCCTGTTAACAACAGACGTAAGCAACCTACAAAAAGCATCATAAATGGCCACAGATTAAAAATGTTCCACTCTCTCGTAATCCAAACATTGTAGATGACTCAGGAGATGTTCCTTTTAGCCTCTGATCCAAAGAGACCAACAAGCCATGGCACCCGGACACGATGAGGGGTCCTGGAGGGGGCACGTCTGGGAGAGTGATGGGGCAAGTGATGGAACTTGGACGCAGACCTTGGACTGGATGAGACGGTGTTGATGTGACATTTCCCGATTCTGCTGTTTCCCGATTTTCTGGTTATGTAAGAGAATGTCCTCGTTCTCAGTAAATACCCAGCACAAGATGTGGGGGCTAGGGGACTGGTATCTCCAAGTTAATCTCAAAGAGCTCAGAAAGATCAATATGCAAACACCTATAACCACGTATACGCAGAACCATATGGGTACAGAGGCCACATAACTGTGTCCATGGTAAACATTGCTCTATGCATATGTATGCAACCTGTGCGTGTGCAACATAACACGTGCACACGCACGCACACCCACACGGCATGCACGCACAATACATGGGCACAAGCTTACATGTGTGCAGACACGTGCACACGCGTAAGCACGTGTGCTTGTGTGCACACACGTGTGTATGCACAGAGAGGAAGAGAGAGAACAGGCCAGCGGGGCAGGCAGAAGGGCTAGCACCCCAGCGGCACACGGAGGGGGTGTGGGTTCCTCATACTGTTCTTGTAGCTTCTCGGTAAGGTTGAAACTACAGCAAAAACAAGTCAGTCTGGAAGGGACTCCAGCAGCTGTCTCGGGGTGAACTTCCCTAATTTAAAACAAATTTTCTTCTTTTATAAAGTTTCTTTATTTTTGAAAGAGAGAGAGAGAGTGCTAGCAGGGGAGGGGCAGAGAGAGAGGGAGACACAGAATCCGAAGCAGGCTCCAGGCTCCGAGCCGTCAGCACAGAGCCCGACGCGGGGCTTGAACTCACGAACCGCGGGATCATGACCTGAGCCGAAGTCGGACACTCATCTGACCGAGCCACCCAGGCACCCCTTTAAGAGCTATTTTTAAAAGGCCTGACCTTTTGACACCTTTACAGACTGCGAACCGGGGGCTGGCCAGCGTCCAGAGGGCTTGGGGACGGCACCGGACCTGGCCAGCGCTCAGCCCAAGCTCGGCTGGGCCCCTTATTGGTGCAAGTGCTGGGGCTGCTGGCATTTCCCACCTTCTAGAGCGACTTTCCTGGTCTGTGATGAGTCTCCCACTTGATCAGCAGGCCTGTAAATTCAGAGCGAGGGCTGCACATGGGAGCCCCCTGGGGTGACACAATGCCAGAGAACTCAGGTCCCTGTGAGCCCAGAAGAGGCCGAGAGACAGGGAACAGTGGGAAGGGGATGGGCCGGCCCGGGGACACATCCCAGTCCCAACGGCCACCTGCCAGGGGGCCTTGGTCTCTGAGACTCAATTTCCTCAGATGCGAGAAGGAGACTGAAGTAACACGCCGCTCTGGGAACTCAGAATAAATACTGTGTTTGGATCCAACAGAACATGACCTCAACGTCATCTCGGCTTTGGCACCAAGGTCAACAACACTGACCTCCAAAACGATGTCACGAGAAGGGCACTTCAGTCTGGGTTCTTCCTCCCAGAAACCCATCACCGGGAAAACCCCAGCAGGGAGACTTTCTACAAAATTCCTGGCCAGTCCTCCCCCAAACTGTCCGCGTCACAAAGCAAGGAAAAGTCTGAGAACCTGTCACAACCAACAGGGGCCTGAGGAAACGTGACGGCCAAATGGGACCGGAAGTGGCAGTAACGGCAGAGCTGGTGACATCGGGATAAGCCGTGGAGGCCGATGCGCCGATGTGGGGTTTCTTGGCTGTGACAAGGCACCGTAGTCACGTCCGAGACCGACGGGAGGGGAGGCTGCCCGGTGGTGGAGGGCGCTCTCTGAGCTGTCTTTGCCACCGGCCTGAAAATCTAAGACCATCCAAAAGGAAAAGGTTTACTTAGAAGATAAACCAGGGCTCGCAAAGTGCTTCCGGAAGGTTCCGCTCAGCTCCCCCAGCACCGTCCGCTTCCTGTGGGCGAACCAGGTCTGAAAGCCAGAGCGCGTTCGGTGAGCCGTTCTTGGCGGGCGAGTCACGGCTGTGCCACGTGCCCCCGGCTGCGGGACGCTCCCGAGGGGAGGACACTGCCTCTCCGCACAGGGCTGTTCCCTCTTGGAGCTGACAGCTAGGTCATCTTTCGGGTAAAAATGTCTCGTGTGCCCATGATGCTCCCCTGATGGTGTCAGGATCCTCTGTGGGTTGAATCGTGCTCCCCAAAAAGATACGTTCAAGTCCTAACCCCCCCACACCTGTGATGTGACCTCACGTGGAAACAGGGTCATTGCAGGTGCAATCAAGTTAACAAGAGGTTGTTCTGTAGTAGGGTGGCCCTAATCCAAGATGATGGCGTCCTCACTAGAAGAGACGAATCTGGACACACAGACACACAGCAGAGGCCGCGGGAGCACGGGGACCGAGGTTAGAGTGACGTTGTCACTAGCCAAGGGCCAGACCCTCTGCTGGAGCCTCGGGAGGGACCCCGGCCCAGCCCCGCCTCGATCTCAGACGGCTGGCCTGCGGAGCCAAGGGAGAATAGGTCCGTGCGGTTTTAGGCCGCCCCGTGGCTGGTGACTCTGCCACCAGGTGGCCCCAGGATGCTGACACGGCAGGTGCGAGCTTTGCCTCCCGCGGTCCTTTCTGCCACGGTTGGGCGAGGCTTTCTGATTCCATTCTTGCTCCCGCGGCTGTCAGCTCTCCTCTCCAGGAGACCGTCCCCCCTGTGCCACGGGGAGGACACCGAGTCCAGAAGGTGGGACATTCCACAAGGCTCTCGGGCTCTAGACAAGTAACAGACAAGAACTGGGCCGAGGAGAGGAGTGTGTGCAGCACGGGATCCTGCCGGGCCCTGGGCCGGGAGCAAGCAGCAGCAGCCAGCTCTGGGAGCACGCCCGCGGGCCAGTGGGGGTCCCGGGGCCGCGTCAGCGTGCCGCTCTGCCTCTGTTCTCGCGCGGGAGACGTTTAGCCCGCAGACCACTTGCAAACGGAAGCGTGTGCAGAGAGGTAAGTGGGTCGGTGGCAGGCAGGGTGACGGGGAAAGAGGGTGTGTCTATAGGTGGATATAGATTCAGACACAGATGACCGACAGGTGACAGTTCGGGGCGGGGGGTGATGGACAGGACAGTCGAAGCCACACGCATCCGTGTGCACACGCACGCACACACGCGGCCCCTCCCGAGATCGCCAAGAACACTCCCGAACCCCAGTTCTCCGAGACATTCCACCCAAGCCTCCTTCCCGAGTCCCCCTGGGCCATCCTGCGAGCCCCACTTCCCGTCACCCCGCTCGCCAGGTGCTGTCCTCCACTCATCCCCGTTCTCCAGAGGGGCTCCCACCTGGAGCCTCCAAACGTGGGGCCGGGGCGTTCTCTAGGGGCATCCCAGGCACTATGGGGGCTGAGCAGCCATCCTTCGCCCCACCGTCAATGCCAGGACTCCCCATGTCCCCACCACAGATGTCCCCAGGTGTGGCCCAGTGTCCCCTGGGGGCTAGGTGACGGCCAGTCCTCACCCCACTGAGAGGGTCGCTGTCAGGATGAAACACATCATGGGAGGGGTGCCTCTGGGCTCTCTGCCCGGGCTCTGGGCTTCGAGGGAAGCGAGGTCATAGAGACTTGGAGTCGGGGACGGGTAGGCTGCTGACACAATCCGGCTGGCTGGTCTCAGGGGAGCTGTTTGCTGCATTTTCCTCCCTGAGAGCTCCGAGGTGCAGATCCCCCCCCCCCCCAGATAAGGACGGGGACTCTTGCTGCAGAGTCACGTGGGAGGGAAGCTGGTCACATCTCGCCCCTCCTCCCAGTGACCCCACCTTCCACAGCCTCGAACCTTACAGCTGACCCCAGGCCAGCAGCCACCCCAACGGCCCCCTTGCCTCCTTCTGCAACTCTACTCACTGAGTGAGGAAGAAACGTCCAGGCAACAGCCCCCATCTTTGAATACTGGCACGGGGCCAGGACGGGGTCCCCCCTCCGCCCGCCACCCCCAGCAGTGAAGGGGGCAGAGGCGGAGGGCAGGAGGCAGCTGGCGTGATCCTGAGGTGGGTGTCATCGGGGAAATGAAACGAGTAGACGTGTTGGGGACAGCCAGACACGTTTGTGTCATAGGGGAAGCTATTTGCAAACGTGAGCAGGGAAGGCAGCGAGAACGGGAGGGGCTGGCCCGGAATCAGGAACTCAGTGCGAACGGTTCAGCAGGAGGCGGACGGACAGGTGCCCGGATGGTGCGTACGTACACGGAAGATACAGAGGGGAGACACGAGACAGAGCAGCGACAAGCAGTCACAGACCCGGGCTCACGCGTGCCCGACCAGAGCACCCGGAGGCGGTGACACCCGAAGGCGATGAGCACGCGGGGGACGGGGCCCGTGCCCAGACAAGGGCGCCGAGGGTCTCCGTGAGATTTACTTCACTTCGCGTGGCAGCCCCTAAAGCCACGTCCACAGCCGGAGAGCGAGACATCCGCGCCTCTCTGACATCTGCGTAAGGGTCCCCCAACACGTGCCCGCGATCGTGAGCTGACGGAAGCAGTGGGTCTCGCTGTCTGCTCACCAGCGTTTGGCAGAAGGGGAGACTCGGGCGCCTGTCACCAGAGCGCTCATGCCGGGACCAGACAAGGCCGGCCGCTACCGGTTCAGCTCAGGACTCCACCGGATGAGTGGACTCCAGGGCGGGCCGCCGCTCTCGACGGCACTGGACGTGGTGGCACATGAAGCCTTCTGGCACTTCTCAGGCACGTCTTCCGGCAGGTCCCGGCAGCCTCTGGCCTTCGTGCGGCCGCGTCCTCCACATCTTCCTCCTCTCACGGCGCAGCACCTGTATCCTTCTGACCCTACCCCGCTCCAACCCGTTTTCCCTTAAACAAGGTGTCCAGGGGCGCCTGGGTGGCTCAGTCAGTTAAGTGTCCGACTCAGTTTCAGCTCAGGTCATGATCTCACGGTGCACGAGTTTGAGCCCCGAATCAGGCCTTCTGCTGTCAGCATGCAGCCTGCGTGGGATTCTCTCTCTCCCTCTCAATCTGCCCTTCCCTCGTGTGTGCTCTCTCTCTCTCGCTCTCTGGCTCTCTCTCTCTCTCAAGATATACAAACTTGTAAGCAAGAGATTGTCCACAGGGAGGATTTCCCCACCACGGGTCGGTGATTCTCAACTGGGGGCAATTCCTTCCTCCCCCCAGAGGACACTAAGTGATGTCTGGGGACGTCTGTGGTTGCCATGACTTGGGGGCTCCTGGCATTGAGGGGTGAGGGTCTGGGACGCTGCTCAGCCCTACCCCCAGCCCCCAGGATGCCCCCGGAGAGAATGGCCTGGCTCCGTATCAGCAGTGCGGAGGTGGGGTGGAGGGGCACCCTGCCTTAAGCCTCAAGTAGCAACAGCCAGGACGTCTGGGCTGGGAGGCTCAGAGTGGAGCCAAGGCGTCCGCCCGGATAGGGAGGTCCGGCCACGCCCTGCTTCGGGGAACCAGGATTCGGGTCCTCACAAGCCTTTGCTTTCCTGCACGCTGACGCAAGAGATCACAGAGGTCAGGGACGGCCAGTCACCTGGTGAAAGGACGCTGGCAGGGCCTCATCCACGACACATCAGCAGTGCTCCGGCACGCACGGGGTCTCGGGAATAGGCCCGCCCCTCCCCGCGAAGCTCACAGGCCTGGGGAGAAGCGTGTGATCCCACAAACCAGAATCAGAAACCTCGTTTCGTCAGTGCAAGAAGTCACCAACGCATGAACGGGGGTCCTGATTTCGCTAGGGGAGGGTCAGGAGGCTCTTAAAAGGAGAAGGGTGTTTAGTGGGAGGGACGCATTGACCCAGGAGCCCACCCACATTCTCACTTTCTGGACTCGAATTGCTTAGTGGGGGTGGCGGATGGCTCTTTAGGCCTCCAGCTATGAAGCAGTCTCCCGCCTGCTGGGAAGTGACTGCAAACAGTGCAGGGTCATCGGCCTGAGGCTCTCCAGTTCTGCAGGGGCCAGAGAAAGGAGGGACGGGGCTCTGCCCCTCGCGTCCACAGCACCCTGTGCCTGGCCCAGGGCCCACCCGGGAGTCTGCTCAGACAAGACAGCACAGGATGGCCAGACTCTTCCGTTCAGCTCTCTGACGTCCTTCTTGCTTTTAAGTTCTAGCTTTAAAAAAAAAAAAAAATTTTAGAGGCGTCTGAGGGGCTCAGTCGGTTGAGTGTCCGACTTTGGCTCAGAGTCTGTGAGTTCGAGTCCCGTGTCAGGCTCTGTGCCGACAGCTGGGAGCCTGGGGCCTGCTTTGGGTTCTGTGTCTCCCTCTCTCTGCCCCTCGTCCGCTCACACACACTCTCTCTCTCTCAAAAGTAAACAAACGTTAAATTTTATTTCTACTTTCGGAATCACTACGTATTCCCAAGCATGACTGCAGGAAAACGTATAGTGCAACTCTGCCCTAGCTTCCCCCAACAGCAGCGCCTTGCACACGGCTGACGTCACCACCGGACAAACGCTCCATTTGTTACGACCAGGAAACTGACATTGATGTGATCCACAGAGCTTGTTCGGGCGACCCCGGTTTCACACACGCACAATTCGCGTGCACACAAGTGTGTGTCTTTCTGGGCACCGGGAGCAGGGGTGCAGGCTCGCGTACGGTCAGGACCCCCTCCCGCCGCCCAGGCAGCGCCCCTCATCCTCACCCCCACCCTCCTCGCCACCCTGACCACCCGTCTGTGGTCCTTGGCCAGCAGCACCTTCAGGGGGTCCCATCCACGAAGCCCACGGTTGGTCTGACACCCGCGTCGGCACGAAGGACGAAGTCCACGCAATCCCGTCTCCAGACGCAGAGGAAGACTTGACCAATCTCGACGCTCCTCTGTCGTAGAAACACTCACCGAACACAACAGAGGGAACTTCCTCAACCTGATCGGGGTGGGGGGCCTCCACGAAAGCCACACTCATGCCCACACCCACGACGAGAGCCCGACGCTCAGCGTCACGCCGGACGTCCCGAGCGGGAGGCTAGGCAAGGAGGTGAAACAGAAGGCGTCCAGACGGGACAGGAAGCCGGAGAACCACGTGCACACGGCACCATCCGCACGGGCACGGCGCTGACAGGCTGCCCGGAGACCAAGCAGGTGTCTGGAGCCGCCCGCCTTTTCCTGGGCTTGGCACGAGGAGTGGGAGGGGCCGGCGGGTGGCTGAACTGAACGGCCACCCACCCCGATCAGCTAGAAGGGCGTCAGACTTACAAGCCACGGGGAGACAGTCCCAGGCGGGCTCTCTGCACAGCGACAGGGAGCGAACAGACCTCATAAAACACGTCGTGAGTTGTTGTCTTTTTTTTTTTTTTTAATTTTTTTTTCAACGCTTTTTATTTATTTTTGGGACAGAGAGAGACAGAGCATGAACGGGGGAGGGCCAGAGAGAGAGGGAGACACAGAATCGGAAACAGGCTCCAGGCTCCGAGCCATCAGCCCAGAGCCCGACGCGGGGCTCGAACTCCCGGACCGCGAGATCGTGACCTGGCTGAAGTCGGACGCTTAACTGACTGCGCCACCCAGGCGCCCCGTGAGTTGTTGTCTTTCGCTGGGCTTTTTGTTGTTGTTGTTTTTTAAGTCAGTAGCTGCCCCCGGGCCCAGCAGGGCGGTCAAAGGGCCTGTTCCTCCACCGGGAGCAGGGTGAGGACAGACGGCAGCTGGACGCCAGCCCTGTGGGAATGTTGTCCCGTCCGGGGCTGCTCTCCTCCACCGTGCTCTGACCTTCGCTCCAGACTGTCTGCTGACGTACCCGTCCTCGGGTTCGTGGGAACCCATCGTGGGAACCCCAACCTCAGGGTCGGCCTGGTTATAGCGCTCTGAGCCCTGCGTCCCGGGAGCCTGGCAGCCCCTGGGCCCTGTGCACACGGTTATACAGCGTTTGTCACTGAAAACGTCACCACACACACGCTGCAGTGCGGACGGACCCTGAAAATATGCCGGGTGTCCGTCCACCCGTCCCGTCTGTCTGCGTCCGTCCGTCCGCCCTTCCGTCCACCCACCCCTCCAGACACAGATGCCACAGAATCGGGAGAAGTGCAAGCAAAGCCCGGGGCTTACGAGCCACGGTTCGATACTATTCTTATCCTTTTTAAATGTCAATATCTACTTTACGTTTTCAAAATTGAACGCAATGATAAGCACATCGCTCCTTGGATTCCTGATGCTCCCGGTAACCTAGCAACCCTCGTCTCTCCGAGGACACGGGAACGGCCTGGTGCGGCATGCCCGACGCACACACAAGGGCTCTGCGCGCAGACAGCTTGTGGGAACCGCTGATGCAGAAGTTGCAAAGAATCCGCCCTCCTAGCCATTTCCTACCGATCTCTGAGGAACCCCCTGCGTGCCCATGCTGCGTGCCAGCATGCCTCCCCGCCTCCACTCTGCCCTGCTTTCTTTCCTGGGGGCTGGAGGCATCATCGCCTACGCCCCAGGCTGTGAGCAATGGTCCCTGATCGGCAAAAGGCTCTTTTTACGGCTTGTTGGCTCAAAGCAGAAGCCAGTGAGGCCGTGTGCCGTGTTCGCTTGGTGCCGTCTCTTCAGTCCCTCTGTCAGTTATTGGTTAGAACAAAATAAGTTTTAGTTTTTATAATCATTTTAGGCTCGACAGAAAAACCGTGAGGATTGTACATCTCACACCTCATTTCTCCTGTTACTAACTTCTGGCGTGAGTACATTTGTCCCGTGAGCCAGCCAACACTGACACGTTATTACTAACCGAATCAGATTTCCTTAATATTTCCCCCACGTCCTTTTCTCCCGTAGGACCCCACACAGGACTCCACTCCGCATGCACGTGTGGCGACGGTTAGTTTTATGTGTCCACCAGGGTGGCCAGGGCGTGCCCGGTGCGTGGGGTGGGGGTGAGGGTGCCCTCTGAGCCCGAGGCCCGAGCATCGCGGGCTGCCCTCCCCCGTGAGGATGCGCTCTCCGCCTGGCCGTCCAGCTGGGACATCGGCCCTGCTCTGCATTTCGGACCTGAGCTCAGTCGAGGGCTCGCTCCGTCAGCCCTGCTGGGTCTCCCGCTGGCCGACTGCCGTTCCTGGACCTTCTCTGCCTCCCTGGCCACACGGGCCAGTTCCTTATAGAAATCCTCTTTCTCTCTATATCGTATTGGTTCTGTTTCTCTGGAAACCCCAGAAAATACAGTCCCGCAGGGCTGAGACAGTTTCTCAGATTTTCCTGGTTTTTCACGGCCTGGACAGCTTTGAGGAGGACTGGCCAGGGATTTTGTGGGAAGTCACTCAAATAGGGTATGTCTGATGCTTTTCTCACATTATGAGATTGGAGTGATCGACTCTGAGGAGGAAAACCAGAAAAAAAGTGTCCTCTGGTACATGAAGAGTACAAACTTCTTGGACGTGACACCGAAAGGACAGGAATCAACAAATAAATTGGACTTCATTAAAATTAAAAGCTTGTGCATCAGAGGACGTTCTCAGTGCAGCGAGAGGCAACCCACAGAATGAAAGAAATCATCTGCAAATCATACAAGCAGTAAGGATTAATATGCAGATTATATAAAGAACTCCAACTCTTTTTTTTAAAGGTTTTAAGTAATCTCTACACCCAGTGTGCCCGAACTCACTACCCCAAGATCAAGAGTCACGTGCTCCACCGACTGAGCCACCCGGGCGCCCCAAGTGTCTGACTCTTGATCTCAGCTCAGCTCATGATCTCGTGGTTCGTGGGATCGAGCCCCCCATCAGGCTCTGTGCTGACAGCGTGGAGCATGCTTGGGACATGCTCCCCCTGTCTCTGTCCCTCACCCGCTCGTGCATATGCGTGCTCTCTAAATAAATAAACAAACAAACATTAAAAAAAAAAAAAAGCAAAAACCTGACTGAAAATGAGCACCCGAATAGACACTTCTCCAAAGAAGACCTACAGATGGCCAGGAAGCACAGGGAAGGATGGTCAACATCACTGGTCATTAACCATTAGAGAATTAAGTCAAAGCCACAGTCAGATAGCACCTCACACCCCGTAGGATGGTTATGATAAAAACAAACAAGCAGCAATAGAAATAACCGGGTTGGTGACGATGTGGAGAAACCGGAACCTCGTGCCCGGCTGGTGAGAACAGAAAACGGTGCAGCTGCCGTGGAAAACACTGTGAAGCTTCCTCAGGAAGACTAAATATAAAATTACCATAGGATCCAGAAATTCCACTTCTGGGTATAAGCCTAAAAGGTCGGAAAGCGGGGACTTGAACATACACTTGCACACCCGTGGTTGCACACCAGCAGCATCGTCCACAATGGCCACAGCTGGGAAACCACTGAGTGTCCACTGACAAATGAAGGGTGAACACAGTGTGGTCCATCCACACGCCGGAATGTGACCCGGCCTCAGGAAGGAAGGACGTCCTGCCACCTGCCACCACGTGGATGGACCCGGAGGTCACTGTGCGCCGTGACAGGAGCCAGACACAGAAGGACACGTCCCGCGTGACCCCCACTCACAGGGGGTCCCTAGAGGAGTCCCGTCCACAGAGAGAGTAGATGGTGGGAGCTAGGGCTGGGGGGTCAGTGCTTCATGGGAACAGGGTTTCAGTCTGGGGAGATGGAAAGTTCTGGAGACGGGTGGTGGGGCTGGTTACACAACAGCGTGAGTGTGCCTGATGCTGAGCTGTGTGCTTGGTGGTGGCTGAGATGGCGAATGTTATGTTACAGTAAGAAGAAGCTACATGTCCTGTTTAAAAGGCCAGGACTTGCTTAGGGTTTCCTCCTCAGAGAAAGGGAGACTTAGGCGGAAACCTACCCGGCTGTGCAGAGGCATGGGGACACCCCTGGGTCTGCCTCCGTCTGGGCCTGCGGGGCTCCTCCGAGGCCTGGTAGCCATAGCCCTGTTCTCACCCTAAGTGGCTTAGAACCCAGAGCTAAGAAGTCAACATAAAATGTGGCCCCACACTTCTGGGGAACCCAGCAGAAGCCAAGCCTCTGGGAAGGAACACGCTCTCAGCCCAGGCCGCCCAGGGCCAGCAGGTAAAGCTCAGGATGATGTGTGTGCCATGCACTGGGTATCGTGACACACCCACCCCTGCACGGGGCTGCGTGTCTGGGAAAAGTCTGCGAGCAAGTCTCCGGGGTGAAATGGCAGCGGTGAGGACAGTGGGAAGACCGGCCCGTATTTAGCACACACCCTCGCTGGGCCTTCTACTTAACTTTTCCGTGAATTCCCCCAATTTAACGCACACGACAGCTCTGGGCAGTAGGTGGGTCTTTCTCCACGGCACAAACACGCCCGGCATTCCTTTGCGTAAACGAGGGAGCTGAGACGCAGGAGAGCCAGGAAACCAGCCCAAGGCTCGTGATAACAACGTGCGGCCAGCGGTCAGCGTGAGCCTGGGTGGGCCATCGTCCACCCCGCACGCACTCTCCGTGCGGGTCCAGTCACGTCCCCGGTGGACACCGTCTCTCTCCTCTTTCTCGTCAGGTGCAGCTGCACAGCCAGCCAGCATCCCCGGGCCCTGAACCCTTCGCGGGTCCCCGGTAAGGAAGATCTTTTCTTCTCGGCTTTTTGATTGCGGGACTTCACTTTCCCCCCCGATGGCGAGCAGCCTCCAGATGTGTCAACTGAGTTCTTACGAGGGCCACGTGAACTGGGGGCGTTCTGACGCACGATGGGCCTTCACCCCGTGCCGGCTTCACGCTCTCTGACGAGCGCCCGGAGAAAGGAAGTCTGGAAGGGTTCATGAGAAAGAGAAGCAAGGCGGAGAATTCACGGCCCCACACCAAGCCAGTATCACTTCTGCCTTAACTTCCTTGAAGCTGAAGGGGAAGAAATTAGAAGCTGAACGAAAAGGTCACCTCCCTTCAAGCTGGAAAGACGTCTAGTTTCTAGAAGCGCCTCCAAAAATGGGAAGCCGGGTTTCCAGCGTAGTTTCCACTGGGTGCCGGTGAGGAAGGGGCTGCAGGGAGGGGGGCGGCCGCTGGCTGGGCGAGCAGTGGGGCGGAGCGTGCCTCCCGGGCTCGGTCCTGCTGCACAAACACCACGTGGGGCTCTGCTGGACGGCCGCCGGCCTGCCTGCTGTCCCGGGCTGACCCCGGGGAGCACTGCGCTTTCCCTCACTGACCTGGGGAATGTCTGTCCTCGTGAACGTTCATGCTGAGATCTGAGGTTTCGATTTCACCAAAACAAATACCGTGCTGGTCCACCCCTTCCGTGATTAATCCAAATAAACCAGGCTGGTTCCTGACAGCATCTCAAGGGTTTCCAGTGGACAAAAGCACGGCCCTGCCAGCCCCCAGAATGCAGAAGCGGGGAGCTGAGCGGACGGCCCCCGAGGCAACCGCCTCCCTGAGGTCCCCGAAGTTGGGGGAGGTTGCGGAAGTTGGGGGGGTTGCGGCATCTATCTAAGGCTGTGAAGTAATCATTTAAACTGGGTGAGGCCTACGGCACGTCACAGAAGGCAACATGCACATCTCGCTATGAAGGGTCTGTCACCAATGGAGGGAGCTCCTGGGGGCTCCAAACAACAAGAAGCTCCCTGCCCGAAGGATCTGGGAGGCAAGGACCCCCAGGGTTGGGTGGAGGTAAGGCCTGGTGGGGTAGGAACTTTCTAGAATGCGGTTTTCCCCTGGGCACTGTGGACATTCGGTGCCAGTTGACTCCCTGTGGGGCGGAGTGGCATCCCTGGCCCCACATCCTCGATGCCAAGAGCACCCCCGGTGGTGACAACCACAGATGTCCCCAGACACGGCCCCGTGTCGCCTGGGTGAGACTGGAACTCCTGACGCCTGAGCAAACAACTGTCCTTTGTTTCATCCCAAGGAGCAAACACTGCATCTCCTGGAACGGCCCCGGGCAGGTCGGAGGCGCCCGCCTCCAAGTCCAGCTAACACTCCATTGAGCAGTAACACCGTACCCTGTTTCTCCGTGTTCCCCTTGACAAAGGTCCACGTGCAACCTCCAGAGGAAAACGTAGGCAAAAACCAGAGGGACAGGAGTGAGGAGGGCGCTGAGCTGAACACAGCACCTGCTCCCTGGGGTTCCAGGTCCCCCAAGGCCGGCGCCCTCTGAGCCTTCGGGTTGGGCTCACCCCTTAAGGGGTGTTCCTCATGCATTTAGGACTGGATCCGATTTGCAGAAACTCAGGTGGCTGCCCCCAGGGGCAGCCCATCGTGTCCTGGGGGAGCTGAGAGGAGTCCCATCGGTAACACGTGTGTCACAGAATCAGCGATCGGGAGCTGGGTTAAAAATAGAACATGAGACAAGTTTCGTACACGCAGCGGGTCTGACTCCCACCCACAATTCTGGGACTGCAGGGCCAGGGTCGGCGCCCAGAGCCGACGGGCAGTGGGGAGCACAGGTCCCCTCTCCGGCCCGGTTCCAGATGCCCTCGAGGTGAAAGCCTTGCAGGGTGTGAGACCTATTCCGGCTCTTACTACTCGTAACAACATGGCCCTGCACGCCAGCCATCTGCTTCCGTGTGCGGGTGAAGACAGAGCAGACCGTCGCAACCCTGGGTGGAGGGCCAGGCGGCGGCATTGGATTCATCGAGCGACCGTCCCCCCACCACGGCAAAGGGGTCTGCCTTACCTACTTTAAAAAGAAACTTTGTTAATGTTTATTTATTTTTGAAAGAGAGACAGACAGACAGACAGACAGACAAGTGGGGGAGGAGCAGAGAGCGACGGAGACCAAATCTGAAACAGGCTCCAGGTTCCCAGCTGTCGGCACACAGCCCGACATGGGGCTCGAACTCACGAACCGTGAGATCGTGACCTGAGCCAAAGTCAGATGCTTAACCCACCGAGCCACCCAGGCACCCTTAATTTTAATCTTTTAAAGGACGTTAACTAGAGGAGTGCTCTCCCAGCAGCTAAGGGGGCAGTGGGTCAGGTCGCTGAGGCCCAGCTCTGTGGCTCCCAGGCCGCGGGATCAGGGCAAGCTGAATCTGGACGGACTCCCTGGCTCCTCACCTATGAACTGAGAAGCGCAGCAGCACCGGCCTCAAAGGGAGACGAGACAAAGCGCTCCTGGAACCGTAATTCCAGTGATTGGGAAACGTTCTGGTCCCGGGACCCGTCCGTGCTCTTAAAAGCAACTGTGGCTACACGTGTGACAGTGTGAGGCGAGGCGAGCGGGTCGTGCCACGGCTCTCACCAGCTGCAGATATGCGTGCGCACCTGCGCGCGGCCAGCTCCCCAGGGGCAGGGACGGGGGCGGTTTCCTGGCCCTGTCCCTGCTGCTGGGCAGCAGAGACACCTGCCTGCAGCACGGCCTGGGCAGGAATCTGCCGGGGAAGAGAAGGGGCCGTGCGAGCCCCAGATGGCCCCAGCTCCCTCCAGGAGCTGCAGGGAGCACTGGGGAGACCTGCCTGCTGGGGAGGGAAGCCTGATGGGCCCAGAGACAGGATGTGCCCTGGCTTCCCTCCACCTGCCCCCTGCCCCCCTCCGCAAGCAGACGCTGCCTCCCCCCTGCACGGGGAGCAGCTGCTGGCAGAAAAGAACGGTCCGTGCCGGCCCCCCTGAGCCAGCTCTGCAGCGGGTGGGCGGGCAGGCGCGGGGACACCCTGGGCTGGGCCTGGGGCAGCAGAGCAGGAGCCGCTACGCAATCCTAACAGCATGTGCTGCCTCCCCCGATGGTATTCTGGGAATCCAAATTAATCCCAGACGCCCGGCTGCGAGGCAGAAGCAGAAGCCGATCTCGGCCCGGGCAGCAGGCCACCCGTGTCCTCCTTTTTCTTAGATCAGAATTGCCTTTTATAGCCAGCTTGATGTCTAACAACCGGGAGGGGTCAAGGGCAAGACAAGGAAGCACCAGAAACGTAGGGCAGGCAGGGAGCGACCAAATCGAGGCTGGGGCCCAGACCCTGGACACCGTGCAGCTGAGGGGCCGAGGGGTCGAGGGTCCAGGGAGCCTGCGAGGGTGACAGGGAGGGGCCTGGGGGGGCGTCCTGCCTCGCGATCTGCATGGCTCTGGGAGGGTCGGCGAGCTGCCCACCGCCCTCCATTCCGAAGACAGAGGTGCCGTGCACAGAGCTGAGGTGCGAAGGCACATCTGTGTTCTTCCCACTCTGCCTGGCTGGAGGCGGCACGGTGGGGACCCTCCGGACGGACGGAGGAGCCCAGGAAGCCAACAGTCCCGGGCTGGGAATCGCAAACCCAGGACCGTGTTTCCAGGGCCCCGGGCGGAGACAGAACAAAACCGGGCAGGGTTCAGGCTGGTGGGCGATGGCTGAATCCGGACGCCAGCTCTCTGGGGAGCGCGAGCGGGCGAGGCCGTCAGCAGCCTCGGTGTTTGGGAGGATGACGTAAGTTGGCTTGTATCGCTGTGCACAGAGTTGGCGGTTTTTCGAAGGGCCCTGGGGCTGGGAGGGGCTTCGGTTTGTCTGGCCTGATCCAGGTCACAGGTGGGGGGTGGGGACTGAACACGACAGGCAGGGGCCCCTCTGTTCTGAGCAGCTGCTAGTTTTGTGCCCCGTGCCTCTGCGCAGTGGTGCGGACACCTTCCCCCACGCCCCCCACGCCACACGCGAGAGGAGCTGTGTCTCCCACGACCCACGTTCAGGGATGAAATGGGGCCTTTCGGGACGCTTTCCCCAAACAGGTATACGACGTTGGCGGGGAGAGCACCATCAGCTGTGGGTCCTGCCCCCCGAAACGGCAGGCCACGGGGTCCCAGGAGAGCAGCTGAGTTGTGGGGGTGAATGAGGTACAGCTGCTGAAATGTAACCCCCGCCCCCCCTTGTGCAGTCCGGATTCGTTTCCTGCAGCTACTGTAACAAATCACACTGATCTGCTGGCGTAAAACAGCAGAAGTGTATTTCTGCAGTTCCGGAGGCCAGAGTCCGAAACCGGTATCATTGGGCGGAGGTCACAGTGCCAGGGGGAGGCAGGGGGGGGTGCACGTTCTCTGGAGGCTCCGGGGAGGGTCCTTCCTATCTCCTCCAGCTCCTGGGAGCACCTGAGTGTCAAATCCCCTTCTGCCTTCTTTTTTTTTAAATTTTTTAAATGTTTATTTATTATTGAGAGACAGAGAGAGACAGAGCACAAGTATGGCAGGGGCCGAGAGACAGGGAGACCCAGAATCTGAAGCAGGTTCCAGGCTCGAGTTGTCAGCACAGAGCCCAACACGGGGCTCGAACTCACGAGCCGTGAGATCATGACCTGAGCCGAAGTCGGACACTCAACCGACTGAGCCCCCCAGGGGCCCCCCTTCTGCCTTCTTATAAGGACACCGACGGTTGCATTGAAGGCACATCAGGAAAATCCCTCCATCTGAAAAGACTTAACTTAGTGACACCTGCAAAAGCGTGATCCTATTGGGCGTGACTTTCGCGGGTTCTGGGGATTCAGGACCTGCTGTGCCCTGGGGCCTTTCTTGCCCAAGCACAAAGTCTTTCCAGGGCACGCGTGTGTGCACAGAGGAAAGGCTCCCATGTCCAGCAGCCCGGAGCACCTGTGTGAGGCATGGGCTTCGGGAGCCGGGAAGGCAGTGGAGCTGAGGTTGTCCTTCTGGAAGGGAGGAGGGGAAGGCCCGTCTGGTGGATGAGAAAGCCCAGGACCAGACAGTGATGTGACACACTGTCGGTGTGCTGAAGGCCAACGTGTCGTCCGCGTTAAAGACATTCAAACGGTAGCGATATTTTTTTAACGGAGCTGGGAAATGAAATCCGCCTGGAGTCAGTTCCCATGAGGGCTGGCCTGGCCCCGGGAACCCCACCGGCAGCGCCCTCTTCCTGCCGCACTTAGGCTGCAGGGGAGAGGGCCTGGCGAGTGTGTAACCACCAAACACACGCAAGGGGCTTTCTGGGGAGCAGCCCCGGGGGACAGCAAAACGCAGAGCCGAGGCCCAACAGCTGCTCCTTCCTGGCCGGCAGCCAGAGAGCGCCCAGAAAGCTTGTGGGGTCCGACATGCCTCCTGGAGGGGCGCACGGCTCAGGTGGCATTTGAGGAAAAAGGTCAAGCAGAGGCCGGCGGCTGCCCCTCCATGACACACGGTTTGGGCAAACCGCATGGGAGTCAGAGGAGCTGCAGGTGGCGAGTGGGCGGAGCTGAGGCGGGGAAGTGCCGGGGAGGAGAAAACCGAAACAGAGCAACATCTGATTCAGCAGAGGCCCTGCCCACACCGAGCTGCCCTCAGAGGCTCCGGGACTGGGGTGGCAGAGGCGGCCCGGCAGGCTTTCTGCACGCACACGCACACACACACGCACACACGCACACACCCTGTGGGCGGGAGGGTGGGGTAGCACACGAAGCTCCCCGGGGAATACAGCTCCCCCTGTAATCCGAGAGAGGCGGCTGGCTCGCACACACCCCAGAGTCTCGAGGCCAAGGTGCTCCAGGCCTCCACCAGCGTCTCCTCCTGCAGAGGGCTGGAGGAGTCCCAGATCCCTCCTGGGGTGAGCAGAAGTACAGCACACGGTGGCCCTGGGGGCACCCAGGTCTGCGGTTCGCTGGCCCCGTGTCGGCCAGCACCCAGGCCACCATCAGATGCCTGCAGGCCTGTGAACACAGCCGAAATCTGCGTGCCCGATCTAAAGCCTTACTTCCTCCTGCCCACATTTTTACAATTGAGGTGAGAGTTGTATACGATAAAACTAACCGTTTGAAAGTAAACATTTCAGTGGCATTGGGCGCATTCACAGTGTCCTGCAATCACCACCTCTACCAGTTCCAGAACATTCCATCAGCCCGAAAAGGAAGCCACCTCCCTATCGGCCATCACCACTCCCCTAGCTCCCAGCCCCCACGAGCCCCCTTCCCGTCCGTGGATGAGCCGGTTCCAGATGCTCCACGCACGCGGACTCACACCCCGCGGGGCCTCTCGTGTCGGGTTCCCTCCCTGAGCGTCGTGAGTTCCGGGTCCGTCCGCGGGGCGGCGGGGGTGGGCGCCTCGCTCCTGCTTGTGGCCGAGTGATATTCCCACGTGTGGTGGACACACTGTGCGTATCCATTCACCCACTGATGGATATATAGACTGTTTCCACCCTCTGGCTCCCATGAATTGTGCGGCTGTGAACATCTGTGCACGTGTCTTTATTTGAGCATCTCTGCAATCGTTTTGTGCACATTCCTAGGGCTGGAACCGCGGGGTCACCGGGCTCCCTCTCCACCTCTGCCATCCCTGGCGTGCCCAGAGCAGGCCTCGCATCTTGCCCCGTGTGGCTGGCTTCCCCACAGCACAACCAGTCAGCATGCAGGTGCACACGCATCTGAAGGGCATGTGTGTGTCCTGAGGTGACGGGCAGTGGGCGCCTTGCAGGACAGCGATGAGACGCAAGCACAGAACGCGAGGGACGCCCAAAATCCAGCGATCAAGGGAAATCGTGTTAACGCTCTGTGATAAAAAATCAAAACGAAGGCACAAAACCCATGGTGGCTGAAATACCAACGTGTGAAATCGAGACAGACCTGGTAACAGTGCTGAGACAGTCATCCTGGAGCCTGAACCAAGAGGAGAAACCAGAGTGCCCCATCCTGTCTGGACTCAATTAACATTTTGAAATTTGGTTCACTGGATTTTCACATCGACTTTGCCTCATTCGTGGAAATAATAAACAGTGTTCTAGTAAAATGTTCTACTTTTACATAAAATCAAATTAGACCAAATTAGGATAAATAAGTTACCGTTAATACAAATTAATTCACTTTTATTCTACGTTAATGTGCTGTTTATCTTGATCCCAGAGGGTCTTGGTGCCATCCCAGCTCCTGCATGCAGGGCGAGTGCCCCCTGGCCACACCCGGTGCCGGCCCTGGGATATGGGGTCCTGACGGATGGGGGGAGAGCCCAGCCCCACCGCTCACTGGCTGGGGTTACTCAGGCTCCCTTCAGGTGGCCCCTGTCTGGGGCCCTGGTCGTGTGGAGCATCTGGACGGTGGGATCCTGGTGCCCGTGAACACGAGTCAGATGGCCAGGACCAGGAAGGGGCCGGCACAGCCCCCAACGCCCCACAGGAAGTGAGGACCAGTTGTCTGCTGGTCCTGAGGTAGAGGGGAGTGCGTGGAGGCCGGGTGTCATTTTTTCTCAGCCCCGGTTTCCTTGTCCACAACACAGGGGTTGTCCTGACCAAGCCTCCAGTGCTGCTGGGACAGCTTGTCAACGAGTGCCAGACCAGGCTCTGTCTCAGCCTCAGGGCCCACAGGACCAACTTCCCAAAGAAGTGGGCTCAGGGCGGTGGGCCCCGGACTATTTGCAGCAGGATGCGCCACGCTGGGAAGGATTAACGTCCCTCCAGACTCGTGAGGACACGGTCCTGGAGTGTGCGGAGGGGAGGGGAGGCGGCTGTGGCCCCCGTACGGCCCACAGATCCCCCTCGGTAGCTCTCCACCATGCTGCCACCTGTGAGGCTCCAAGGAAGCAGGTGGCACTTTGTTGGAAAAGGATCAGTTGTGCAGATGGCAGCAGGGGGCACTTTCTTCTGCCCCGGCCGGTCCTGTGCTGGGTCTGCTCTGGCACCCTGCCCTCTCACCTCCTGGGGCCCCGGGGGGATCCCGGCTCCCAGAAAGAAAGCGGGAGGCACCACCGATGCTGGTTGCCAGGCTGGGACCCCACAGGGCAGTTGGGGTTAATTTGCGTCCCTATGACAAATGCATGTGTTGAAGCCCCAACACCCAGCACGGCAGATGAGAAACTATTTGGAAATGGGGTCACTGCAGGGGTACCTAGTTAAGGTGAGGTCATACCTGAGGAGGGTGGCCCTCATCCCACAATACTGGCATCTTTTTTAAAAGAGGCCATGTGGACGCAGACAGGCTGGGGGAAGCCCCGTGAAAATGGGGGCGAGATGGGGTGATGCTTCTACAGGCCAAGGAACGCCAAGATTGCAGTGATCCCCCCAATGATGCTGGGAGAGCCTGGCCCGGTTCTCCCTGAGCAGGAAGAGCCCTGTGACACCTTGATCTTGAACTTGTGGCTCCAGAGCTGGGAGAGAATGAACTTGCACTGTTTCAGCACCCAGGTTACGGCAGCCTCCCGGGGAGACGATACCCGGGGCTGATACACTGGAACGAACACCCTAGAATGTCTGCTGGGAGCCGGCGGTGCCCTGTCCCCATCCCCACACCCTTGGAAACTCGCGTGGTTGGATCGATCAGACGACACGCAGGAAAAGCACGTGGCAAGGGTCTCGGCCTCAGGGGGCCTAGGAAACGCGACAAAGACCAGCTTTAACGTTTGCAAGGTGCTGACCCATTTCAGGAGGGGCTTGGACCGAGGTGCGTGGGGGCCACATTTCTCCGGGCTGCTGGGTTTCAGTGGGGCCCAGTGTGAGCACACCTGTGTCCTGAACACTCAGTTTGAGACTCTCGGTTCCCAGAAGGCAGCAAAGGGAAGACACTCAGAGCCAAAGACAGGCGGGTGGCTGGCCCATGACCTCCCGGGACCCAGTGGCATTTCGAGCTGGTGTGAAAGCAATGCGGGGCGGGTCCCCTTTCCCTGCCGCCCCCGCCCAGACCCTTATGAAGCCACTGGGTTCCGTGATCTGGCCCCTGGCGAGACAGCCTCGAAAATGCAGTGGGAGACGGTGACTGAGAACTGGGATCATGAACGTCTCCCCCCAGACTGACTTAAGGGGACAGGAATTCGCCGGCTGGTGTCTAGACTGCGGTGTTTCTGGGATGCAGGAACCAGGAGCCAGAAATGCCAGCCGGTGGAGAGGGCTGTGCTGCCACCTGGTGGCCACAGCGGCATGGGGCCCCGCAGAGCGTCAGGTGACTCAGGAGTGGGGTACTGTGGGACGTCGGCGGTAAGGCCTTGTGAGGATGGGGAAGGCCGTGCACGATCTGCAGGGTGAGACCCCTAGGCTAGGGGCTCCACTGACCCCGGGAGACTGCGCTCTGTAGCTTTCTGACAGCTGAGGTCCTGGGGTGCTGCGCACACAGAAATAATACACGCTGAGTGGGGGCGACTCACAGACACAGGTTCACGCGTGTGAGTCCTTGGGGTCTATTCTGGGTCTAGCGTGAGCAGGACTGAACTCAACTGCTTTTCCCCAGATAAGGAATGGAGGGTCTTCCCGTCCTGACACGGCTCAAATGGGGGCCGGTCACTCTTTCTGGGGTGTCCTGGGCACTGTGGGGGCTGAGCATCCCTGGCCCCCGACCCCTCGATGCCAAGAGCCCCCCTGCTCCCTGTCGTGACCACCACAGATGCCTCCACACGTGGCCCAGTGACCGCTGGGCACAGTCATTGTGGGTCAGAAACACCGGCATAGGTAATTATTTTTTTTTATTGGAGCCAAATGTCCCTTCTTGGAGGCAGAAACCGTCCAGGTTGCTGACACCAGTGTCACCCGCAGAGGCAGCCCCTGGCCTCCCCCTGTGAGGAACCTAAACCTCTGTCAGGGCTGGGTGGTGTTGGGGGCGCACAGGAATGAGGGCTGCAGGAAACCCCACCTGCTGGGCCACACGGCCCAAACAGAGGTCTCTGTGCCTGGGGCGGTAGGTCCCAGGGGCCAGGGTGTGGAGGCCAGTCTGTCCCAGGGAGGAGGCTGCGTGTCCCCAGGAGGGCCAACCTCTCACCACAAAATTCTGCTTCTGGAATTTGCCTTAATGGTCCTTAGGCACAACCCTCTCGGCTCCCGGCTTCACCTGACCGCAGGGCCACGTGGGCGGCCCGTCTGCCTTTGGGGTCCCCTTCCTCCACACGGCGATACGGAAGGTTACGTTTTACAACTGCACCCTGGTAAGGAGGAACATAAACTAGGCTGGGTTTGTTATTAAATATTAATATGTGGGGGCGCCTGGGTGGCGCAGTCGGTTAAGCATCCGACTTCAGCCAGGTCACGATCTCGCGGTCCGTGAGTTCGAGCCCCGCGTCAGGCTCTGGGCTGATGGCTCAGAGCCTGGAGCCTGTTTCCGATTCTGTGTCTCCCTCTCTCTCTGCCCCTCCCCCGTTCATGCTCTGTCTCTCTCTGTCCAAAAATAAATAAATGTTGAAAAAAAAATATTAATATGTGATTCATCTTTCGTTGGCTGGTTTTAGAAGAAGTTCAAATGAACACATCTCCGTGGGCCCTGGGTGCTGGCCCCGCCTCCCGCCCAGACCGGCCCATCGAGGACACGCCAGCTCCTGGGTGTTTGCCTGGAAGGCTGGTGCTGCCCCGGACGCAGTCCCAGCCTGGGGTGCTCTCGCCCCCAGGGGTCGTGGGGTGAAGTCTGTGGACATCCACGGCTGTCCCTGGCCTTGGTGGGTGGGAGCCAGGGATGCTGCTGAACGCCCCCCACCCCAGTGCCCAGGACACCCCCCGGAGGGTGAATGCGCCGTCCCACGTGTCCGTCTGTAGCACTGAGACCCTGGGCCACGCCAGTTAACTCACAGGCACATCTGGTGAGTCCTGTTGCCGTGAGGCGACTGAAGACCGGGCAGAAAGCTGCAGTCACAGTGGCTTCCGAGGACAAGGTCTGAGGACCACCCCCAGGGCTCCTCAGGAGGGGAGGGAGCCTGACCCACACATTCGGTGGGAGCCACGCCTGGGAGCAGGCCCAGAGCTCCGGAGATGCAGGGAGGCGGGGAGGAGGTCTGCACTGCACATAAGCAGGGTCACAGGTCACAGGTCACCAATTACTCCCTGCCCAGCAGGTGGAGTGCAGGCGTGGGGGGGGGGGGGGCGGGCCACACAAGGTCCTGTGTGTGCTACAGTGCACGTGACATGAAAACTACCATCTTACACTTCAATTCAGTGGCATTTGTGAAACGCACACTTCTACTTCCAGAACATTCCATCAGCCCCAAAGAAGCCTTGTCCTCATCAGCCGTCACCCTTCCACCCCCTCCCCCAGCCCCCCGGCCCCCACGAGCCCCCTTCCTGTCCATGGATGAGCCTGTTCGGGACGTTTCACACACGTGGACTCACACCCCGTGTGGCCTCTCGTGTCCGGTTCCCTCCCTGAGCGTCGTGTGTTTGGGGTCCGTCCGCGGGGCAGCGGGGGTGGGCGCCTCGCTCCTGCTGTGGCCGAGGGACATGCGTGTGTGCGGTGGGCACGTTGTGGGTACGGGTCACCTGTGGATGGACACTCGTACCACTCTCAGTTCACAGCTGTGCTGAGTCGTGCTGCTGTGCACACGCGTGTGCAAATTCCTGTTCGTGCACATTTTTCCATCGCTCTGGGTGCGTCCCCGGGAACGGAACTGCTGGATCATGTGGTAGCCCTGCGTCTAGTTTAAGGAGGGGCCGCCACACTGTCCTCCAAGGCGGCCATCCCCCTCCCGCGGCGCATTCGTTCACGGCCAAGGTGCACCTCCTTGTTTCACGGTGGCACAAGGATTTGCTAAGATGTGTGCCCAGGGCACCTGCCATGCGCCTGGCATCGTGGAGTCCCTCCCCACCCTGCATCCCTACAGGGCGCCCCAGAATGTGGCGACGCAGGGCCAGGCAGCAGCAAGGCCCGCCAGGCCTCCTGGGCAGATGGTGAAGGGCCACCGCCACCATGGCGCATTCCCGGCGGGTCTTTGTCCCTGCAGGCAGGGGCCCTGCTGACGTTCTTAGCTGCGGGGCCCCCAGAGCCAGCTCAGGGCCTGACCTGAGCTGACACAGCACAACACGGCTGTTCCTGGGCCAAAGACTAGTGGCCAGACCCCCCACACTGAAGTAAAGGGAGCTGGACAGAGCACAGGCCTGGGGGCTGCGGGCCTGGCACTGAGCCTCGGTTTCCCCAGCTGGTGTCACAGGGTAAGCCCAGCCTGCCTTGCTGGTTGTGAGGATGACTGTGAGAGAAAATGTGTTTGTAACTCGGAAGGTTCTGGCAAGGGTGAACCTCTCACAGGTGGCCTACCCAACGTTTGAGCACCAAGGAAACGAGGTGTTCCAAGCCCGTATGCATAAGGGCAGGGTCACCCCCGCCCCCCACCCAGCGCTGCTGACATCATGGTGGGTTGGTCTCTGTGGGGGTGTCCCGGGCGCTGTGGGGCCCTGAGCAGCATCCTTGGCCCCCCACTCCCTCAAAGTCCACAGTCTCCACAACCACACACGTCTCCAAACATGGCCCGTGTCCCCTGGGGCAGGATGGCCCCAGATGAGCCCCTCTGCATTAGGGGGTTCCATCAACCCACAAGGGCCTTTATGTCCCACAATCATCTAACGCCAATTCTAAAGCTTGAAAGTCTGTCTCAAACACAAGTCCAAGTCGCCATGTGGCAGGGTCACCGTGGGTCCCTCTAAGAAACCGTCTGACACAGAGGTAGGCAAACCCTGGCTCTGGGCCTCCTGTCCTTGTAAATAAAGTTTTATTGGCACACGGCCCATTCATTTACAAGGACACAACCAATAGGTCTCGACAGACAAAGTCTGGCCCATCAAGCCGAAAATATTCACTATCTGGCCCTTTACGGAAAAGGTTCGTGACCCCTGGTCTAGGCAAAGCTGGACGGACCTAATGTTCTAGACAGGGCAGATAGACACACACACAAATAATGATGTAATATAGAAACAATTTCACTCGGTGGCACCGGGGGGAACGCAGGGCAGTTCAGAAGGACCGCGTGCAGAGTGGGAGGGAGGCAGCGTCCAAGACAGGCCGGGGAAAAGAGGTCTGGCTGGAGGGGGGAGGGGGTGCCTCAGAGCAAAGACCCTAAAGAACAGGGGCAGCTGGGAGGCTGTTTGGAGGGAAGGTGGCCGCACAGATGTCTGGGGGAGGGGGAGGGCGCAGCGAGGCCAAAGAGGCTGACAGACCGAGGCTCTGGTCCTCGGGAGACCAGGAAGGGGGCACCCGGCCGCGGAAGTCACGTGATCTGACGAAGCTCCCTCTGCCCGCCCAGCCCGCTGCGCTGGCCTTTCTCTCCTCCGCGTGACACAGCCCTGCCGGAGGCCCGGAAGCCAGACCTGCCACCACTTCTGGACAGTGGGCTGGCTTCTGCGAAGCCGGGTCCTGACCTCTCAGCCGGCCTCCAGCCCCACCCAGAGCTTGCTGGAAACAAGCTTCCTGGAAGCCCCAGGCACGGGGCCACACAGCCCGCTGACACCCTGCCAGGCTGCTGCAGGACCCTTGGCTGCCGCCGAAGGGCCCGGGGGAAGTGTCATGGTGTCGGTGCCCTCCCCCCACCCCTTCCTGCAGAGGACAGCAGCTCCCCGTGCCCAGAGGCTGTGCAGGAGCTCAGGCCCGCGTTCCTGTGGACAGGGGGTGCACTGCATCCCCGTGACCGGCCGCCACCCACCACACAGCGGAGGGGACCCCTGCCAACATCCTCGCATCATCCCGTGACATCAGAGGTCAGAATCGCAGGGCTGCAGGAGTCCAGACACGGCACTGGGCTGGGTTGTTCTCTGGGGGAAGTGACCTGGGCGCTCGGGGACTGAGCGGCAGCCCTGGGTCCCACCCCTCGATCCCAGGACCCCCCCCTCCCCAGGGCACGATGGCCACAGACATCTCCAGACACCTCCCAGTCCCCTGGAGGCAGACCCCCGCCACCATGAGGCCCCCCACCCCTGCCTCAGTCCGGTGATAGAAATGACTTGGGAGGCCGCTGGTCAGACCCTGCGTTCAGTGCCCCGTGTGGGCACCTGCGTGTTCGGGGATTACAGTGAGGAGCCTGTGGAGGTGGGGCTCCTGGGCTCACGTTTCTGGTTGCCTGATCCCTGGAAAGTGCAGTTCACAGCCTTCTACTTCCCGGCCAAGAATCCAGCCGAGGATCCTGGGTCTGGCAGCGTTTCTGCCACCGGCTGCCCCCAGGCCTGCTCCCAGCAGGTGCTGGGAGGGACCCAGCTGTACCCAGAGGGTGGGCTCTGTCTTCCACACGGCCGCTTGTCAAAGAGCCTGGACTAGGGGTGGCTCTCAGTGGGGCTGTCCCCAGGGGACACGGGATGATGTCTGGGGGCACCTGTGGTTGTCACACTGGGGGGCTCCTGGCATCAAGTGGGTGGGGGTCAGGGACACCACTCGGCCCCCACAGCACCCAGGACGTCCCTGAATATACGCAGTGCGGAGGGTGACAGACCCTGCATGAAGTATTTGGCAAAAATGGAGTCTGATCCCTGCTCACACTGGACGCCAGAGTAAGTCCTCAGGGGTCAAGCGGTACAAGCCAGGGTGACCCCGGCCTCGATAAGTCACCCCTCTGCTCCCCCTCAGCCCAGGTCGTGCGCTGTGTGTGCACATCAGCGACACGCTGGCTGGGAAGGGCGAGGAAGGTGAAGCCTACGGCGGCCAGGCAGAGGCTCTGGTGGGACAGGGCAGGGCTGGACCGGCCCCACGTTTCTGTCACCGGCAACGGGGTGAAGCAGATCTCCAGACGGTCTTTCCCAGCCTTCTGGTCAGTTCGGCACAGCACACACACGCGGGAGGCAGGGAAGAAAGCGTGGACAGGCGCCAAGGCCAGCAGCTTGGGCCTGCTGCAGGAGGGGGACCCGAGGAGGACGCACACATGGCCAGAGGGCCCTACAGACGGAGGGGCCTGGAGCCCAGCCACCCCACCAGAGAGCCCGCCCCTCCGGCCTGCACCGCGGGGCTGACACGGCTGCCCTGGCCGGGGCCCCGCACTCGGACGGCCCACCCTGTCCTAACACCGCTCTCCCCGCCCCCAATCTCCCCCCGGGTCTGTGATCGGCCCCATGGCTGAGCCCCACCAAGTGCTCCGGGGACGCCTGGGCAGGTGGGGGTGCGGCACCGGGGGCATCTGAATTTCCGAGCGGAGAGCGACCTGGAGTCCCTCCGGAGTTCAAGCCCGGCTGAACTGCTGTCCTCAGTGGGGCGACCCTGGCCCCACCCCCTCAATGCCAGGAGCCCCCCAGCTGTGACAACCACATGTCCCCAGATACCGTCCAGTGTCCCCTGGGCCAGAGCTGCCTTTAGTTGGAAAATGCTGGCCTGGACCAGGAACTGGGCTCCTCCGGGGAGGCTGAGTTGACCCACGGTGGGGGGGCTAAGCCTGCACTTGCCTCTGTGGCCCCCACCCTGCCTCGGGGATTGGGAGCCTCGGCCCCTGCATCAGCCAGGTCGGCGTGGGACCAGCCCAGACAGAGGGGCTCATCCCCCCTTCTGCCTCCGACACTCCTGCCCATCCCACGGGGGTTGGCGTGGACGTCCCCTCTCCAGAGACCTCCCTGGACCCCCGGCTGCAGAGTCTGTCTTTCCGGCCCTTCATCGCCAGGTCGCCAGCACATCTCCCAGGTCGGGTAATGATGACCGACCATCCGCAGCGCGTGACAGCCGTTGGGTAAGGACTCGCTGACTCGCCTGGTCGTTCACCTCTTTCCCTGCCCAGCTCCTGCCTGTTCACCCCGACGCCTGGTCCCCAAGGCGGAGCACCCCCCTCCTCCGACTGCAGACCGCAGCCCCCAACCTCACTTTCCTTCCTTCCGGACATGTTTTTATTTTTTTTTTAATTTTTTTTTTTTCCTTTTCAACGTTTTTATTTATATTTGGGACAGAGAGAGACAGAGCATGAACGGGGGAGGGGCAGAGAGAGAGGGAGACACAGAATCGGAAACAGGCTCCAGGCTCTGAGCCATCAGCCCAGGGCCCGACGTGGGGCTCGAACTCACGGACCGCGAGATCGTGACCTGGCTGAAGTCGGACGCTTAACCGACTGCGCCACCCAGGCGCCCCCCGGACATGTTTTTAAATGGAGTTTTCAGTTGGAATAATTTGGGATTTACAGAAAACTGGCAGAGACAGAAGAGAGAGCTCCGTCCGCCCTCCAACCAGCACCCCTCGTGGGAGCACCCTTCCTCCCAGGGCGCGTCTGTCACAGTGATGTGGCCACGCCTGACAAGCGTGACCATCCTGTCTCTGTGGCGTCCTCAGCTCTGCCCCAGTCCCTCGGGTTTTCCTTGCTACCTTCTCAGCAAATCTGAGTGACTTTTCACTTAATAAAGTGTCATTTAGCATTTTTTATTATTGTTTCTAAGTCAATTTATAAAACTTAAATATCTTCTCGGTTTTAACTTTGAGTCCACTGACTTGATGAATAGAACGCGCACGAGGGGCGCCTGGGGGCTCAGCTGGCTGGGTGTCCGACTCTTGGTTTCGGCTCAGGTCATGACCCCAGGGTCGGGGGATCGAGGCCCACATCAGGCTCCTCGCTGAGTACAGAGCCTGCTTGGGATTCTCTCTTTCTCTCTCTCTCTCTCCCTCTGCCTCTCTCCCTCACTCACTCGCTCTCTCAAAAAATAAAAAGAAATAAGTAAATAAAAATAGAACCTGCAAGAAACAAAAACTCTTTGGAGTCCTCAGGACCCGGATTTAAGAACTTCTGTCCTAAAGCAGGGTCAGAAGACCAGGACCCTCCATGCAGTTCTGCACACAGAGTCTTTTTTTTTTTTTTTTTTTTTTTAGGTTTACTTATTTTTGAGAGAGAGAGAGAGACAGACAGAGACAGAGTGTGAGTGGGGGAGGGGCAGAGAGAGAGGGAGACACAGAATCTGAAGCAGGCTCCGGGCTCCGAGCCGTCAGCACAGAGCCCGACGCGGGGCTCGAACCCACGAACCGCGAGATCGTGACCTGAGCCTAAGTCGGACGCTCAACCGACTGAGCCACCCAGGTGCTCCTTGCTCACAAAGTCTTAATGGCATGTGGCCACATCAACCTGTTGTCTCTGGCAGCTTCCGTGCTGCAAGGGCAATGCTGAGTTGTTACAACGGAGACTTTCCAGCCTGCAAAGGTTAAAAATACTTAAGGCATAGCCCTCCCCAGAAAAAGGTGGCCACCCTCGGTCTAGATTACAGCAAGTCTGTACTGGTGCTTATACACAGCAGGTCCACGCCTTACCTGAGCGCAGGCCCTCGCAGATGCTGGAATATCGTCAAGGTACTCATCACATCTTTTTTTTTTTTCGTTTATTTATTTTTTTGGGGACAGAGAGAGACAGAGCATGAACGGGGGAGGGGCAGAGAGAGAGGGAGACACAGAATCGGAAACAGGCTCCAGGCTCCGAGCCATCAGCCCAGAGCCTGACGCGGGGCTCGAACTCACGGACCGCGAAATCGTGACCTGAGCCGAAGTCGGACGCTTAAACGACTGCGCCACCCAGGCGCCCCACATAACATCTTTTAAGGCAAATGCCACTGTGGAACATATTGACCCGTGAGCAGGAGCGAGGCGCCCACCCCCGCTGCCCCGCAGACCAACCCCTAACACACGACGCTCAGGGAGGGAACCAGACACGAGAGGCCACACGGGGTGTGAGTCCACGTGTGTGAAAGGTCCAGAACAGACTCATCCACGGACAGAAGGGGGTTCGTGGGGGTTGGGGGTGATAGTTGATGGGGATGGGGTTGCTTTTTGGACTGATGGAATTAAATAATGCAATGGTTGCACAAGCATGTAAATGTACTAAAACACGCTGAACTGTACGCTTTAAAAGGGTGAACCGTGTGGTGAGTGGATCACATCTCAACAAAGCTGTTATCAAAACATTTTTTTAACCCATAGAATTAAGAAAACAGCCAATAGGCCTGCACTTTGGCCCCCGCTGCCCTGTGTCCCCCTCCACGCACCAGGTCTGGCCCCCGCTGCCCTCCCCCACTGCTATCCACACCACAGACACACTTTCGGCCCCCACCCAGCCCAGAGCAGGGTCCACCCCAAGGGGACACTCAGCCATGAGAACAACAGGACACAGAAAAGGGAAAAAAGTCAAAACCGCTCTCTGTCCAAGCAAATTAGGAAGATCTCGGGCAAGAATGCAACATTTCCAAGCCGTGAAGCGCAAAAGAGAAGATTTCCAGGAACATCCCAGCTGTGGGAGGGCTCCCTGGGCCCCGGTGGCAGCCACCTTCCTCATGCCATCAGCACCCCTGGCTGGAAGCTGGAGCTGCACACAGAAGCAGCCCACGGGGCGGGAGTGCAGGCTGCGCTCGGGCTGTTCTGTGCCCCTAGGCCCACCCTCCCAGCTGGGTTTCCGCCTTCCTTTATAAAAGGGGTGAAGGATGGGGTGAAGGCTCCCCTGCCGGCAGAGGACCCCAAAGGTCGGAGCATAGCTCGGCTAAGTGACTTGCAAACAGAGGCCCATCTATGTGGCTTTGACCGGCTCTGGGGCCGCCTCCTGGGGCGACCCAGCCCCCCTTCCCTCGGGCACAGCCTCCCTTACTGAGGACGGAGTCCAACCCCCTTCCCATGGTGCACTGAATAACGACCCCCCAGACTCATGCCCACGGGAGCCTCAGAAGGTGCCTGACACGAACCGAATTGTGTCCCCCAGGTTCCTATGGTGAAGCCCTAACCCCCAATGTGATCATGGTTGGAGATTGGGCCTTATAAGAGGTGATCAATTTAAACGAGGTTACAAGGGCGGCCCCGGTCTGCACAGAACGACGGCCCTGCGGGGACACGGCCAGAGGTCAGATCTGCACACCCAGGAGAGCGGCATCAGCAGGACCCAGCCCTGACCACAGCCTGGCCTCAGACCTCCCGCCTCTAGAACCGTGAGGACGGACACTTCACTGTTTAGCTGCCCCCTCGGTGGGACTTGTTTAGAGCAGCTGGAGCTCTGGGGACCTTATCTGAACATGGGCAAAGTCTCTGCAGGTGTGACTGGTTCGATTAACACGAGACCATGCGGGATCAGGGTGGGCCCCCACCTGGGGGGTCTGGTGTCCTTGTCGGAAGAGAGACACGCAGGGAGAGGCAGGCGCTGCGGGGACAGGCCGCGGGCCGCTGGGCCCCCAGGAACTGGAGGAGGGGGGAGGAACCATCCCCTGGAACCTCTGGAGGGAGCTTGGCCCCACCACACTGTGACCTCAGCCATATGGCCCCGGAACGTGGGAGAACGAAATTCTGCATTTAAAAAAAAAAATGTTTACTTTTGAAAGAGAGAGAGAGTAGGGGGGGGAGAGAGAATCCCAAGCGGGCTCCACCCGGGAATGATACCAAGAGTCAGATGCTCAACCGAAATGCTCCCAAAATTCTGTGGTTTTAAGCCCCCTGGTTTGTGGTCTTTTGTCACAGTGGCCCCAGGACACTGGCACACGCCTCACTGGTCTCCCCCCAACCCCACACCGACTGCATAGGAGGAGCCAGCTCAACCCACCGCGTCTTCAAGAAACCACTCGGAGTATCTGTGCGTGGCCTTCACCCACCCTTGGCCGCGGAAGCACCCCCACTCCCCTAGGTGGCTGCCGCCTGGTGCCTTTTCCGGATTGCTTTTCAAAAACATTTTGTTGTAATTTTGATGGGCTGTATCAGTCCCCTCTGGCTGCCATCGCAGAACGCCACAGACAAGGTGCCTTAAGCCACAGGCCTCACTTCTCACTTCAGGAGCCTGGAAGTATGAGATCACGGCTCGGGGCAGGGTCCCTGGTAAGGGTGCGCTTCCTCGCGGGGAGACTCCTTGCTGTGGCCCACAGCGGGGCCCCACCCTCAGGACCTCACCCGACAGCATCACCTCCCCCCCACCCCCCTGCTCAGGGCATCCACGTACGAATTCGGGGGATGCAAACACTGGGTCCCTGACGTGGGGGTACGTTATCATCATCAAACGCCCACTACGCGCAGGCCAGGACCCGGGCCGGCGCGGGTGGGCAGGTCCCCTGTGGCTCCACCCCCTGGCAGGTGAGCTGACCTGGTGCCCTGCGCACACGGGCCTGTGGGCCTGGCACTCCCCTGCCCCACTTTGTGCTTTGCAAGGGTGCGCCTCCCCCTGCCGAAACTCAGCCGGCAACTCTGCCTGGAAGGAGACGGAGCGTGTCCCGGAGAGACCCCGACGCCGGCCATGGTGGTCGCTTCCAGGCAGGGTGGCCGAGAGCACAAGGGGAGGGGGACGCCATTCTCCTCCTGTGTCATTTGCACCTTGGGAATTTTTATTCCAGGGCACGCTTATTTGTGCAAAAAGCCTGTATTTCCTCCGAGGGCCGTGCGGGTCCAAGTGGGGGCGGGTGAGGGAGAAGTCACATCTTGGATTTCGCAGCTCAGAAGGGGCTCCCCTGTGTCCTGGGGGGCAGACCCGTGTCCTGGGGTGAGGTGTCAAACCAAAAACGGAAAGGTATTTTATCCCCAAAAGAATTCCAAGCAGGGACTCAAACAGGTAGTTTCACCCCCACGTTCATAGCAGCGCGATTGACAGCAGCCACGAAAAGGGTGGAGACAACCCGTGTCCATCCGCGGATGAAGGACAAACGCGGTGTGTCCATCCACATGCCGAAGTAGGATCCAGTCTCAGGAAGGAAGGACGTCCTGCCTCCTGCCACCGCGTGGATGGGCCCGGAGGTCACTGTGCGCCGTGACAGGAGCCAGACACAGAAGGACACGTCCCGCGTGACCCCACGCACAGGGGGTCCCCAGAGGAGTCCCGTCCACAGAGCCAGAGCATAGACGGTGGGAGCCAGGGGTGGGGCAGGGGCGGGGAGTCCCTGCTTCATGGGGACAGGGTCTCGGTCTGGGGAATGGAAAGTTCTGGAGACGGATGGCGGGATGGCGGGGACGGCTGCACGACAGTGTGAGTGTGCCTGATGCCGCTGAGCTGTGCACTTAGACGTGGTTAGGATCATGAATTTTTTGTAAAGTTTGCTCCTTTATTTTGAGAGAGAGAGAGAGAGAGAGAGAGAGAGAGAGAGAGAGAGAGGGAGGGAGTGCTTCAAGTGCTCATGAGGCCGTCTCTGTCCCCAGTTTGTCGTGTGTGGCACAATGTGGCCTGTGCACAAACGTGGCAGCCCTGGTGGCCTCGTGGTGCAGGTGACTGTCCCCAGCCGCCCCCTCTGCTGGGCTCCCTCCAGGAGCAAGCCGGTCTTCGGGGAAGCGTGCACAGACCAGCTCTGGCAACCTTCCCTGGTAGGTGCCAGGAAGGGGGTGCAGGTGGCGGGCAAGGAACCGCAGTCCCTCCCCTCCCAGCGTCCCAGGTATTCACCTGGAATGCAGAGGCCCGCCCCGAGGACAGGAAAACAAGGCCAGCTCGGGACACACAGCTGCCGCCTGCGGCCGTCCTTCCTGGGGGATGCGGGCCGGGCCCGCGGAAGGGGGACTCCATTCGCCGCTTTCCCAGGGGCGTGGGCTCCCGGCCAGGGGCACGTTCTGTCCCCATGGTTCTGACACTTCCTTCTCGCCCGGCCAGAGGGAAGGGCGCTGGGACAAGAGCAGGGGTCCAGGGCTCACCGCCAACCTGCCGAAGGGCGAAGGGCGGGGGGCCTCTCACGCGGCCCCGGCGTTTCCACGGATACCGGAGAAGCTGGAGGGAGGAGGGAGGCAGGGCCCAAAGACGCAGGGCTCTGGGGAGTGACCCCCAATGACCGCAGGCGGAAGGGACTCACTGCCCGTGCACCCAGGCCTGGGGAGCTGCGCCCTCACGGACTCCCTGCGACAACCCGGGGCGTCAGGGTGGAAGCCGGTTTCACCGAAGGACAGGTGAGGGCTGAGCTCCCCGGGCCTGGCTCCGAGGCCCACTCCCAGCCCCAAGCTGGCCTGGCCAGCAGCACCGTGGAAACAGCCCTAAAGCCCCCGGGGACCTCTGCCCGCCATCGCTGGGGTGACTGGGCACCCTCACCTCTGCACCTCAATTTCCTAATCTGGAAAACATGGTCAGTCCGTCGTTGCCATGGGTGGGCCTGGAATCCTCTGCCCTTGGCCTCCCTGCTCCCTCTCCCTCAGCCTGTGCCATAGGTCCTGGCAGCGGCCTCAGCTCCCGTGCCCCTGGAGGATCCCCCTGCATCCAGTCCGCTCCAGGGCCTTATCAACCTCAACTCGGACCTCACTTCCTCCAGGAAGGCCTCCTTGAATACCTGCTCTCACTCCGAGGCAGTATTGTCAGCCATCAGCTCTCTCACCTGGGGTCTCACCCAGGGCAGTCCTGCCCCAGGGGACACCAAGTGAGGCAGGGACATCTGTAGCTCCCACGACTGGGGGACCTCCTGGCGTCGAGTGGACGGGGCCCTGGATGCTGCTACCCCACTCCCCAGTGCCCCGCTGGCTCCACCCCATGGCACCGGGACACAGAAGGGACACAGAGGGCCTGGTTAACGGTTTGCCAGGTATGACCCCAGCCAGAGTCCCCACTGCTGTCTGTCTTCCCGCGTAGTCTGTGTGCCTATCCTCACACCTGCACCCCCGGCCCCTGTCAAGGACACACACCGGGAGCACTGCCAGACCTGGCCCTCTGTCCCTCCGGCCGCCGCTGGCTTGGCGGGCCTGCCTCCCGAGGGCAAGAGGGCGCCTGGCTCCCGCCCCGAGAGCCTGCCTCCCGCAGGAGCAGAGCTCGGCTCAGCGGGAACATTCGTCGGGGAGCCAGGGAACGGCATGTCACATTCCGGGAGGCTAATGAGTTCAGACCTCAGCTCCGGCGATGACTCCGCCAAGGAAGCTGCACGTGATCATTACTCGTCCCGGGTTCTGCTCACTGTCCCTGACGTGTCACTGGTCCCGCTCGTAGGCTCGCCTCTCTGTGCGGGAGGTCAGGCGAGGACTGTCCCAGGGCCGCCTTTCCCCCTTCGTTCACCCACTCGCTGAACCCCCGCGAGGGGTCGGACGAAACCCCCGACCTGCAGGTTTCACGACCGGGCCCGGAGGACAGACGCGGCTCGTCTGAATGTCACAGAACACTTAAGGTACTTGGCCCCTCTGCCACGATCTTCTCATCCACGAAATGGGGACAACTGGGCCCTCAACTCAGGTCTCACGGGCCCGAAATCAAGGGACTGGCCGGGCTGAGCTCTCATCTGGAACTCGGGACCCCCGGCCAGCTCATGTGAGCGGCTGGCAGAATCCACTCCCCTGTGGGACTCAGGTCCCCGTTCTCTTACTGGCTGTCGGACGGCGTTTGCTCTGAGTGTTCCTGACGTGGCCGCTTGCTTTCTCCAAGGCCAGCACATTGCTACTGCCGCTGCTCTGCTCTCTCTGTCTGTCTCCGTCTCTCTCATTTTGGCAAAACCCCAACAAACACATGCCTCCACGTCACCCGTCGTCATGCGTCCAGGTCATTAGTGGCAAGGGGATTCCTATCAGTGTGCAGTGGGCGCCTTTAGCCTTTTTCATCCCATCGAGGCAGAGACACCTGTGTCTGTTTCCCGGGCCTCCGCCCGCCGGCCCGACACACGCCAGCGACCAGAGCTCTCTCCACCTGACGGACGTGTAACAGTCCCGCATGCGCCTACGCGAGGCAAAGCCAAATCTGCGCATGTGCTGAATGGCTGGGAACCGCACACGCAGGGTCCCCACGCCAATTTCCCGGTTTAGCACCACAGTGACGAGAGATGCTGCCCCTGGGGGAAGCGGGACGGAGGGGGTACGGGATCGGGCCTCAGGAGTGACTGTGACTTCCAACGGATCTGTAATTATTTCAAAATACAAGTGTTTTAACAATTAGGTGAAGCGATGGCACCCGGGCGGCTCAGCCGGTTAGGCGTCCGACTCCTGGTTTCCGCTCAGGTCACGACCTCACGGTGCTGTGGGTTCGAGCCCCGCGTCGGGCTCTGTGTTGACCGCATGGAGCCTGCTTGGGATTCTCAATCTCTCTCTGTCCCTGTCTCTGTCTCTCTGTCTCTCTCCAAATTAAAAAAATAAAAACCAAGCGAAGCTGTGAGTACATTCGGGTGTAACTGGGACAAGACGGGCCGTGCATTCCGCAAACGTGCCCTTTCTCCCCCAGTCCTGACCCCCCCAGTCCCGGTGATGCTGCCAGCACAGAGGGGGCGGACGAGGCATCACCTGCTCGGCCCTGGTCGAGGCTTTGGGCCGGCTGTCTTGAAGGAGTACACTCCCTTCTTTCCCTTTGTGGCCGACAGGATTCTAAGAGCCCCAAATCCCTGCTCCCTGGTGAACACGCTGTGTAGACCAACCTTCAGTGTGGACAGGACCCGGGAACATGGTAAGATACTATTTCCTGCTGAGGCTATTTGGGTGTTTTGTTTGTTTCTTTCTTTGTTTGTTTTTAGAGAGAGACAGAAGGAGCACACACATGCACAAGCAGGGAAGAGGCAGAGAGAGAGAGAGCGAGAGCGATAGCGAGAGAGTCTCAAGCAGGCTCCATGTGGCACGGAGCCCGACACAGGGACCGAGCCCATAACACTGGAATCACGACCTGAGCCAAATCGAGAGTCGGATACTTAACCGACTGAGCCACCCAGGCGCCCCATGCTTAGGCTATTTTGTATGGAAGAAGGGGTTTGAGTGACGTAATTAAGCCCCCAGATCGGTTGACTTTGAGTTAATAAAAAAAAGGGAACACGCGTGGGTGGGCCTGGCCTAATCAGGTGAACCCTTCAACGGGTCAGAGACCTTCTGGAAGTAAGAGACTGGAAGCAGGAGGGGGCCAGTGGAGGAGACCATGTGGCCCCTGAGAGCCTAGGGTGACCCGTTGCTGGCCGCTAGCAAGACAGCAGGGATTGCAGTCTGATGACAAAGAAGCTGAACCCTGACGACAGACCGAGTGAACCTGGAGGCAGGTCCTTTCTCAGTGAAGCCTCAATGACACCTCAAGGCTGGCCAAGCCCGGTGAGGCCCTGGGCACAGATCCCAGCCACGCAGTCCACACCGCTGCCCTGCAGACCCAGGAGCGGATAAGCCGCGTGGAGCTCGCTGTGTGTGGTGATGTTACGCAGCCCCGGCTAGCTAACACACTCTAGGTGACGGCTCTCCCATCACTTCCACGTTCGGTCACACACGACGGATGCTCCTTTCACTCGGAAACTCCAAGGCCGTGGGGAGCGGGGAGCCGGGAATCGTGCACGGAGCCCAAGACAGGTCTTTATTACAAAGCCCGGTACCAGCCCTCCAAAGGCCTCCCCTCCAGTTGCCATCACATGGGGGGCACCTGCGACAGTTAGAGAGCACCGTCTGTGGCAGTCTGTGGCAATGGAGGCAAGCACCCCGCCCCCCACCCCACACCTGCATCTCCCGCACCTGCTCAGGCCTCCGCCGCCGGGCTGATGTCGGCCCCGGAGTCCCTCTTGCTGCCTCCTGCTGCTGAGCACATCTCCAGGCCATCCCTTCCCCTCTGTCCTGCGTACCCCGACCCTGCCCTGGGGGCTTCCGCAGACAGATGTGAGCAGTGAGCCCAGCGGGGCCCAGGCGCACGGACGTTTGCTGACCGAATGATCGGGAGGGAAGGAAAATAAGGAACCGACAACCCACCGGCTCCAAGGGAATCAGGCCGAGAATGGGCCCTGGGAAGATGCGGGACCCCCGTGCCCACCCAGGGGAGGCCCTCGGCGGCTTCCACCCGGCTACCGGCTCCCCCGCCCCCACCTTCCTGTCCCACGTGACTGTCGCCCTGTGTGCTTTGAGTCAAGAGGCTGCACTTTGATGAGTAGCGAGCGGGGCGTGTGCGCACCATGCCCTGCCCCGAGGGAGGCCGACTGTGCCAGCGGTTGCCCAGCAACGCACACGTGCCCGCGATGCGTGGCCTCCGCTCCTGAGTTGCCACTGGGCTGCTCCGCTCCAGCAGCCCCACGGACGGGTCCCCTGCCCCGGTGATCTCCCACGTGAGACTCCCTGGGTCTGCGTTGCCAAATCAGTAAAATCCGACGGAAACCTGTGGTGTGCCTTGGCCCGCAGGGTCAGGAAGACGGCTTGGGTGGGACCCAGGCAGTGACGCACGTGGACAGTGAGGCAGCACCCTGACTCCCTGTGGGAGCTGAGAATCCTGCACGGCCGGGACCTCTCGCCTCGCCACGGCGGACACTGGGGCAGGTCACTGTCTGGGGGTGTCCTGGGCGCTGTGGCGGCGGAGCAGTATCCCTGGGCCCCCCCGCTCGATGCCAGGAGCTTCCCGGTCGTGACGGCCACAGACCTCCCAGGACGTGGGCCCCTGGGAGAGCCCCGGGGAGAGCCTGGGTTAGAGGGTCAAGCTCACGTCGGAGCCACCGCTGCTGCCTTGGGAAGGGCCCACGTCCTGTCTGCCGGATCGGAGCTGCGGGCTACAGGATGAGGGTCTCAGGCACCGCGGGCTGCGGCAGGGCCCCCTGGGCCCGCTTCACATGGCACCGCCTGACTATGCGTGCGCCGTGTACGTTTCTGCTGGAAAAACAGCGGCAGCCCGTGACCTTTTCGTGAGCAGAACGCTTTAAGATTTCGACTGTGGGTCTTGGCAGTTTGTGCAGGAGGACAGCTCGTCCGCAGAAAGAACTGATAATAACGTGCATTTCCACAAGCCTGGGAAGGACCTGAGGCGGGGAACCAGCCGGGGGTGGCGGGGGCAGTGGGCTCTGACTGGTAGGGCTGGGGCTGCGGTCTGATCCGCTCGAGGACCACTCCAGAGATAAAAGGCTCCGACGGTGCTCTCGGCAGGAATGTTCACCCCCTCCCGGGAGAACAAGCGGCAGTCAGGAAAACACACTCAGTCGTTTGAAGGTCACGGAGTGCTTCTGTGCTCTACGCAGCGAGCAAGAAGGCTGGAGAACGCCGGTCCTTGTCCGGGCGCTCTCCCCCTCCCTCCGCACCATGGGCATCACGGCCGGCCACTCTGTCGGGGCTGAGCAGAGACCCTGGCCCCTAGTCCCTCGATGCTACACCCCTAGTATGACAACCACAGGTGGCCCCGGACACGGCCCAGTGTCCCCTGGGGACAAGACGGCCCCCAATGAAGAATCAGAGATTTAACCTAACACGTGCAAAATATCATTTTCGCTGCGGCCCATTTCAGGTGCTCAGCGGCTGCCGGTATTCGTGCCGGTGGTTCATGCCTACCTACCATGCTGGAAACTGCAGCTCAAAGACAATGTCACATCCAAAGGAAAGCTAGCGCCACAGTGGCCTGGTGAGCCCAGGTGACACCCAGGGTGAAAGTCCAGAGCCCTCAGGGCACAGGGGGCCTGAGCCGCGGTCCCTGGCAGCGGCAGCCTGAAGGAATTGAAGGAACGCTGGGTGCCTCTTCAGGAGGCCTCGGCTGCGGTCTCAGCCCCCAGAGCTCCGAGGCTGTGGGAGGGCCAGCGGCTGGGAACCCGATAAGGACAGTGTGAGAGAGATCATTAAGATAGCATCCTCGTTCTGCCCCCAGGAGATCCTGGGCCACGTCTAGGGACATCTGTGGTCATTACACGGGGGGGCTCCTGGCATCGAGGGGGTGGGGCCAGAGATGCTGCTCAGCCCTCACAGAGCCCCGGACGCCCCCAGAGAGTGACCCGCCTGACCTTAGCGGTGCTGGGGCGGGGGGAAGCCCACAACGGGTCTCCAGTTCTTGCTAGCAGGTCAGCTCTGTGGAACCAAGGGTTTTCCCCATGTGGCCACTGCCGTTTCTCCATGGCCAGGCCCAGGCACACACTCGGAAATCCCTGCTAAGGGAAGGGCTACCCTGTGCCCCGGACGTAACCACCCCAGAGACCGCACTAGAAGGTGTGACACAGGCCAGATTCCACACCTGGGAGGCCCGAGGCAGCTTCTGAGGGTTTGTGCCCTTTAGGTGAGTCCCAAAGGAAGGGACTGTACCGGGCCAGAGGCACCAGCCACTGCTCCACATCATGGAGGGGGGAACATTCCAGAAGCCAGACTCGGTCCCTGAGGTGGGGGTTGCGGCAGCCAGGCTGCCCACCCCCAATCCTGTGCCTTTGCTTCTGTGCTATGGCCTCTGCTCTGGCCACTGGGCCATGCCCGGGTCGAGTGGGTTTCGGGGTGCAGGTGTGCCGGTACCCTGAGCCCCCAAGGTCACAGGCCAGTGCTTCCTTCTCCCTCCTTAACCCGGTGAAAGGGGCCAGCTGGGGCCTGGGTCCACGGAGGCTCTGGATCTGTAAGGGGAATGGGGGCGGGGGGACAGAGTGACCCTGGAACTCTCGGTGCTGGCATGTCCTGGAGAACAGGGACAGGGTAGTCACAGAGCTCCAACAAGGGTGGGGGAGAGCTGGAAATACCACACCTGCGCCCACAAAGGCTGGAGGCCCAACGGGGGCAGACCCCGTGGACCTTCTCTGCCCCCTTGTGGTCGCCAGCGGGAACTGCAGCATCCTGTGGGGCGGGCAGAGGGGGGACCCCTGAGCCCCAAGCCGCCAGAGCAAACACCCCAAACTCCCGGTCGTCCTTGAGCTCTGACATCTGTTGGAGGGCTGGTTCTGCCGTCAAGACAGGTGGCGGGGCCCCTGCTCGGCGACACCCCGGCTGCTCAGGTGGTAAACCCTGGCCAGGGTCTCGCGTGTCTGTGCACCTGCAGGTGAGCAGACTGTGTTCAACGAGTGAGTACCAAATTAGCACGTAACCAGGGAAAGCCCGGCAGCCCCCTGGAGGGGGCAGGCTCACCGTTGTGACAGAGAGCTCCCCGCGGGACCTGCCCACGGAGCACCTGCTCACCACACCACTCCACGCCCCTCTGCACGCTGCCCCGCGTCCCCCTGGGGCAGGGGGCAGGCTCACCAGTCTGTCTGCTTCAAAGATTTAAGCATAAAAGATGCAATCCGCACAAAGTGCAGGTTAATTGCTCTTTGTCATCTTGAAATTTGGGGGCACGCCAAAGACAACACATTCCCTACGAGAACGCCCACGGTGAGTAGAGGGAACAGCACGCTCCGAAAAACATTCGCGGCCTACGTGACGGACACCAGACGGCATCCAAACGGAGAAAGACAGGAAGTTCCGACACACATGTCAGAAGAGTTCAAACACGTCGATGAGACAGAGGCCCCGCTGGGAAGGTCAGTAAAGAGCACAGCCAGGCCGCGCACAGAACACACAGCTCAGGGGAGAAACTGAAGCCCGAATGACCCGGACTCGGCAGCCCTGAGGCGGCCTGGCTGCTCCCCGGGGACGGTGCGTTCCTGGAGGGCACTGGGGCTGTCGGACAGGCGACGAGGACACCCGGACTCTCTGTCTCTCTCTCACACGCACGGCAAGCACACACGTGAGCATTTACCCCAAACGACAACCAGCCAAGGGTGTATTAAGTTTGCACAGAGACAGTCATCCCGGAATATGAAAGAAAGAAAGAGAGAAAGAGAAAAGAAAAACAGGAAAACACCCCCCCAACCCACCCAGAGACTAATTAAATCAGTTATAAAATTATTTTAAAAGAAATGTGGCACAGGGGCGCCTGGGTGGCTCAGTCAGCTAAGCGTCCGACTCTTGGTTTCTTCTCAGGTCATGATCTCACGGTTCGTGGGTTTGAGCCCCGCGTCGGGCTCTGCGCTGACAGTGTGGAACCTGCTCGGGATTCTCTGTCTCCCTCTCTCTCTGCCCCTCCCCACTCCCACTGTCTCTGTATCTCTGAAATAAATAAATAAGCTTTCAAAGAAAAAAAAGAAACGTGTTACAATTCGCCTAGAATATGGGATGCTAAGCCAGCGTCTGGAAAGATGACGGAAACACAGGTTTCCTGTCGAGGAAAGACGCCCCTCAAGCAGAACCAGCACGTTACAGAGTAAATCCTTTGGCTCTAAAATCACGCGTGTGGATGTAACTCCCGGAGATCCGGGCAGAACGCGCCCCAAGACAACAGCACGGCCGGCGCTGGGCAGGGCCTTTAGGAAACTCTGCGGCCCCTTTGTGTGCGTTTACACTTCTTCTTCTTTTTTTTTTTTAACGTTTATTTATTTTTGAGACAGAGAGAGACAGAGCATGAATGGGGGCGGGGCAGAGAGAGAGGGAGACACAGAATGGGAAGCAGGCTCCAGGCTCTGAGCCATCAGCCCAGAGCCCGACGCAGGGCTCGAACTCACGGACCGCGAGATCGTGACCTGAGCTGAAGTCGGACGCTTAACCGGCTGAGCCACCCAGGCGCCCCTACACTTCTTTAACAGGACAGCGGTCTGCCTCCAGCTGGCCAGCTGCCCTGTGAGCCGGCCTTCACACGGGAAATCTGTGTGGGTCCCACCGGGCGCCCACACGTCACGCCCACCCCAGGGCTCCTGTTTCGGCTCTTGGTCTCTGTCCTCTCTCCTGAGCTGAGCCCATGACCACTGCGAGCTTACTGAGGGGCACCTCACAGGCCAGAAAGCTCACCGGGTGGAAACATGGTTGGAGGAGTCGGCAGCGAGGGTGCCAGGGCGTGAAATCACCCCCCACACAGTCTTCCTGGCACACATCCACAGAGTCCCCGTTCCCTCCCCAGCCCCTGGCGGCCACCAAGCACCTTCCCGTCCCTGCAGACCAGCCTTTGCTAGAAACTTCCCCGAGACGGACCCACAGCACGTGCGTCTTCTGGGGTTGCCTCCTTCTGACGTTTTTTCTTTTAGACTCAGGTGCAGACACACAGCTTGGGAATATCCAACATCACAGAGACATCCGATCTCCCTCAAATTTACCGATAAATCAAACACAACCCGAATCAAAATTCCCTCGGCATTTCGGTTGGAAGCCAGAGGTTGACTCTAAGTGAAGATCACAGATCACACGAAAGAGAAAACCGCTGGAGGGTGGTGGAGACCTCCGCGGGCAGGTGCAAGGGGAGACACGTGGGGCTACCGCAGGCCGAGCCGCCTTGCCCAGCTCACCTTCACGCCGTCCCTCCTCCCACACGACAGAAGCCACCCAACACCCTCTGGAAATGAGACCAGATGGACAGACGGCCGAAGTCAAGAGAGCAGGATCTCAGCCTTGTTTGTCTCTACGGCTACCTTGGTAAAAAGAGCGCCTCTGAGGCCACGTAGTGCCTCCCAGCCGCCAGGACGGGCGCCAGCTTTGAGATAACGTCTGTCACATCCAGTGACTCAGCTCTGGTCCTGCCAGTGGCCACCCTGCACGCCCCGCTGAAGCCTTTTGGGTGAGGCGCCCGCCTCCACAGCAAGCCACCACCCCCCCTCAGCCCGGCCCAGAATGGCCAGCCATTCAACGTCCCCTTGAACTCTGACGGTCGAGTAGGAGACACATCACGGCACTGACCTGTGCACGAGGCTTAGCTGTCCTCAGCGCCGAGGCTCAGGAACCCGATGTCCGCTCCCTGGAAGAAAAACGGAACAGTTCAGTGGAGCACCATTTGGCCAGAAACACGTGTTCGGCAGCGGCAGTGAGGAAGGGTCTGGAGCTCACGGTCAGAGCGTCATGAAGGCCTGCCTTCGGCTGCTCCCCCAGACTCAGGACCTCCCGGTGCAGAAGTGGAACTTGACGTACTTTACCAGAAAGGTCTGTTAGAAATTTGCAAGGTCGTCCCTACTAAATTCTCCAAATGCTCCCAAACTAAACAGGAAAGGATTGGATGCTCACGTGACCTTTCATGCCTTATCAGGATGTTCTCCTACATGACTTGACTCTCAGAGTCCCCTGTGAGGAAAAGGTGGAAACTGAGTCAACCCCCTGCCCCAGGGCACCCACCAGGTCACCGGGGTCTGCCTGCCGAGATGTGAGGACCAAATGCAAGGTGGGATCCAGGATGGGGTCCCGGGGCAGGACAAGGACCACAGGGGCAAACTGGTGAAATCTGAATAAAGAGTGGGGCTGAGGGGCACCTGGGTGGCTCAGTCGGTTGGGCGTCCGACTTCAGCTCAGGTCACGATCTCGCGGTCCGTGAGTTCAAGCCCCGCATCGGGCTCTGGGCTGATGGCTCGGAGCCTGGAGCCTGCTTCCGATTCTGTGTCTCCCTCTCTCTCTGCCCCTCCCCCGTTCATGCTCTGTCTCTCTCTGTCCCAAAAATAAATAAATGTTAAAAAAAAAAAAAAAAGAGTGGGGCTGGGTTCATGGACGTGCACGGTCGTCACAAATGCACTGTGGTTCTGGGAGGTACGGCCACAGGGAAGGCTGAGTGAAGGGCAGACAGGAAGCCTATCTTTTAATCAAATTTTTCTTCATTTTTATTTTAGAGAGAGAGAGAGTGGGAAAGAGGAACAGAGACAGAGAGAGAGAGAGAATCCCTAGCAGGCTCTATGCTCCCCACAGCTTGATCCCACCGTCCTGGGATCATGATCTGAACTGAAATCAAGAACACATTCAACTGACTGACAGCCACTCAGGTGCCCCAGACAGGAACTCTGTTTGAAATTCTCCTGAAAATCTAAAATTATTTTAAAATTGAAAACTTATTTTTAAAAAACCCAAAAACTCAAAAGATGCCAGCTCCCTTTTCTCAGAGTTCAGGGCCATTGTGTTGTCAACCTGGGGCCAGGATGGAGAAGCGAAGTCCCCACCATCACCTGCAGGTGGCGCCGCTGCCTCAGTAACGCCCCAGACGCGGCTGGGGAGCTGCTGGAGCGCCCCGCAGAGGCCAGAGGGCGCCTCGCTGCTGGGGGCGGCGGGTGGTGAGAAACAAGGGCCCGTCCAATATGCGCCCCCTACCCGCCCTGGAGAACTCCCTTCACTCACTTCAGCCTTGTAGGGGACGTCCGCACATACGATCATTCAAGTTTTTATTTCTGACTCAATTAAAGACTCACGAGAAGGTGCAAAAACCGTGCACAGGGGTCCTGGGCACCTTGCACCCAGCTCCAACTGTGCTGGCTCCCTGCACAACCAGGGGCCGTTGTCCAAACCAGGAAACTGACCCATCACTAGGCATTGTTTTCTAAGGCCTTCTTACCGAGACACGGTCCTCAGGCCACACAGTTAATTCACACACAACACACAGTTCGGGGCTTTTTACTATTTTCACACTTGTGCAACCATCGCCACAAACAATTTTAGGACTTTTTCATCACCCCTGAAGGAAGCCCCATCCCCATCAGCCATCACCCCTCCCCAGCACCCCCGGCCCCCACGAGCCCCCTCCCTGTCCCTGGATGAGCCTGTTCTGGGCGTTTCACACACGTGGACTCACACCCCGTGTGGCCTCTCGTGTCTGGTTCCCTCCCTGAGCGTCGTGTGTTCAGGATCCGTCCGCAGGGCGGCGGGGGTGGGCGCCTCGCTGCTGTTCACGGCCAATCATGTGCCCGTGCGTGGACGGACACACTGCGTGTACCCCTTTGCTGCTGATGGGCACTTGGGTGTTTCCACCTCCTGGTTGCTGCTGCTATGAATCGTGCTGCTGTGGACATGGGGTCACGACTCCCTTTAAAGATGGTTTCTCACCTCTGCCTTCACACGTGCCAACCGCAAATCTCCCCGTCCCTAGCCCTTCAACACCAGCCGCTGGCTGTCCTCCAGCCCTGGGACCTGAACTTGAGCACTGAGGCGACCCCCGCAGACAACCAGACCAGCTCGTCTGCGGCCCACGAGACAGGCTGTGAGTGGCACCAGCTGGCGCCTGCCCGTCCCCGTGACCTTCACCCAGGCAAAAATGCTGGGCTTTCACTTTCCCCATCAGGGGGACCCACAGGCCATCCTGAAGGACCAGCCGTGGGATGAAGAGGTGGCACCCTGGTACCCCGGGGCCTGCCGACCCCACACGGACCCGCCGGAGGCACTGCCGGGAAGCACAGTCACAGACACCAACAAAGGAAACGCTGGTGGGAAGGGCCACGTGCCGAGGGGGCCGTAAACCACGCTGGAAACAGACACCATTCGTGACTGCGGCCACTGGGGTGCCTGCATGGGAAGGACTCTCACCTACATTTATCCTGGGCCACAGTTCTTACAACCTGGGACCCCCATCTTGTCCACGTGCTTCCTTTTTCTCTTCATTTCCTTTAAATTGAGATGTGATCCACCCATCATAAAAGCCACCCTTTGGGGGTGTCCAATTCAGCGGCTTTTAGGATATCTGCGAGGTTGTACGAACGCTGGGCTAATTGCAGGACGTGGTCGTTACCCCCTGAAGAGACCCCGCGCCCGCCAGCATTGCTAGGATCGTGTGTCCTGGGAGAAGGGAGACCCCGGAGTGCCTGGGCCGCGGTTTACCGCAGGCCGCGCACTCGGCATGTGCTCAGTAACCACTGGGGTTTCCTGTCCCGGTTGGTGCTACGGGAAAGCCTGCGGAGCCCAGAGGACCCAGGGGAGACCAGGCCGCCCCCGCAGAGCTGCTCCCTGTGGGCCGGTTCCAGCCTGAACCTCGCCTGTGAAACGGAACGGGCAGGAACCCCGCTGCACACCTACGGGACGGGCCCAGGGGCTCAGGGAGACCCTGTTCTCAGCCGCTGCTGGCAGCTGCGTTATTTATCAACGTGATAAAGGAAGACAAAACCCGCGGATCGCAAACCAAAGGCGCGCTGGGTCTTCCGCCATTAATTTCCCAGTGGGGTGGTTTCTATTTCCCTCGTAATTCTGGAGGGGCTCCACAGATCTGCAGCCTAGTATCTCCGCACGGTGAGCTGGAACATGGGCAAGGGGACCCTTAGCTCCCACACCTGGAGACCCCAAACTACCAGAAACAGGGCCGTGAAACTACGCGTTAGGGAAGACGACAGGTCGACTTCTACTTGAGAGTCTGTGCCCAGCGGGACACACTAGCTCGGGAGCTGCTGCCATGTCCAAGCGCCCCATGTCCTCCTGGGAAGCAAACCCCTTTTCGGGCAGGACCCTGTTACCGACCTCCTGGGCCGGGGGAGGGGCGAGGCAAAGACTGAACCCGAATGTCAACGAGGACTTTGGTCAACGGTCACGTATTAATATTGGCCCATCGACTGCAACAAATGTGCCCCACTACGGCAAGATGGTGACAACGGGGGAAATGTGGAGGGGGCAGGGGGTACGTGGGAGCTCTATTTTCTGCATTTTTCCATCACCTAACACTACTCTAAAAAGCAGTCTATTAAGAGAAGATCTTGAAGAGACAAATTAGGAGAATTCTGAATTTAGAAAGGAGGAGGGAGGAGGGAGGAGGGAGGGGGAAGGGGGAGGGGGGGAAGGGGAGAGGGGAGAGGGAGCCTGTCTTAGACCAGATGATCGCAAAGTGCTCACATTCACCAGTGATTGCTTCAACGAGCTGTTATGAACCAGACCCACAGAGAAGCTGGGTCAGTCTTGGCCAAATGCATTGCCTACTTCCCGCCCCCCCCCCGCCCCGGAAGCCTCTGCAAGTAATGTAACAATATGATACCGCAAGGATCAGACTCTCCTGACTGCTCAGGCCGGGGGGAAAAACCTACACCAGAGCCATCCTCCCCGCCGCCCCCCCCCCCACCCCGGCCCCAGCCCAGGGACCACAGCAGCCCCATGAGTGGATCAGACAAGAGCCCTAATACAATCAGTCCCAAACCGCCTCTCTCAGATTACTCCCAGATCCCATTTGGCCAACGGAAAGCATATTGTGGCCGAGGATAAGCGGATTTCTGCAAGACGGCACCGAGCGGCACACTACCCCTTCGCTGTCCGTGGTCCCCACGGGGCTCGGAGCGGCTCGCTGTGACACGGCAGCGGAGACCTGAGACTCCTGCCCTCAGCACTGACTGGCCTGACGTCTCCACCTACACCTCTGGCAGCCGTTACCTTTTTCTAATGGTGAGCACTGAACCGCACTGGAGTTTCACTGGAGTTTTCGTTTTCTTGGCTTCCCAATGTCTATCGACCTGATAATCTGGGGAGACACAAGAGCCCAACGGGGCCCAGGAGATTCAGCAGAACAACAGGGGTGAGAAAAGGAAGCCTTCGGAATTTCGCGAATTACCACAGCGTAAATGCCAGCGCCTCCTTTCTGAAACGGAAGGAAGCCCCTGCCTGTATCCCCTTCCCTGCGAAGCAGGTCTCTCCCTCCACCCCCAGCACCCTGACTGTCTGTGGGGGCCATCTTGGGCGTTGTGGGGCATTGAGCATCACCCCTCAACCCCACCCATGCGATGCCAAGGGCACCCCAGTCGCGATGACCACAAACATTCCCCCCCCTCCAGCGGGGACCCAGCACTCGGCAACAGGCAGATCTTCCCTGCCTGGGCCACAGTTCGCGTCTCCGTCTCCGGGAATGGAGAGGGTGGGACCGTGGCGTTGGAGCCCCCTAGCTCCCCACACTGATGCCCACCCCACGCGGGCAGCAGGAGTGCGGGCCTCCAGGGAGGCTCCAGATAGCAATGCAGCCGCTGTCCTTCATGCACTCGTTGCCACAATCACCCCAGCCTTCCCCCGTCACCACAGCAACCATCTAAATATGTCACCCTGACTGATTCTGATTGCAAATGAAGTTGGGGGAGGAGGAGCCTGGGGGAAGGCACCGGTGGGGAGGCATGGGGGGGCGGGGGAGGGACAGGAGGTGAGGCGGCTGGTGGAGGGCTCTGCCAGGACTGGCCCAGATCAGGCGCCATCACACCCCTGATCAGACGGGACACGAGGGCACCGCTCGCTTGACCCCAGGGTTAAAGGTCTCCGGTTGCCGAGCACAAGAAGGCAGCTAGAGTGCCGCCGCCCTTTGATCCCAGGTCCGTGGTGCCCTGGAGGTCCTCCAGACCCTCCTCCACTTAACCCAGACTGGGGGGGATGGGGGCGTCACCTGCTCCATACCATCTGACCAGGACCGCCGCGGTTTCTTCTGCTGTCACACGTGGTCAGGGACCTGACTCGACTGTTTTCCAAATTATCATCACAGGGTCTCCCCCCACCAACCTCGCACTGCAGACATTGGGCTAGGTGGTTCTCTGCAGGGCATCCCGGGCGCCGTGGTGGCTGAGCAGCGTCCCTGGCCCCCGTCCCCATCGATGCCAGGAGCCCCCCAGTCATGAGGATCACAGACATCCCCAGACACTGCCCCTTGTCCCAGGGGGCAGGGCCGCTTCCCTGTAGGAGGCAGCGGTCATCAAACCCACACCGCCTGGAACTGTAGTATATGGGGGGACAGGCAACTGATTTAGGAGACGACCAATTTCCAACAGAAAAAAAAAAGAAAGAAAACAAAATGTGTAAAAACAGATTTCTTTTTCCACTCGAAATTAAACTAACTACACCGAGTCCCATGGAAGGGGGGTGGTGGGGACATATATCCTTATATCTGAGAGGCAGCATTGCCAAACACTGTCTGTCCTGACTTCACGGCTTAGGGACTCTTCTGTGCCTCAGTTTCTGAATCTGTAGCACAGAGATGATGGGAGCACCTACCCCGTGAGTGTTTTTCAGATTAAATAGCTGAACATATATATAAGCTGCTTATATCAGCGCCTGACACTGTTAATAGTATACAACTGCTTTAGGGGCGCCTGGGCGTCTCAGTCGGTTAAGCATCTGACTCTTGATTTCGGCTCAGGTCGTGATCTCACAGTTTGTGGGTTCGAGCCTCACATCAGGCTCCACAATGACAGCGCAGAGCCTGCTTGGGGTTCTCTCTCTCCCTCTCTCAAAATAAATAAACGTTAAAAAAAAAAAAGAACTTCCTTATTATATGATACGTATCGCAGAGTAAGTTACATGCCACAACTTCTTCATTACTCAGGACTCGTGTGATCTGCTTTGTTGACAAGACCAGGGTCCAGCAAAGTGTTCCCGGGAAGGGCCAGACAGTCACTATTTTTGGCTTTGTGGGTCAGGTGGTCTCTGTCACTACTACTCGCTCGACGTGGCTGCGGGAGACAAACAGGTGCGGTCACGTGCCAATAAAACTTTATTTACAGGGGCACCGGGTGGGCTCTGTCGGTAACGTGTGTGACTTTGGCTCAGGTCATGCTCTCACCATTCAAGAGTTTGAGCCCCATGTCAGGGCTCTGTGCGACAGTTCAGAGACTGCTTTGGATTCTGTGTCTCCCTCACTCTCTGCCCCTCCCCCACTCACACTCCGTGTGCGTGTGTGTGTGCGTGTGTGTGTGTGTCTCAAAGATAAATAAACATTACAAAAAAAAAAACAAAACCCTTCATTTACAAAAGCAGGAGGCCTGGATTCAGCCGATAGGCTGTAGTTTGTGACTCCCGGAACAGAAGTCAGTCTATTAAAACACAGCACTAGGGGCGCCTAGGTGGCTCTCTCCGTTAAACATCCAACTCTGGCTCAGGTCATGATCTTAAGGTGAGTTCGAGCCCCGTGTTGGGCTCTGTGCTGACAGCTCAGAGCCTGGAGCCTGCTTCGGATTCTGTGTCTCCCTCTCTCTTTACCCCTACCCCCCTCACACTCTGTCTCTCTCTCTCTCTCTCAAAAATAAATAAACATTAAAAACAGGGTTGTTGTTGTTTTTTTTTTTTTAACATGGCACTATTTTAGCCACAAATTCTCATATCCAGGCGCCACCACAGAGAGACCATGGCCATCTCATCCTGAAGCTAGACCCTGGGTCACATGGAAAAGCTCCACGCTGCCCCTGACTGTCACCCAGCAAAATTACCTCCAACCATCCGGCCACACAAAACACCCACAACCACAGAGGGGCCACTTCCGCTGCTGCCAGGAAGGTCACCTTGAAAAAAACCCATCACCCGACTTTCTAGTAAATACCTCGTCTTCATCAGTGGGCTAGCAAACCTTGGCTGCAAAGGGCGCCCTAAACGTCTAGGTCTGGTGAATGAAATCGCCACCGGTAATGCCCTTGATGACCGCTGCCCCCCCTCCCCCCGCCACCGCCTAGTGGGACAGGGTTTCTGCACACGGAAAGTCTGAGAAGCCGCCACAGCCCAGTGGGGCTGTGTCATGTGGGGGTCCTGGATGAAGTTCTGGGGCAGAAAAAGATAATTAGGGGGAAAGCAGAGAAGTCCAAAGTATGGAGCGCAATTAATAATGACATAGGAATATTGGCCTATTGACTGTGACAGGTGCACTGCGCTGATGGAAGGTGTTGGCCAAAGGGGCCCCGGCTGCGGGCTGCGTGGGAACTCTGTACTGTCTTCCCACTTCCTCTGAGGATCTGAAACTATTCTAAAGTGAAAGTTTACTGAACAAGAGAAGAGAAGAGTGACGACAGGCAATTAGCCGTTGATGCTAGGGAACGCTTCAAAGTGTGACTGGGGGAGCACTGAGTCCCTGTGACAGCGTCTAATAATGACACGATTATATAAAACCTAGAAGAGAAAGACGCTAAAAACAGGATATGCTAATCGACAAGGGAAGTTTGCTCTTCTGACAGGAAGGGGGGAGGAGGGGAGAAGGTGGCTGAGCGGGGCCCCGGGTCCTGCTGGAGCAAGGCTCTGAGACATCTCCGGCAGACCCGGGCGACAGGGCGCATTCACTCAGGGGGCCGCGGCGTCCAGGGGCACTCAAGCAAGGCCTGCCGAGTCTGCAGCCGGTGCGCGGGCCTGGAGGAGGGCAAAGGTTTTATGGACGGAGAGTTCTGGAAAATAAGAGGGAAGCTGTGGGCCAAAGAAAGACAGACAACAACTAATATGGCATCCTGCTCTTTGCACGTGACCCTATTAGATACTTCCATCTACACCGGGGTCTCTCCCCTCCAGCCCCACACACATTCAGAACCACTTCATTCTCTGGGGGCGTCCCAGGCACTGGGGGGGGGGGGGCTGAGAAGCATCCCTGGCCCCACCCCCTCCATGCCAGGAGCATCCCCAGTCACGACAACCACATGACCAGGGTCCCCTGTGGGGCAAAATCACCCCAGATGAGAACTACTGTCCTGCGACACCTAACAATCTATCCTTGCTCTACAGATGGGGAAACGGAGGCTCAGAGACGAGATGAAAACAGCCTGAGGTCACCAAGCTAGAGAAGAAGGGGACAGTCACGCGTGTCGAAAACCACTTCTAACAAGGAGAGGCCTCTGACCTGGGAAGGAGGCAGCGCTGACCTATCAGAGACCCGAGACCAAACCTGGCCCACCACTTGCTTTGTAAACAAAGTTTGATTCAAACACGGCCAAGCCCCTTCACGTATACACCGTCCAAGGCACAGCTGCACCTCCAAAGGCAGAACCCGGCAACTGCAGCCTCTGGCCTGTAAAGCTGAAAACACTCACCCTTTGGCCCTTTACAGAAAGTCTGCTGACGCCTCACAGGGAGACCCTCTACCACCACTCCAAGGCCCCGCAGTCTAAGGGCCCGGGGAATGTGCTGTTGAAGAGATACAGACAACACAGGCAGCCTCCCCGGAGGGGAAGCACGTCTGGCCTGGTTCTGCCTGGTTCTGGCCAAGGAGGCCCGCCCTGTGTTCTCCTCCTGCGCCAGGAGGGGATCTGCCCCTCCCCATCCGCCTTCCAGGGAGCGCGTGTCATTGTGGGTGTGCGGGGACTGTCGGGTGAGTGGCAGCTGGCAGCACGCCAGCCCGTGTGCCTTGGAGGCCCCGGTGTGTGGGTTGTGCTGTCACCTCGACCCTGCTCTCGCGTGGGATGGAGCGGAGGCTTCTGCTCCGAGCTGTGGTGTTTGCCTGACTCCGTGGGTCAGCCCTGCAGCCTCGAGAGGGTAAAACGTGTTGAGTGAGGACGAGCCCAGCTCATCTTCCGGGGGCTCCAGCTGCCTCGGCACAGCTGTGGGCCCCGGTGCTGGGACCCACAGAATGTTCTGGAATCTGAAGGTCACCTCGCTCCATGTTTTCTGCCCCCAGCACTGGGGACGGGTCATGCTCTGGGGGAGGGGTTGTCCTGAACACTCTGGGGGCTGAGCAGGACCCCTGGATCCACCCACCCGAAGCCGGGACCACTCCAGTCGTGACAGCGAAAAATGTCCCCAGATTTTGGCCGGTGGCAAATATGGAAACTGCTCGCTCTATAAAAGGACTTGCTGGGTGTTCATGCTGGACTCGACTCCACCAGAGGCTGAGCCAGGGGAGCTCAGGGGCTCCACGAAACCAAAACTCCAGTGCAGCGCCCCCGACATCTTGAGACATTCTGCGCCCGACAAGTTCCAGACACGCGATCTGGTCGGTCCTTGTTTTCTGTAGCTTGCATACTTCCGGATCTGGTCCTCACCGACTCTACACACTTCTCGGGGCGGCCGTAACAAGTGACCGCAGACCAGGCGGCTTAAAACCACAGGGACTTGTCTCCCAGCGCTGGAGGCCAGAAGCCCACGACCCAGGAGTGGCCAACGATGATGACTCCGGAGTGGGAGGCCCAAGGCCACTCCTCCTTCTGCCCCAGATGCCAGTGGCTCTGAGCCCCACATGGCCAGCAGTGGCCAGCCGTGTCCTTCAGACGAACCACAATATGTTCCCAGGTAACCTTCACTCCCCTACATTCCAACATGCTTTTCTGACTCACGGCCACCTCCTGGGGGACTGTGTTTGGGAACGAGCGATGCACGAGGACATTCCTCCACGAGGGTGCAAGGCCACAGTGGCGGGGGTGGGGGGAGCTTGCCACATTCTAGTGGCCCATCCTGGGGTCACAAGAGGGAGGTGGGCCCCAGGGCAGGCAGGTGGTGACAATGGGGGTCCTGGCTCACTGGACGGGGCACCTCTTCCAGCCCAGCTCTGTCACCGCACGGGAAGTGGCCTGATGTCAGCAGCTCTCCCAAGTATCCTGAGGAGCTGGGAGGTCTTTTATTATAAAATCTCTGGATTTTTCAATGTTGGGAATAATTCAAAGTTGAAAACCACTGGGTTTGGTTCAGCCAGAGATCAAGGTCAACACCAAGAACGGTAAGCCCTGTGGACAGCATGTGTCCCTCTGTGTGTTCTTACCCCAAAACCACAACCCTCGTCTGACTGGGAGAAAACGCCAGACAAACCCAGATGGGGGGTGTTCTGTAAGACTCCTGCCCTGTGCTCTGCACGACTGTCCAGGCATAAAAGACAAGGAAAGTCAGAGAAACCGTCTCAGCCCAGAGAAGCCTTAAGGAGACGTGGCAACTAATGCCATGTGGGGTCCTGGGGCAGAAAAGAGACGTTTTCTGGGAAATGGGAAATAATAAGGAAATCCAAACGAGGTACGGACTTGAGCTGATCATAACGTATCGATACATAATTGTGACAAATGCACCACGCTAACGTATAAGATGCCGATACCAGGGAGTGGGCCACGTGGGAACTCTCTGCACTGTCTTTGCAACTTTTCTGCAAATTCAAAACTACGCCAGGTAACTTTATTTTAAAGACTGGTTTGCAAACTGCAAACCAGGCGTGTTGCCGTAACATACCACAGGATGTTCACGACGGCCTTATATTTTGCTGTTGAAGGCCCAATTTGTCTTCCAGACTCAGTGGGCTTGTTCTCAAAAGTGACCATCAGAGAAATATAAATATATAGCCATGAGCATGTTTTTAGAAATTAAAAAGCTGCTGGGATGGCCAAGCTCCCAGGCGTGCGGACAGGGTTTAATCTATGAACCAGCAGACCCAGGACCCAGGCAGGAGAGCAATGATACAAATAGAAGGTGGTGGAGCCCCTTGGGGGGCACGAGCCCAGCCCTCAACGGTGCAGAGGGGCACAGAGGTCCCTGGCCTCCCAGCAGCCTCTCAGCCAAGGAGGGCCTCGAAACCACATCAGTGGACACCACTCCCAAGTGGTATCAGTGACCACAGCTGCTGTCTGAGCTGGGGCTCTGAGGATCTTGATGACTTCACCCTCATGTCAATATGGCTACAAGACCAGGAACCACTCCCTTTCTGTCTCAGTTAAGGAAAAGAGCTGTGTTTGTTTGTTTGCTTGTTTTTAAGCTACACAAAACCTAAAACACTGCCCAAAGCCAGTAAAAGGAATGGAAGAGTTCAGACTGAGGTTTAACTCCGAAGCTCACAAAGGGAGAGATGCCTTACGACCTGGTGGATCTCCCCTGGAGACACTCAATGCCTGGAGATGTTGGAGGTACTCCAGACATGGAAGGGGTGTGGCCAGGGATGCTGCTCAATCCCTACAATGCCCAGGACGGCCCATAAACGATGACCCAGCCCCAATGTCCATAGTGCCAAAGACGTGAGGGCCTTGATGGACAGGGAAGGAGTAATAGTTTATCATACACCCAGACCTATATGTGCTAACACTGTAGGAGATCCAAGACATTGGTAAGTACCAAGAACTACAGACAAGTACATCAACTAGCACAAGCCATCTGAGTTACAACATTTTCTTGAAAAGATACATTTGTACACGTACTTGTATATGCAAAGGAAAAAAAATTCTAGAAGAAAACACCACCAGAACTATTAACAGTTACAATGGTGAGGAGGACTGAGGGGTGGGAGATTTATTCTTTGTTTTATGTCCTTATATATAATTTGAAATTTTATTTACCATGAGCATAATTGATAGTTCAAAAATTAATTCTACTAACTGGGGATATGATTATATTAATTACCTAGCCCAAAATGTCAACAGTGCCTCGATTGAGAAACCCAGATGCATGGCAAATATAATTTAAAGAAATGACCACCAAAGAAGGGATGTGTTAAAGATTACCTCCCCAGGGAAAGGAGGCAGAGAAATGGGAAACATGAGAAAGACTCATGATTAAGAGGGAAAAACAAAGGCAACCATCAATGCAGACCAATATGCAAGACAAAATGAGTCAGTCACAGCTGGGGATAAGAGATGGCATCCAAGATATGAAATCAAACAAAGTAGCAGCTATGGACTACCCCACAGGAAACACGAGGATCAATTTCAATTCAAGTGCACAGCCCAACCCATGCTTTAAAGACTGTTCCATGGAGATGGATTCTATGTGGACCTGAGCTCTAGGAATCTGCTTCCCAGAAGGCAGCGGTACAGTCACATGCAGTCAATGAACAGGCTATCCCACACAAAGAAGGAACCTAGTGCCCCCCACAAAAAGCAGACACCGTACAGAACACCTCCACACATAATTTACTGGGTGTTGGCCACAAGCTTTCTAGAAAAGCAAACTTGAAGATTTTAGCTCTGAGCTTTTGGCCTCAAAAATAGCTTCTAAATTATAAAGGGAAAAATCTAGGTATTTTTCCCTCTGCCACTTTTATTTAACATTCTATCATTGGCATTTTCTAAGTATTCTTTGAAAACAATTTTCTTTAAAAATTTTTTTTTTCAATGTTTATTTATTTTTGGGACAGAGAGAGACAGAGCATGAACGGGGGAGGGGCAGAGAGAGAGGGAGACACAGAATCGGAAACAGGCTCCAGGCTCCGAGCCATCAGCCCAGAGCCCGACGCGGGGCTCGAACTCACGGACCGCGAGATCGTGACCTGGCTGAAGTCGGACGCTTAACCGACTGCGCCACCCAGGCGCCCCTGAAAACAATTTTCTAATGGCTGCCCATATATTTACATCGAGTTAATAATATACCATAAGTGATGTACCAATTTCCTTACTATTGAGTATGTAGACTGTTCCCAATTTCTGCTTTATAAATAATGCTAAAGTGAACATCTTTATGCCTGTCTCTAATTACTTTCTTAGTATACGTTCTTAGAGATGGCATTATGGGATTAGAGAGCATTAAATATTTTTAAGATTTTTAAAAACACACTACTAAGTTACTGTTGAAAAAGATTACTCCATTTTATACTATCTTTCTGTCCACACCCTCATCAACACTGGTATCATTGTTTATTACTCCTCACCTACTTTAAAGGTGAAAAATAGGCTCTTCTTGGGTGTTGTTTTTTGTTTTTGCAATAAACTTTTTACTTTGGAATATTTTTAGATATGCTGGAGAGTCGTAAGATAATACAGACAGTTCCTATATATTACTCACCTAGCTTCTCTTAAAAGTTGACAACTCACATAATCAGGGTGCATTTGTCACAACCAAGACATCAACATTGCTACGTTAGTATTAACCAAACCCCACAGTTTATTCAGATTTCACTGGTTTTTCCACTAATGGCCCTCTTCTGTTCTAGGATGCCATAGAGGATGCCACAGTGCATTTATCACACTTTCTATCTGTTGTCCCTAATCCTTAGAACCACCTTATAAACTAAGGCTTAACATCTCCATTGTGCTGATAAGATAAGGCTTTGGAGAGGTTAAGTGACTTGCCCAAGTTACACAGCTGGTGAACAGCCGGTCCAGATGCAAGCCACACACGAAAGACTCCAGATCTAGAAACACCATGAGCATGCCTCCCTCTCTCTCATTCCGTCCTCACCTCCTCTGAGCATGCAAAGCCTGGTCTCTAATTCCCCACTAACAAACCAGGTGATCCAAGCAAGGTGATACAAGTTGGGTAATCAACGTACATGACAGAATTAAGTCATTTATTCTCCCCTTCCACTAGCCACTCTGGGAAACTATTTCAAAGCAATATGCCATCTCATGACATCTCTGGATGCATCCTCAGAAATCACCTTTGGAAGGAGAAAAGACTCTTATACCTGAGAAATACAGTCCTAGGACTTGGCAATGAATCTCCCATTCAACCAAAATTGACCCCTTCCTGTTGGACCACTGACCTTACTCAGCACTGAGTGACCTCTGGCTGGGTGGGAGGCACTCTGAGATGGTCCCCTAGTGATCCCCAACTCCTGGTACTCATGCCTTGTGTCAGGACCTGCCCCTGAGTGTGGGCAGGACCTGTGTTTGTTCCTAACCTCTAGGCACAGGTGATGGGATGTCACTTCCACGATTATCCGACGTGACAAAGTAACTTCCATCTTGCTAGCAGACCGCCCCCTTTGCTGCTGTGATAAAGCAGGTTGCCTACCAACCAGCAGCCAAAAAACTGAGCGTGGCCTCCAGGCAACAGCCAAGAAGAACTCAACCATGCCAGCAGCCGCGTGAGTGGGCTTGGAGGTACAGTCTTCTTTCCCAGTTAAGACTACAGCCCGGGCTGGCAATTTGATTGCAGCCTGAGAAACGCTGAGCAGAAGACCTAGCTACGCTGCACCCAGATCCCTGCCCCCACCCCCCAGAAACTGGGAGACAATAAACGTGTGGTTTCCAGCCACTAAGTCTGTAGTGATTTGTTATGCAGCATCAGCAGACAAATACAAGCTGTCTCTACCCCCAAAAGATGAAAACCCGAGATTTATTTGAAACCTACAAACCTGTATAGCTGAAGTACACAAGAGCAGCACAGCCCGCTCTTGAAGGCACTCACAACTGCTTGGAATTGACTGCTCAAGGTGCACATTCTCCCAAGGTGACTGAGAATGTGGAGGACACCTGCTTTGATGGGAGATCTGGGGGTGGTGAAGAAAACACAGATTTCCCTAGCGGACGCTCACAATTCAGATTCCTGCGCTCAACAGCATCTACTCCGTCAGGCGGTTTTTCTGCATTACGGAGTTCGAAAGCTGTTCTGTTGTATGTCATCAAAAAGAAAAACTGATTCAGGAAATAACACTATACATTATATATATATATCTCGTACTACTTTTCTTAAAACAGAACTGCTGTAACGCCTCCCCCTCTGGCTGAGACTAGAATAGATAAAAATCCAGATTTTTACACACTTGGGATTGGTAATGTTTTAACACATGGGAAATGCTATGGGGTTGCAAACTGCTTTATATTCTTCAAACATATTTGCAACCGTGCCAACCAGCCTAACAGTTGGATGTGTTCGCAAATGAACCAAAACACATCACGTTCTTGGGGACAGACGCACAGTGGAGACTAAAGTGTCTCTCTGCCCCCAGAGGGGCCTAATTAAACCCCCGAACCATCACAGAAAGTGGGGGTGTGGCTTCCGTGAGACACCCGGGTTCGGGGAACACGAAGGGCCAGGGCTATGGCCAGGTTCGGTGTTATCCAATGAAAACCTGCAACTGAAAAGACCAGGAAATGCAGGCCAGCAAGGAGGAGGGGGTGTTGCTCAGAGGTAAAAGCAGGGAACATCATTCACCAAACTGGGCTGGTTCGAGACCAGAAAGATCAGGCTGCATGGCCCCTCTCGTGAGGACAGCTCTGAAGGACAGCCATGACCTAAATCGGTTCATGTGTGGGTCTCGATGCGTAAAGAACTGCCAGGAAAGCGGTTCCCCAGGGTCCTACAGGGCGCAAAAGACAAACACGAAAACCGTGTTATTCCTTGCACATGGTTCTCAATGGGAGAAGTGGGACAATTCTGCCCCCGGGGGATGTGAGGCAATGTCTGGGGACATCTGTGGTTGTCACGGTGGGGGAGCTCCTGGCATCGAAGGGGTGGGGCCAGGGATGGCTGCTGTGCCCCCACAGAGAGTGACCTGCCCCGATGTCAGGAGGGCGGGGCTGGGGGTGGGCGGTGGGGGACCCCGCCGGGTCTGGCCCTCAGATCTAAAGGGACTCTTTTATCTTTATTACAGAGCCAAATCTGTGTCATCACCACAGAGGGGATAACGGCCACTTAATTACATTTCCATGCGGGCCACCGAGAGTTTCCTTAGGGAGGCTGGCCGGGAGCATCACCTGGAGACCGGACTCCATGGCGCATCTCCAGAGCCGTCTAAGCCCAGCTGTCTAAGCCCCAAGTGTCACTCCATCAACTGGATGTCCCAGAGCAGCCTCAAATCTCAAACACGTTTTCTCTGGGTTTGATCCCTTTACAAAACAAAGAGGGGCGATCCTGCCACCGGGTCGGCAGGGGCGGGCCTAATCCCACCCTTGGTTGGGTCCATGCCTGTGGTGGCGGCTGGGGAATGACGACGGCGGCACAGATGGAAGGCTATGTTAGCACACAGCAGAACAACAGCCCAGACAGAACAGCGATCACTACAGGCGGGTCACCGGCTCACACACCATCCCATAACTTAGAACGATCATGGGTGATGATTCCTGTTCCTTTTTGCCCACAAGGAGACAGAAACAGGGAAGGTCTAATCACACAGGGAGAAAGTCATCCAGGGTGAGCAGGAATTCCAACCCACAGCCTCACCATGCCACAACGCCCTCCACATTCCAGAAGGTTCCAGAAAGTTCCATAATTCCCAACATCTCACCTCCTACCTCCTTTACTCCCTGGGTCCCTCTTCCTCAGAGGGGGACAGAACTTTCAGCAGTGCCACATCTTACTCACTGATTTCTCCCAGAGACCCAGGAGCACCTTTCTGCCCTCCTGTGGCCGGTCAGGGCCGGGCCTGGCGAGACCTAAGTCAAGGGTGTGACTGCTTAGCAGACCCAGACGCAGAGGAATTCACGCCCTTGTGGTGGACTCACAAGGACATTACTTAAAATGAGAACATGCCTGTGATCACAGCCCTACAGGGCTTGACCTAAGGCAGGGGAGGGGAGGGCTCTCCGAGGAAAACAGGGCTGTTCCCCCAAGGTCCATTAAGGACGTCAATGGTCACATGCTCCAAAATATGACCACTTAGACCAAGAGATATTTTGTAGGGAGGGGCAGTTGGTAAAATACGCATAATATAAAATTTACAATTGTAACCCAGGTGTATATTCCAAAGGCATCTAGTATATTTACACAGTTGTGCAATCATCACCTCTATCTAGTTCCAGAACATTCCATTTCCCAAAAAATAAACCCCGTCCCTCTTAGCAGTGGGATGAGCCTGTTCTGGACGTTTCACACATGTGGACTCACACCCCGTGTGGCCTCTCGTGTCTGGTTCCCTCCCTGAGCGTCGTGCGTTCAGGGTCTGTCCTCAGGGCGGTGGGTGCAGGCACCACACTTCTGCTTGCGGCCGAGGGACATGCGCGTGCGCAGTGGACACATTCATCTGTGGATGTGGACACGTTGTGTATCCATTCACCCATGGATGGGCATTAAGTTGCTTCCACTTTGCAGCTGTTGTGAACCTCACTACTGTGAACATGTGTGTGCAGGTTTTAGTGTGGACGTATGTTCTAGTTTCTTCGGGATGGATACCCAGGAGTGGAATCATTTGGTCAGATGGAAACTCCACAGGTAACTTTTTTTTTTTTTTTTTTTTTGAGAGAGAGAGAGAGAGAAAGAGAGAGAGAGAGAGGGAGAGAGGAGTCAGGGGTTGAATACAAGCAGGGGAGAGGGGCAGAGGGAGAGAGAATCTTAAGCAGGCGCCACACCCAGTGTAGAGCCCAATGTGGGGCTTGAACTCACGACCCTGAGATCAAGACCTGAGTTTGTCGCTCAGCCGACTGAGCCACCCAGGTGCCCTGACACCAAAATTTTTTAATACTAGGAAACAGGTGCCCCAGAGCCGGCTTCACATACACAATTCCATGGCTAGAAGGAAGTGTGGCTGGTCCAACCCTGAGACATACAAATCCTGGGCAAAAGGCAGTCGATACAATCAGGAACATTCTCAAGGGAGAGCTACGAAGTGAGGGAGCCCGGGGGTTGGGGTCCTTCCTGGCTAAGCACTCATTCTGAACCTCAGCTGACTCCTCTGAAGATTGGCCCTCAGAAGGGCATCTCAGGGAGTTGGGTAGAAGCCACCACACACGGTGTTAAATGGGAGACAAGGGTGGCCAGGAAGTCACCTTGACCGGGAGCAGGAGGAGGGGGACGGAGAGGGCAAGACAGACAAACCAAGGAAAACTAAAGCTCAGTCTAAAGAAAACTGGGCCAGGCCCCCCGGCGACTGCAGACAGAGTGGCCGGGAGTCCGGCAGGCCCAGAGAGCTGGTGGCGGGAGACCAGTGGACGCAGGGGCGGGTGGAGAGCAGGGCCAGGTGAAGACGTGGCCCCGGGAGGGGCGGGCTGGCAGGGAGCAGGCGGAGGACCCAGTGCAGAGGGCATTCCAGGCCAGGGAGACAGGAGCGAGACCCCAGGGGCGGGAGGGGGAAAACCCAACTGTGCTGAGAAAGCCGCCTGGGGCAGGCTGGCGCAGGGTCCTGCCACGGACCAGGATGGAGCCCACGAGCAAGCGAGCGAACGAAAGAGCGAACAAACGGGATCAGCCAGAGCAGAGGCACTCGAATCCTCCCAGAGCCCCCAGGGCTGAGCTGTGAAAGAAGCGGCAAATGGGCAAAAGTCCCGCCAGGCACAGAAGCACGAAGTCAATAGGTTTAATAACAGGGGATGGGCCCCACGATGCCACCCCCTGGCCATCCGCCCCGGACTGAAAGCATCTGTCCACACAAACGTCTGCACGCACACGTTCACAGCATCACAAGTCACAACAGCAAAGAGCGAAAGCAGCCCACGTGCCCATAGTGGATTCAGGGGTAACGACAATGTGGTATAGTCACAGAGCGGAATGTTATTCGGCCATAAAATATAAACGTGGTCCGACCCCAAGCACAAAACGCTCAGGGAGGGAATCGGACGCGAGAAGTCACATGGTGTGTGTGATCCCACGCGTGTGAAACGTCCAGAACAGGCTGGGATGGGAAGGGGGCTCGTGGGAGCTGGGGGTGGGGGAGGAGTGGGGAGTCAGTGCTTTATGGGGACAGAGTCTCAGTCTGGGGAGATGGAAAGTTCTGGAGATGGACGGCGGGGGTGGCTGCACGAGACTGTGCCTGTGCTTGATGTCGCTGAGCCGTGTGCTTGGAAGTGGTCCCAATGGCGAGCCGGATGTTACGGGTGCCCAAAACGAAGCGGGCCCAGGGAACGGGGTGGGACGCCGGTGCCGCACTGAGCAGAGACGGACACGTAAACGGGGACGATGTGTGATGTGTGACGGATGCTCCCATCCATGGTGACAGCCACAGCTGACGGGTCCCCTCCCCCCGGAGGCAGGGCGCATGGCAGGGGATGGCCGTACACCCAGCACCTGGCATCATCCCGCGGCTGGTGGCTGAGCATCGTGAGGCCACAGAGGAAAAGGCCTCAGCGCGGCCAGACCACGCAGTGCTACAGGCGGCGAGACAGGCGGCTGGAGGGAACCCCGCCCTTTCCCCGGGGGGGCCCTACTGCTGCCCAGCTCTGCCTCCAAAGGACCCGCAAACACCTCCCTACAAAACAGCCTGCTTTGGGGCACCTGGGTGGCTCAGTCGGTTGGGCGTCTGACTTCAGCTCAAGTCATGATCTCACAGTCTGTGAGTTCGAGCCCCACGTTGGGCTCTGTGCTGACAGCCCGGAGCCTGTTTCAGATTCTGTGTCTCCCTCTCTCTCTGACCCTCCCCTGCTCATGCTCTGTCTCTCTCTGTCTCAAAAATAAATAAACGTTAAAAAATTAAAAAAAAAAAAAAAAACAGCCTGCTTTCCAGCAATCTTTCGCTTCCCTGGGCGCTGCATCCACAGGTGGACGGAGACCCACCGTGTTCCTTTGGGAGGCAGGTGGTAGGGTGGGGAGGGTAGCAACGTGGGCGCCGGCAGGCGGTTTCGGGCCTTGGCCGCGAGTGTCCCAACTCTGCCCCCCAACCAAAAGCTCCCCCTACTTCTCTTAACATGTGGCATCTACGCAGGGCTGGGGTGGACGCTCTGCCGCCAGCACTGGGACCCATGCACGCTCCTCACCAACGCAGGGGGTTGGGACGGGTGGGACCCGCGCGTCTCAGGTCGGAAGGGGGACGGTTCTCCCCAACACCCTGCAGTGTCTGCGGCCACAACGTGTAAGATGATGATTTTCCAACTCCCCAGACTATCTCCAGTGCGGGTGTGGTGGAAAGTCAACGTCGCAGGCTGTGAAGACGGACCACAAAGCTGGCAGGACAGGGGATGGGGAACCCAGCACGGAGAGCAAAGGCAGGTGTCCCCGCCCCGGGCTCCTCTCTGCAGAAGGAAGGAAGGGTGAAAAGAGACTAATCCAGGGCTCTGAGCACCCGGTGGGGAGGCAAACACTGCTTGTGACAGGTGACCAAGGTCAACACCGTCAGTGATGTCATGTGGGTGGCAGAGACCCCTGGTGTGATGTGACAAGAAGGGCACCTCACCACCGTGTGTTCTACCCCCGAACCCGTAACCCCTGGTCTGATCACAAGGAAACATGAGACAAACCCAGGTTGGGGGTTGTGGTGAAAAAATCCCTAACCATGGGGCGCCTGGGTGGCTCAGTCCGCTGAGCGCCAGACTTCGGCTCAGGTCACGATCTCGTGCTTCGAGGGTTCAAGCCCTGCGTAGGGCTCTGTGCTGACAGCTCAGAGCCTGGAGCCTGCTTCCGATTCCGTGTCTCCCTCTCTCTCTGCCCCACCCCCGCTTGTGCTCTCTCTCGCTCTCAAAAATAAATAAACATTAAAAAAAAAAAATCCCTAACCAGGTGTCCTCAAGACTGTCCAGGCATAAAAGACAAGGGGTGTCAGAGAGGCTGTCACAGCCCAGAGGGGCCCAGTGTCATGTGAGGCCCTGGATGGGGTCCTGGGACAGGACAGGACATTAGAGGAAAAGTAGTGACGTGCACACGAAGCACAGGCCTTGGAGAGCAGCAACACAGACACCTTAACCTCCGAGGGTGGCAGGCACCAGGGGGGTGCGGATGTTAAGCTAGCACGGGGGTGCCCTGCACTGCCTTCGTGACTTGTCTGTACACCAAAAACTAGCCCAAAGTTGACATTCTATCAAAGAAAAAAAAAAAAAAAAAAAAACCAGGTCTCAGAACTCAGGGCACGATCTTTTTCAGAGGCTCCCCCAGAGACTTCCCCGATCCCCGTGCCCCACTTCTCAGGGGGCAGAGAGGGGCAGGGACCTGGCCAATTTAGGATCGAGAGGCAAGGCTGGGACTGAGATTCTGTAACCCTGGTCCCCCGTCCTTCTGAGCCCCAATACAGGTGTCTGCAGCTTGTGAACAGCGTGGACACGTTTTCTTTACACAGAGCTGAGAGCCTCCTGGAACCCTTCAGTGCCACACACACGCGGAGGGAGAGAGAAGAAAGACAGGTGCCGATCTGTTTCTCAAACAATAAGGAATGCCCGGCCTGCCCACAAAGCCCCCCGCCCCATTTCCTCCCATCACCTCTCGTTGCCAAACGAAATAACTGTACATTCCCAAAGCAGCGGTTGGCCAAAAGACAGACGAAAGCAAATGAAAACAAACCTTCCACTTCTCACCCTGGCCTCAAATATTTAAAACTCAGCCTCCCTGAAGAATTCACGGCTTGTCTGTGCTCAACCTAAAGAGAAAAGCATTTCTAAGTTGAGTGGGTGTCAAACACAGAATCGTCCTTGGCTGCAGACGGTGAAATTCACCGTGACCCACTGGGTTTTCAAACGGGGGCTCGGGGCAAACTGTCACTCCTGGACATCGTTCTAAACGACACCCATCGCCTGACATCAAAACAGTCCGTCTGAATGTGCATTTGGCAACCACTGTGTTGCCTTTTTTACTTTTGTTTACCTGACAGGCTTTCTCGATTTATCACTAAAAGCCACGAGCAGGAGACATTTATATGCAGTGTTACACTCGGGCGTCTTTAAGTAACATGATAATGAATGTCACTGGCATTTTCAAATGGGATCTATTTGGAGCTATCAGATGTCATAGTTCATCAAATCTAAGATCCCATTATCTCTAAAATCGGCTGTTCTGTGTCGTGACCCTAAAGAAATTAAAAGATCAGTCTCCCTCAGTACGGGCACCATGCGATGGGGAAAAAAAAAATCACCCTGTGCATTTGTCCCCAGATCATTAACCTCTGCTCAACCAGGAGGCTGCAGGGGGTCCAAGAGCCCAAGGACAGCGGCAGAGGCAGCTCTCTGAAGTCGAGCGTCACTTGCTCTCCCAAGGGCAGTGCTAAATTGAAAGGATAACGCTGGACTATGAAACCCCCAAGTTCAAGTCCCAGCACTGCCGTGAGCCCAGGAAACCCGGCCGATTCCTCGTCTGTAAATCACACAAGTTAGTCTAGCAGGGCTGACAAACCTCTTCTGTAGGGGCCAGAGAATTGGTATCACGTGGTCTCATATGTTGTAGCCTGAAAGCCACCGCAGGCAACTTGTCAACGAATGTGTATGTCTCTGTGACAATAAAACTTTATTGATGGACACTGGAACTTGAATTCTAATCAGTTTTCATATATCAGGACAAATTATGCTTGTCTTGATTTTTTTAACCACTTCAAATGTAAAAACCATTCTCCGCCTGAGGGCCACATAAAAAACAGATGATGAGGGGCGCCTGGGGGGCTCAGTCGGTTAAGCGTCCGACTTCGGCTCAGGTCATGATCTCACAGTTCAAGGGTTTGAGCCCCGTGTCGGGCTCTGTGCTGACATCTCAGAGCCTGGAGCCTGCTTCGGATTCTGTGTCTCTCTCTGTGTGCCTCCCCTGCTTGTGCTCTGTCTCTTTCTCTCAATAATAAATAAATATTAAAACAACTACAACAACAACAACAACAGACAGTGAGCTGGATTTGGCCCGAGGGGCACGGCTTGCCATCCCCTGGACCGGACAGTCTAGGAGGTCCTTCCAGAACTGATTTTCTGAGACCCTCAATCCTCATTTTCAATCGGCAGATACTTCAATAGCTCTAAAAACGACCCACAATGTGTCCAAACGCTAAGCTACATTCATACGCCTGGAGAGGTCTCATTTTCTCCTAAAACTTCCCCTATTCCCGTCCTACACCTGTGACATCTCGCACATGGTACCGAGCACCTGAAATGTGGCTGATCCTGAGACTTACAAATCTGCAAGTGCAGAATCCATACTAGATTTTGAAAACTTCATACAAGAGACTGTACAGTAGCTTGATCATACGTTCTTTATGTTGATTACATGTTGCAATGTTAGTATTTTGCATACTGTGAGTTACGTAAAACATATCATTAAGATTACTTTCGGGGCACCTGGGGGGCTCAGTCAGTTAAGCCTCCGACTTCGGCTCAGGTCACGATCTTGCGGTCCGTGAGTTCGAGCCCCGCGTCAGGCTCTGGGCTGATGGCTCAGAGCCTGAAGCCTGCTTCCGATTCTGTGTCTCCCTCTCTCTCTGCCCCTCCCCTGTTCATGCTCTGTCTCTCTCTGTCTCAAAAATAAATAAACGTTAAAAAAAAATAAAAAAAAAGATTACTTTCACCTGTTTTGCCTTGTTGAACGTGGCTGGCCGAATGGTTCCAATTACCAACACAGGGTGGGATCATGGTTCTAGAATCCTGTTTGTTTGTTTGTTTGTTTGTTTCAGTTTATATGGTTTTACAAAGTTTTTTTTTTTAATGTTGATTTATTTTTTGAGCGAGAGACAGAGTGCGAGTCGGGGAGGGGCAGAGAGAGGGAGACACAGAATCGGAAGCAGGTTCCAGGCTCCGAGCTGTTGGGCACAGAGCCTGACATGGGGCTTGAACTCACGAACCGTGAGATCGTGACCTGGGCTGAAGCTGGATGCTCAACCAACTGAGCCACCCGGATGAGCCTCTAGAATCCTGTTTCTATTCAACGGTACAGTTTCTTGGAGTAGAGAGTATAGAAGAATAATTCGCAGAAGACTCCATAGGCTATAGGGTTACATCTTTCCCAAAAGGTACTCAAGGTTACTATGCTATTCTTATCCCTTTGCCCATAAAAGCAAAATATTGTGTGTGTGGCGGGGGGGGGGGGGGGAAAAAGGGGGGGGGGCAGGGGATGTTTTAGGGCAGTGAAACCACTCCGTGTGGGACCCTAATGGCGGATACATGTCTTTATGAATCAGCCCAAACCCACACTACACCACCAACAGTGAGCCTATGGACACGGCTGTAGGCTCACCACCTGTAACAAATGCCCCATCTCACGGGGGACTTTGATAGTGTGGGAGCCTGCTGGGGGGTGGGGGCCAAGGGGGACACAGAAAATCCTTCTGCTCAAATTGGTTGTGGACCTAAAACTGCTTTAAAAAAATAAAGTCTATTTTTAAAAAAAAGCCCCAATGTGCCTTTTTACTTTGATCACAGATTCATAAAATCATCGCTCAGCCCAATGGTTCTCAACCAGCGGGGATTTCCCCTGGGGACACTGGGTGATGTCTGGGGACATCTGCGGTGATCGTGATGGGGGTGCTCCTGGCCTCGAGGGGGTGGGGTCAGGGATGCTGCAGGACGCCCCATGGAGAACAACCTGACCCAAATGTCAGCAGTGCCGAGGGGGAGACCCTGAGGGAAATGACATGGAAGGATTCAGCCCTGCCTCGGGGCTCACACAAGGTGGGCTGCACCCCCCACCTGGCAAACTAGCCAGTGTGAAGCTTGTCTCTGGCCTGTCCTTCACGCAGGAACCCCCCCCCCGCCCCGCCCCCAGAAGGCTTCCTTTCTCACAGCACTTATGGAGTTCCTGGGATGCACAGGCCTGGGCCTGTCTCCACCACCCCCCGGGACCCCCACTCAGACAGCAGGCCAGGGACAGGATGGCCCTGGGTCCCCTGTCTCCACGCCTCCCCACGCATGCACACAAGCGTCTCATTCACGTGGTACTCCCGGAGCCTGGCACCCGTTCTGATGCTTAAAATAGGCACACAAGCAGCCTTTGTTGGGGAGAGGAAGGAAGGAAGGAAGGCAGGCTTCAGACAAAGGAGACAGCAAACCGCACCATCCAGGAAAGGGGGAGTGCTGGGCGGGTGGCAGGGAGGACCAGGAGGGGCGGGTTCCTACAGTCAAAGTGAAGGTCACTCTGCAAAGGTGAGGCGGGGCCAACTCCTGTGGTGCCACCAAGGCTGCACGAGGCATTTGGATCTTGTCAAGTGGGGGATGAGCTGGTAGAGGTGGCCGGGAACTGACGATACATCTATGCCTTTACAGAGCGGGTTCTGGCCGTGCGGAGCCACCCGCTGAGTGGGCCGTGAGGCCGGCCCACCAGCTAGGATGCGTGGAACCAGAGACGGCGAAGCATTTCACTCAGGCGGAAAAGAGAGAGGCAGAATTCAGATGGCTGACACCCGGGCCACCCCCAAGCTTCAACTGAACAGGCCACCAAGCGCCAGGAAAAAGCCACTTAAATAGCAGCTTGATGGTTCGGTACCAAAACGTTGGGGGCAACCCAGAAGTCCACGGCCAGGCGAACGGATAGACAAGGATGGTCTGGCCACGGGGTGGAATATTACTCACCCATGAACAGGAGCGAGGAGCCCACCCCCGCCGCCCCGCGGACGGACCCCGAACACGCGACGCTCAGGGAGGGAATCAGACACGAGAGGCCCCGCGGGGTGTGAGTCCGCGTGTGTGAAACGTCCCGAACAGGCTCATCCAGGGACAGGAAGGGGGGCTCGTGGGGGCCGGGGGCTGGGGAGGGGGGGAACAGGGAGTGATGGTTAACGTTTATAGGGATCTTACTGGGGTGATGGAAGGTTCTAAAGGTTTACGGGGATGGTTGCACAGCTCCATAAACTTCCCAGAAAACTGAACTCTATGCTTCAACTGGCTGAGTTTTACGACATGGAAATTGTACCTCAATTTAAAAAGTGAAAAGCAGTAAGATCTTCTACTTTGCCAAGTTCCCAGGGAAAACTAGTAGCCGTTTCTGGAAGAGTCTCAGAGCTGCCCAAGTCCCCCCTGCACTCCAGCTGGCAGGGGGGACCAGGAGGAGGACGGAAGGGACCCGCCGGGACAAGTGACTCCACCTTTTCGGCTCTTCCACCTGGTGTCTAAGGTGTGGCGGGTGACACGCACGGTGAATTTTGTCCAGAGCCTGTAGAGAGAGAGGCCACGCCGAAGGGTAGCACAAGACAGAAGCCATGGGAAGCGAGGTCCAGAACTGGCCAAAAGACCAGTGGGAACCTGAGGGAGGCCCCCTGGATGGCAGGGGCCATGGGACTCTGGTGTGCGTGGCACGGGAGACAAACCCTCCCAGGACAAAGACTCAGCTCAGGCAGTCACCCGCTGGCTGCCACCGTGGGACACAAAGGAAGGCAGTTGTAACTCAACGCCCGGCAATCCCACACCTATCCTGGTAACCGTCCCCTCTAGAGAGCTCCAGAAAGTTCCAAAGTCACGGAGGCCACACACAACAGCCCTTTTGTAAGAAACTGCAAAGAGCTTCAAGAGTAGGAAGGACCTAGTAAAATGCCTTTTTTTAAAGACTATTATCGGTTTCCAGATGCAAATGAGAAAATTCGTAACAACACCTTGAACGGAAGAAGCAGCTTTTTACTCTGCTACGTGCTGTACAAAAATAACGCCTCCACTCTGTAAACACGGAGCTGGGTCTGTGTGTTAGGGTAATTCGTATTCAGCTGTCCCTCCCTTCAAACCATAGGGCCCAGGCTTCACGAAGCACAGAACAAAAACAGGAAACAATGGCATCAGTCACGGGTATTTTCTAAATACGACCAAGAATTGCCCAAACAACTGTGGCATCTCTGGAAGCCTCATGCGCTGGGTTAAAAACGGGGGAGACGTCTCGAACGCGCTGGTGCCTCTCAACGCCTGCGACGTATCCATTCGTCCTGTGTATAAAATCACGGTAGCAAGGGTTGGAAAGTCACACAAAAGACGCACTGAGAAAGGAGCCAGCATTTCTAAAAGCCTTTAAGTGCGGTTTTCCACTCAAAACGAGAGCACTAGGTGATCTAAAGGCGACCCCAAATCTGAATGGCTGCACTTCCTAAGGATCAAAGGTGACGACGTGTGAAACTAACTTGGGGAAACTAACTTGGGTCTTGGGGGTGATTCTGCGCCCAGGGGGCAGTGGGACGTCTGTGGTTGTCACGACTTGGGGCGCTCCTGGAATGGAGCAGGTGGGGACCAGGGGCGCTGCTCAGTCCCCACAGCACCCAGGACACCCCCAACGAGTGCCCCTGCCCCAGTGTCGGCGATGCCGAGTGGAGAGACCCGGGTCCATCACATGAGCTCCAGAAGCAGAGCTCACATATTTAAAGAGCATATAATTGCGACCCCTGGGGTACACGTTGGAATGGCTCCTGGCGGGGGGGGTGTACCCCTAAATCAGAATGACCCGTGCAGCCTTCTCTTAAGTGGATGTGCCTGTTTCTGGACAAACCTTCTGAATCTCCTGGTGTCAGAACCTTCTTCCTTTTTCGTTTTTTCCTCACTTTTAACGACACGGACCTTTCTTTCCCCTCCGGAAATTCTGTCTTAAAGCTCCAGGGGTGACTGTCAACCGCACCCCAAGGCTGAAGGACTAGAGTCAAGCTCCAGCTGATTCCTTCCCTCCCCCACCCTCTGTGACAACCCAGTAATTCTATCCACCCACCTTCCCCCCCTCCCAAAAAAGCCTTAATTTAGAACATTATTATCGATGTCTCACGTCCCCTCGCCACGTGCCAGGAGCGTGCTGGGTGGCACCTCCCCTCTTCTGATCCCCCAGCAGCCCTGTCAGGTGCCTCCTGCTGCTTTCTTACACCCATTTCACGGACAAGCAAGCCAGACTCCTGGAGCAGCTAGAGCTGACGGGGTGGGGGGGGGGGGACCGCAGGCCGGCCTTCCCGAGCCCACTCCACTCTGCATTTCTGCAAGACCTCAGCATCCGACGGGACACGTTTCTGAACTGCATCCTGGACCCCTAGCAGCAATGGGAGCCTCCGAGCCGCGCGTCCTCACGCCTGCCTTCTCCCACCCACCGTCCAGCCCCTAGCAACCCCCGCCCCCCAGGAAAAACAAAGTGCCACCCACATCCCCACATCCGTCAATACCATCGTCCCCAAAACTCCCACCTCGGTTCCTCGACTCCTGAGCCCAAAAATTCCTGAAATATTCAGTCCCCGACACGAGCCTTTCTGCTTCCAGGACATTCATTCTCCTTACACCTTAAGTCCTAGGAGCAGCCCCCCCAAAGTATGCTGGACCCATGTCTCCTCCTGCTCACTGCTGCCACAGGGTCTCTGCCTCCCCACCTTCTACACCAAATGATCAGCCTCCCAAAAGTAGGGGGCGAGTGGCCTCCACGATACTAGTAACTGACCAAGACCCCCCATTTCCTCCTGACTAATCACACCCCCTCCCCAAACACCTGCACAGGCTTCCCAGACCTCTATGCCTCCAGCATGGGTCCCCACGGCCCTGGGACTCCTACTCAAAGTGGCCGGCCTTACCCTCATGCCTCAGCCCTCCCCTCCCGGTGCCCCCTTTCTGAGCTCACCCTCACCAGGGACTCCTCAATCACCCCTCCCCCGGTCTGCAACTCCACTCCCAGCCCCGGTTCAAATAACCTCCACCTTCAACTCTAGCCCCATCCCCTTCCCCTGCTGGCCCAGCCCCCAACTCCACCCCCACCCCCCACCTCAGAGGACCCCCATCCCAATCCAAGCCCAGACCCTAATTACAGCCCCAGACCCTCCTCTGCTGACTCTGACCCCCAACTCCAGCCGGGGCCCTGGCCCCAGCCCCTTCCTCATTGACCGCGACCCCCAACCCCAGCCTAGACCCCCGGACCCAGCCCCTTCCTCACTGAACACGACTCCCCAACTCCAGCCAGGAAACTGGACCCCCACCCCAGCCCCTTCCTCACTGTCCACGACCCCCAGCTCTGGCCAGGACCCCCACCCCAGCCCCTTCCTCATGGTCTGCGACCCCTAACTCTGGCCCGGACCCCCATCCCAGCCCCTATCTCACTGACCGTGACCCCCAACTCTGGCCCGGACCCCCACCCCAGCCCCTATCTCACTGACCGTGACCCCCCAACTCTGGCCAGGACCCCCACCCCAGCCCCTATC